>NW_009259313.1:1008185-1082240 GCF_000687185.1 Egretta garzetta | reverse complement strand
AAGTACCGCTCATTTTTAATTCATGTTAAAGCAGTGAATGACAGAGGCACAGAAGAAATCTGCAATGGTGGCATTAGACCAGTTGTTAGAATACCATCTCTAAAACCTCAGACTAACAAGGGCCATTCCCTTGCTTCATTGTTGGCAAAAGTTGCAGCGGGCAAGGTAATGAATAGCCAAGACATCTGTGTTAAAAGTTATAGAACTGGTATGATTTACATCATCTGAAAATGAAACAGCTGTTAGGGGAATTAAGATCCATTTAAAAACTACTTTTTAAAGAGTTGACACTGTGTTAACACGTTCAAGAATCAGAGTTCAACATCTCTTAAGTTGTTTTTTCTGTCCAAGCGTAGTTGAAAAGGTCTGTTCTGCCACTTCCCCGTTCTGAGCACCTGTTTTTGAAACTTCTGTTTCCATGAGTGTTTTCAGTAGCTGAAACTACTTCATCTTCTTAGGAAGATTTTTGTGTGTGTCTTTTACTCTTGATAGTTGTAGTTGTAAGATTGGATATTCATCTTGTGGACATTATTAGAATGGTTAGAACATAATAAATTACAGAATATTGTTAAATGTGATGTTCTATATTAAAGCAATTGGTGAATAAAAATTGTCTAGTACAATGCTCAAACTGAGTGAGGAATTTTACTGAACTGTATGCATTTCACTGAACACGGTATACAAATGAAGCAGTCAAAACCAGTGTAATATATGAATTTTTAAATTTTTTTTCCAAAATAATCAGGAAAAGCCATCTAGCAAAATTGAGGCCACTAACTCTTCAAGAAAATCAGATAATCTGAGAGGCTGTGACTTACTTCAAGAAGTCTCTGTAACGATTCGAAGATTTAAAAAAACTTCCATTTCAAAGGAAAGGTTAGTAGGTGGTTTTTAATTCTAAAAAGTATTCGCTTCACATTTCTCATAAAATACCTGGTTCTCAAAATACCTCAGGTTGAACCACTGTTTCAAGTTGTCATTTCGTAAATGTTTTTTATATGGAAAATCCTGTAAATTGTGAGTTCGAGGGCACTGCGCTGTGCAAATTGCATGTTGAGTGATTAATTGCTTGACTTGAAAAGGCAAATGTAAATAAGTTTTCTTGATAAATTAGATAAATTACTTGCATGCTTTGCTAAAATTTTTTTTTAAGGAAGCACCTTTTTATTTCTGCATGTTGTCGTGTTTCTTACAGCAGAGTATATTATTTGTCAAAAAGTTTAGAATCAAATTTAACTAACAAGTTGTTATTCAAAAAAATTAGTTAAAGTATCTATGGATTGGTACTACTACAGACCTAAATATGAATAATATACTATTTCATTTGTATTACCACTGCCAACCCACAATGGTGGCACTGTCTGTAACAGGGTTAAAGAGGTCAAAGAGGCTGCGAAGAGGTACTGCCAAAGAGTGTTGTAGGTGATGAAAATGTGTTTAGGTTTAGAAGTTACTAGACAAGTTATCAGGGGGAAAAAAAATCCCTGAAGGTTACTAAATATACAGTAACCTAGGAAGTGCTGTGAGCAGAAAATAGGAAAGTTGGGAATGTGTGCACGGAAAGTATCATATATGCTTGTGCACTAGTTTTGCTCTCATCTCGGCATCTTTTTGTCATCACTCCTAAGACAGGATACAAAGCTGGAGGGACACTTCAATGGGAGAATGGCCATATTGCATAATTCTGTTTTTTATTTCCCTCCCCTCCTCCCTAGAGTTCAACGGTGTGCCATGTTACAGTTTTCAGAGTTCCATGAGAAGCTGCTCACCACTCTTTGCAAGAAGACAGATGATGGTCTGACTACAGAACATGCTCAGAGTCTTGTACTAGACACGCTTTGTTGGCTGGCTGGAGTGTATTCAAATGGTCCTGGCAGGTAAGAGAGAAATTGTGCTTAAATTAGCATGGCTGTTCCTCAGTGTCAGCTCTGTTAAAAAAAAATAAAGTTTGATATGATTCTCTGAAGTATGCAACTTGTTTTTACAGCTCAAAGGAAGGAAATGACAGCTTGCTTTCTAAAACACGTAAATGTGTCTCTGATATAATACGTGTTTGCTTCTTTGAGGCTGGGCGGAGCATAGCTCACAAATGTGCACGATTTCTTGCACTATGCATCAGGTCAGTACTAATTATATGTATTTTAGTATATTTTTATTTTTTATATGTTTGGGGTTTTTGCATGTAGTCTGAATTGTATATACACGTTTTTTATTGTTTAACATTAGATTTATAAAGCAACAAGATCTGTAAGATCTTCAGTTGAGGAAAAATGCGTTAGGGTATGATTGGAAAGAACATCAGTCTTCCAACTTCATCTTCTGGAGGAGATTTCATGTTTCATTCTTGCTTCATTAAATGTTGAAGTGTTTATGTGTTTCTTTTTAGCAATGGCAGGTGCGACCCAAGTCAGCAAGGGTTTGGATCAGTTCTTCTAAAAGCTTTACTTGACAATATGCCTCTCTTGCCTGCTGCTGCAACAGGTGGTATGTATACAATGTTTGTTGTCATAGAACTACACAGTACATTTGTTGTTTGGCATGTTTTGTTGGACTCTTGTGAAATAAGAATTGTTCAGTTAGTACAAACTGCTTCTTGGAGTGGTCTGGTCAGGTGGTATCCATGTATGAAGTAAGTGTGTGTAAATGATGGAATTTTAAGCAAATTAGCTTTTTGGGGAGAGCTTAAGTAAGTTTTGCAAGATTTTCAGAAGTGTTCAGCAACTACAGATTCTGTTGACATAAGTGAGAGTCAGGATTGTCTGTTATTTCTGAAAATTAGGGAAGTTCCTTCAGGGAGCCTGACTATGCAAATGATGTCCAACTAGCAATCCAGTTCTGTTGCACCAAAAGGAAACTTTTAACCAAATTGAATTCCTTCCTCATGTGCATTGCAGAGTAATGGCATCTTAGCACCTTGTTGAAACCTTTTGAGTCCCAGATAGAATGGGAAGACGACTTTAACACTTGTCTCTGGGGTGGCAAGGCCTGCTTTGTGTTTTTCACACCAGGAAAATTAGTTTGCAGTCCAAAATGCTTGTTGTGCTACCATACAGGTAGAAATACTTAACACACTGCTATGGAGTATGGAATGCACAAGGGGGAGGAGGAGGAGGAGGAAGTTGAGGTTTGTCTTTCTGTGCTGAACCACTGCACTGTGCTCCCAGAACTAATCTGTAAGGAAACAGTGCCTCCAGCAAGAATAAGGAGACAGCAGCCAAAACCAAAGCATAAGAGGAGAGGAAGAGTTGAATCTAGAGTAAGGCTTGGCCCTGAAGGGATTGAAACCCCTAGCCTAGCACCTTTGTCTATCAAGAGCATTTTGATTGTTGTGCTTAGTGGAAGCAGTGGGCAGAAGCAAGGAAAGAAGTATGTACCTCTTGGGAATCATCTTTTCTTCAATTATGAATTAGTTGATAAGAGAATTTGCAGTATTTGTGGAAACTAATGATTACAGAATGATTCTAAATTGAAGTCTCTCAAAAAAAGGGGAGGGTGTATTCAGTAACGGTTAGAAACTTCATTTATCAATTCCATTGATTATGCTTCAAAGTATGCTTTCTGAGCGGAAAATCCACAACATGTTTCACCTGAAATTAATTTTTTTTCTTTTATACAGGATCTGTGTATTGGTATTTTGTATTGCTGAATTATGTAAAGGATGAAGATTTGGCAGGATGTAGTACAGCTTGTGCATCATTGCTAACTGCTGTGTCCCGACAGCTGCAGGATCGCCTAACGCCTATGGAAGCATTACTTCAAACAAGGTACTAAGAAATGTGATGGTTGTAAACTTTGTTTGAGCAAGGATTAATTTCATACAGCTCTGGAAAACACTTTTGACTTGGACAAAGTTGAATATAATCGCTATCTTGCAATTTACAGTGCACTTTAAATCAACAAACCTGTATGTAATGTTTGAAGTCTGCAATCCTCTAAGTTAGTATTTTTTTTTTTAAAGGACTATAATCCCAAAATACGTGATAAAATCTTGTTCTCAGGTGGATCCTTACGGTCTTTGCTACATTCCTCTTCTCAGTTGCTATTTTTTTTCACCATCTGTAATCCTTGCAGTTGATTTGAAGACTTATCCCAGCAATAGAAATAGTGACTGGATAATGGAGGATTTTGAAAAATACACAAAGTGAACTGGAAAAAATAAAGTTTTGTGTTTTCATGTTGAATTTTCTTTAGAAACCAAATGGAGGAGAAAAAAGTGAAAATTCCACCTGACATGAGAATGGCACCGTTCTGTAGGAATTGACTCATTCCTTCATATAGATTGTTTCCAAGTACTTCCTTTAAGCAGCATATCTGAAATAGAAAGTTTTTTCCTTTCTGGTTGCCCACTTTTGAGTTTGACACATGTGACATTTCAGGTCACTTAGTGGTGAACACAGGTGTCTGCATCTGAAAGCTTTTGGAAGTGAGCCCCTGTTCTTGGCATCCTTCAATCTTAGGTTTTCTGAATGTTTCTAGATAGTGTTTTACTGATTTCATTCTTGGAATTAAATTTGCTTTCTCTTTTATATCAGCATCCCCATGGTTAAGAATAGCAGCAGACATAACTGTCTACTCCCATATTTAATTACTATAGCTGACTGGACTGACTATTTCTTGACTTAGTTTACTAATTTAGACAGAATTTACTGGCCTTTATATGTCTACAGATCAAGAGCATACTGTAATTTCTTGGGTTTTTTTATGTACACGATAAGTATTAATATACATTTAAAAAAAAAAAATCAGTAGGCAGCCATTGCTTTACTCTTTTTCCCTTCCATCTCCCTGAGTTGTATTTTATTGAATTCGTGCGCATTTGTGTTGCAGAGTTTATAGTACTGTTTTCTTCTTCTTTGTCATTGTTCCCAAGACATTTGGTAATCAAATAAAAGCAGATGTCTACTTAAAGAATCTGCACATTTGTGTTGTCTTAAGGCAGGGTAGTATTCATTTCACTATCATATGCCACAATAAAGCAAGTAAAACTTGCAAGGATAAGGCTGGATGGGTGTGTTACATGACTTGCAGTTCAGAGAACAACAAAAAAGGGATTTCAGACAGTATTTTAGCTGTCCTACAACAAAGCAGGTTGGCTTGTCTGTAGGAAATCTGACTAATTTCTCCAGCCTGTTCTTGAAAGCACCTGATTAAAGTAGTGGTGGAATTTAACTATTCTAAATATTGTATGCTATTACATGGCTTAATTAATCTTATCATTAACACTTGACCTATCTCCTGCCCGCATCTAATCTGAAATCTCTCCTGCTGCAACTAAACCCTGTTAGTGTTTGTGTCCAGTCCACCTTGGTGATAAAGAGCGGATTATTTAGTTCTTAACAAATTTTGGACGTCTAGAGGCTGTTTGTATCCTGATTGTGTTCTCCAAATCTGTAGTCATTCTTAAAGGATTTCTTTGAGCTATTTTCTTTGGTCCTCATCTTCCTGAACTGTGGTACACAAACTTGTAAATGTTATTCCGGTTGAGATCTCTGAGTGACGCAGAAGAGGTATTTCACATAGTTTATATTCATTACTGCACAGATGAATAGGGTGCTGGATTTTTTTATGTGACATTGTTGAATCATTCAATGTTTTTTGTTGATGTAACTTCTATATCCTTTTCTGAAAAGTGTTGCTAATGCAACTGTGAACCTGTTCATTGCTGCTGAAGGATCAGTAAAAGGCACTGTGCTTATTGAAACAAATCTCGGTTGGACAGAATTACATTTAACTCTCTGCAATACATTCAAATTCTGATCCAGTTCTACAGAGCTCTTGTAACCCCTTTTTAGGTTTTATCCCCTGCTAACTTAATAAATCAAACTCTTTGCTTAAATCATGCAAGTAATCAGTGTTAATGTTGAGCTGACCTAGTTTATTTAGTTTGTAAACCTGAGGTCTAAATCAGGCTGTTAAGGTACCCTACTGAATTTTTTCCGAGCGTTTTTATGTGTTTTAGTAACCACTTTACAGTAGCATGTTGTCTTACTTTGCTTCTGAAAAAAGGTCATGCAGCGAACACGTGGGTCTTGCTAGATGTGCAGTATGCACTGGTTTTGTGCAGTGCATTCTTGTATAGAGCAGTCTAGGTTCATCTAATGTGTTGTTCTTGATATAAAGTTGTCATCTTAAATCTGCTACCTTGTAGGTGTTTGTAAGTAACTTGGTTGGGGAATGTATGTTAAATGGGTTGATCTGCAACTCTCAGATTATTCTTTTTTTTATTTTTTTGAAGATCAGTAGCAGTTATTGCCCTTTGGTATAATGTCATTTTCTGACTCGTCACCCTCTTAGTATTGTATGGCAAAAGGCATTGAGCACAGCCAATGTGGAAGCATTTTAACATTCAGAGAAGTCTAGAACCTGTTCTATGTTATTGCTGGTGTTGTACTGTTCATGTAGACATTTATCCTTTTGTGACTACTTGATCAAAAAAGACATTTAAACACTCCAACCTTCTCAACACTGCCTTTTGGGGGCTTTCCTCGCCTGCTAAAGAACAGAGAAGCTGCTCAGAGGCAGAGGGAGAAGGGGGTGGAGGAACTTCCCGTCGCTGCTGATGTGTTCATGGAAATATTTCACATTTGTTCTGGCTCTTGCCAGTCAAAGTACAAAGTATGATATGTTTTTCACTTTTGTACCTACACAGATGCATTCTTTCTTTCTATTCCTGCTTAATAATTTGGCCTGATTTCCATTTTTTTCCTCCTCTCATCAGTTGCTGATAATAGGTATTGGTACACAAAAAAACCAACACTGGTTTTGTTATTACTTTGGGTTTTCCTTTCTCTTGGCTTATAAAACCCCAGTGGATTTCGGACCACCTTGTTACCTGAGCAATTGTGTTATTTTTTTCCTCTACAGTACTTGCCAGAGTAGGAGTGATGAGATTTTCTTTTGTTGAGATGTTTAAAGTACTTGCAAGTGTTGATTGGTACCCCTCGCAGCAGTTTCTTTTTACTTCAGCTGGAAGAACAGGCTGAGGTGGAATTTCTTTTGCTGTTTTGGAAAACAGTACTGTGTTTTTATTGACTTCAGACAAATGTCTGATTTACCATGTGCAGGCATGCATGTTTCTGTGGCTAATTTGTCTAAGGCTTGTAGCTCCAGTTTCCATGCCTGAGTGTGATTGTGTCGCGTTTCCAGGACAGTATTAAATCTTCAAAACTATGTAGTAACAGAGAGTTACTTATTTAGCATCTTAAGCTGTTTGAAAAGGTCACCTAATAAATGACTTCAATGAAATATAAGTAAACGGTAATTTCTAAGATATGTCAATTGAATGAAAAGATTAGTTTGGAATATAATAAATCCTGGTTATGAAATACTCGGTCTTTTTTTGTAAATATTTTTTTATAAATTCTTCTTGTTTCAATAGTGCTGTTTGTCTTATTCCATTTGCAGATATGGATTATATAGTTCGCCTTTTGATCCAGTTCTGTTTGATTTGGAAATAAGTGGGTCGTCTTGTAAAAACGTGTACAACAGCAGCATTGGGGTACAGTCAGACGAAATTGATTTGTCTGATGTTCTATCGGGTACGTATGTTTAACAGTAATCTATTGCGGAATAATTGGTAATTCTCTCTGTTATACTGTTTTCCTTTAGTGAAGATGTGGTTTTATACTTTCCATCTGTTTTATAGCTATACATAATGAAGTTCAAGATACTCTTTTGCTTCATGAGATCTTTTACATTTCCTGTAGCCCTTAGGGCAAGAAAAAAGCCTCTTTCTGGAATCTATTCTTTTCTTATCCTGTAGAAGATCTAAGAAAAGGCTAGAGATTAAACAGAAAGGCTACTATCATTCCCTGGGTCAGAGTCATCTAGGAAGCATCTGTCACTTCTGTTGACCAGTTTCCTCGAGATATGTTATTACTCACTTAGACTGGCAACCGCCTCATAGGCAGAGAAACCTAAATGGATTTTTCTGAAGTTGGGAAGCTGCCATATGGCACTCTTCTACTTAAATATTGCAGATTTAATGAGATATCTTTTCTCTTTCAGAGGCATTAAAATACCTTAAAAGCATATTTGTATCTGTCCTCTCAGGTTAGTTCATAAGTGAATCTTTAGGCCATGGAATGTCCTAAGAATGAGACAATTTCTGCCTGTCAGGAAATTCTTTTCATAGTAAGCGTATTCATCAGTCATAGTGACTCCTTTCCTTTTTTTGTATGCTCTTGTCTCTCTTCTTCCCGTCCCTCTCTCCATACCACACTGTGAATTTGTTAGTATATTGAATAATAGTCTAGTTCTTATACGAACTTGGTGTACGATCTTAGTTGGACTGTTATTTTCTTTCTCTTCCTTACCAGTAACAGCAATGTATTTTTTGCAAGCTAATTTTCTCACTGTGTAGAAAGAATAGAGCATCCATGTATAATTTATTTCTGGAATTAAGAAGGCTACATTATGCTTCTGCTGTCACATTTGATAGTTTGACTTAAGATACTCTGTTCAGATATGGCAGCATTATCCATTTTAAAATATACTTTCATTTATATTGTGGATCTGATAGTGTAAAGGTGTTTGTTCCACAACGTGAAGCAATAAAACATGTGGATTATATTTAGTTGTCCCTTTCGACTCTTCATGACTTGAAATGTTGCTATCAAGAAAACATTAGCTGATTGTGCGAGATATTTATTTCTGTTTCAGGAAATGGGAAAATAAGTAGCTGTGCAGCTGCTGAAGGTAGTTTTACTTCCCTTACTGGACTTCTGGAAGTTGAACCTCTGCACTTTACCTGTGTTTCAACAAGTGATGGAACTAGAATAGAAAGGGACGATGCAAGTACGTTTACTGGTATATACAATTTTTCATTTTTTCTACTTAGAATAGTTCTACAATATATTTTTAATTGGACATAATGAGCACTGTTTGACAAGCAGATTGCCTGTAGTTTTAGAAATATTGAAATTTTTTTTTTAAATAGTTACTGTAAGTGAAGTTAAACTTCTTACAGCTTAACAAACAAACTGGATTCCAAATTTATTGATTTGAATCAATTTGTTTCTATCGGAGAATATGACATACAAGCTCGCATCTTTACCTTGCAGCCTTATGTGGCAAAAGAATTCCAAGGCATTAGATGGCTCTTCTGTAATGAAAATGTTGCATGTACGATGAGTGTGCATAGTCTATAAACCATATACCTTGTAATTTGAACTGATGTTGCTTTGTAGCAAGAACTCGATAAAAGGAGATATTTCTCTTATTTTTACATTGCTCTTAACAACTAGTAAGGAATTAAATTAAAGTTGTAATTTCTTTTCTACATACCTGTTTTTGGTTTGTTTGTTTGTTTCATGCCAGTGAGTACCTTTGGGGTTACCCCAGCAGTTGGTGGCCTCTCTTCTGGAACGGTTGGGGAAGCCTCGACAGCACTGAGTTCAGCAGCCCAGGTAGCTTTGCAGTCTCTCTCTCATGCAATGGCCTCAGCCGAGCAACAGCTCCAGGTGCTGCAAGAGAAACAGCAGCAGCTTTTGAAGCTTCAGCAACAGGTTGGAGGCTATTTGGCTATTTTTTAATGCTGTCTCTAAACTTCAAAAGCTGAGAAAGTAGTTGCAGAGCTAGTTGCCTTTTTTTTTTTTTTTTTTTTTTTTTTTATCTCCGTAGTGTATTTGAGGAAGGAACAGCTCTGTGCTGAGAATCACTCTTAATAAGCAAAATGCTGAGAGTGTCTCCCATGCTGCTTTGGTCTTTCAGTCTTGTTTTTTATGTATTTTGAGGGGGGGTTGGGTAAGTCTTAATACATACACATATGTATGTATACATATATATCAGTCTGAAATTGAAAAAGCCCACTGAAATGAAAAGCGCAATTGCTGACACAGGGAAGTACCAGTCATAAAGCCATTGTCAGTATGAAGCTTGGCGGTGTTGACTCTACTTTGCTGTTAAAAGTTTTAGGGTTTTTTATTCTTTTTTGATTACTCCAATTAATTACTCAGGTTCCTCAGCAGGTGAGGTCAAATTGAATCAAGTTTTATTTTTCAGCTTATAGTTGGGCATCTAACGTGCCTGTGTTGAAGGTAGCTTGGATTTATTAAATCTAGTTTTATAATGACGGTTGAACTTGCAGTTCAATACTACTACTATGTTCACAAGCAGCATTATCTGCTACATACAC
This sequence comes from Egretta garzetta, assembly GCF_000687185.1. Classification (NCBI taxonomy): domain Eukaryota; kingdom Metazoa; phylum Chordata; class Aves; order Pelecaniformes; family Ardeidae; genus Egretta; species Egretta garzetta. Next base: position 1,072,105 of record NW_009259313.1, on the reverse strand, counting down.
TGCTTCCATTTTCCCCACAGAAAGCTAAGCTGGAAGCCAAACTACATCACACAGCAGCAGCGGCGGCGGCAGCAGCATCAGCAGTTGGTCCTGTTCACAACTCTGTGCCTTCTAATCCAGTAGCAGCCCCAGGGTTCTTCATCCATCCTTCAGATGTCATTCCACCCACACCAAAAACAACTCCTCTGTTCATGACTCCACCTTTGACTCCACCTAATGAGGCAGTTTCTGCTGTTATCAATGCAGAGCTTGCTCAGCTTTTCCCTGGTTCAGTCATTGATCCCCCAACAGTTAACCTTGCAGCACATAACAAAAATACAAGCAAGTCTAGAACGGTAATTATTTTGGTTTGTTTTTCTTACTGTAAGCCCTATCAGGATCTAATTTGTACCTGAGTACTAGTAAATGTCTGTTTATTTGGATGAGATGTGAAAACTCTATCACTAAAATTAGACCATATGAAAAGGAAGACTTATGAAAGCAAGATAGAGTTGGTTTAGTACCTCAGATCGTTTCTTTTAATTGGAGCTAGCTTAACTGTATAAGGAATTATTAATCCTTTGAACTTAGTAGTTAATACATTTTGATGGTTCATGCTCAAATCTAAATGAGGTGAGGTGTCAAAATTGTATGTCTTTAAATCACGAGAGGTTTTCTTAGAGTCCTTTGTGAAGAACAGCTTATTATAAATGCACAGATTTTAATGACTTAATTTCACTCATGTTTTCTCACTTCTCAGAATCCACTCGGATCTGGTCTTGCTATTGCAATATCTCACGCTTCACATTTTCTTCAACCTCCACCTCATCAGTCAATTATTATAGAGCGAATGCATTCAGGTAAAACCAGAATTCCTAATAATAATTTTGACACATTTTCCAATAAGAAGCGGAATATTTTCCAGGGTCTTAAGTAAGTTGCTTAGCTGCAGTCTCACTTGGCTTTCCAAAGAAAAGATATTGCTCAGTTTGCATTTCTGTTGTATCTGGAAGTTTAAGACCCAGCATTCGGTGATGTTTATCAAGTTGAAAAATCCTGGGAGCGGGGGGAATATGTTGTGTCTCTGGACAGAGCATCTGTCCTGAAATAATGCATAAAAACCATAGTGTCTTAATTTAAGTTGAAGCCAAAATTTTCTTTTCAAAGGGTGAAAGCTGTAGTGAGGGAATCTGAGATTGTGCAGCTATTTTTAACCTCAAATATACAGCTTTTGAACAATATATGAACAATGGCTTTATTGCTTGAGAAATCACATCTCTTCACTGGTTAGTACACACTGGTATTTTAGGCAATCCTGTGTTTTTCCACTAGGAGCAAGAAGATTCGTGACCTTAGATTTTGGAAGACCTATACTGCTGACGGATGTATTGATTCCCACTTGTGGAGATTTGGCTTCTTTGTCAATTGACATCTGGACTTTAGGAGAAGAAGTGGATGGAAGGCGACTGGTAGTGGCTACTGACATTAGCACACATTCACTTATTTTACATGACCTGTTGCCACCCCCAGTTTGCAGGTTTATGAAGGTAAAAGGAGATAAACTTCTTACTCTCATCTTTTAAACTCTTGATCTTTGTTAGCATGTGAACTTTCTCTTAAGTTCTCTTCAGACCAAACTTTAGTTGGCTGTACGTTTGTTACGGATTTTTGTCTTGGTGTTTATTTTGCCTATTTTGATACAATTGTGTTACAGTGTAGTTGTATTCTCTTTCAGATCACTGTTATTGGTCGATATGGTAGCACAAATGCCAGAGCAAAAATCCCCTTGGGATTTTATTATGGCCATACCTATATCTTACCATTTGAAAATGAGCTGAAACTAATGCACGATCCCCTCAGAGGAGAAGGTGAAGCCGCAAATCAGCCAGAAATTGACCAACATTTAGCAATGATGGTTGCCTTGCAAGAAGACATACAGTGCAGGTTAGAAGAAAAAATAAGTGTACTTACTAGTTATTTTAACTTAAAACACTGGGATATCATAATGTTACAGATTTTTTTTTTCTTCCCATGATATTCTTCAGATGGCAGACAACTGCCTTTGTTGTGGAATCCTTACAGTGAATGTCTTTATAGCAGTAACAAAGGCTAGACTGTATTTTTTTTTTTTTTTTTTTCTTCAATATCTGTTTTGACAGTGCATTCAAAATGGACCAGAAGTTGTCTTCTGGCAGGGTGACTGTCAAATGTATTGCCATTTGCTAATGTCTATTGAATTGTGTGTTGGAATGTTTCCCTTTAGGTACAATTTGGCCTGTCATCGGTTAGAAATCCTTCTTCAGAGTATTGACCTGCCACCGCTCAATAGTGCTAACAATGCCCAGTACTTTTTACGAAAGCCAGACAAGGCAGTAGAAGAAGACAGCAGAGTATTTTCTGCTTACCAGGACTGCATTCAGCTACAGCTTCAACTCAACTTGGCTCACCATGCTGTTCAGAGGCTCAAAGTAGCTTTAGGTGCAAGCAGGAAAACACTGAAGGAGCAATCTGATCCAAAAGAATTGATTCAGATGTCATCCACAGAACAGTTACGCACCATCATTAGATACTTGCTGGATACTTTGCTTAGTTTGCTTCATTCTTCCAATGGTTAGTATTTTTTGAGGTTTTGATATTTTCAGCATGTTAGTAGAAACAATTTGCCAGTGTTTCTATTTCTTGATCCCTACTTCCCCACTATAAAGCTTTTAAACGATGTTCACATAGTTTTACTATCATTTTACTAGCTGGTAACATACAGTGTAGAGTTTCACCAGTGGCACCAAGCTGACCTAACCACTTCCTGCTCCCTGAAAGGATAGGAGAAGGTGTCGAGGTCCTTCTCCTTTTTCTGTAGTCCTGACTGCATATTCCTTTGTTCAGATAGTCATCTGATCCTTCCGTGGGCTGATTCAGTTTGCTGAAGAAACAAAAGGATGCCCAGGCAGAATACTCATGTTGTTTTCATAGATAGGATCAGCTTGTGGAAGGATCTGTAAGCATCAAAGCCTGTGCAACACTGGGGATGGATTAGGTAGTTAGAAGTGGGGATGGAAAGAAGGAAATGCTTCAGGGAGGGGGGAGGTCATAAACGCATTATCTCTATTCAGCTCATGATTTTTAATATCCAGTAAGGATTTCTGTTTCCTAAACTTGCCATTGAGAGTGTTCTTAGACAATCAGAATTGAAAGGTCTGAGTAGGAGTGGTGGGTTTTTTTCAACTGAAAACTAAAAGGCAGAACATTGTTCTATTGATAGGTGTGTCTGTCTTGTAATTTTTGTGGCAGTTTGTTCTTAAGCATAATGACGGTTTGGTTTTTGCTTCCTGTAGGTTCCATGGCAGTATTTGCACTGACGTGAAATTGATTTGGTTTTGACCAAATGGCCTGGTCTTTATGGGTTACCTGCAAATTATCATCTCTCCATGTGTTCCCTCCTCCTCCCTCCCTGTGCCAATTAGTCTAATCGTAACAGGTTTAAAAACTTCCTGCAGACTTTTTCCTCCTATGTTTTCAAGTCATTATCTCTGTAAACATAGTTGCTTGTTCTCTTTTTCTTAAAAGGGCACTCTGTTCCTGTGGTTCTGCAAAGTACTTTTCATGCTCAAGCTTGTGAAGAATTATTTAAACACCTATGTATCAGTGGAACCCCAAAGATACGGTTGCATACTGGCCTCCTTCTTGTTCAGCTCTGTGGAGGAGAAAGATGGTGGGGTCAGTTTCTCTCAAATGTACTGCAGGAATTATACAATTCAGAGCAACTTCTCATATTCCCACAAGACAGGTAAGGTGTAACTCTATATTGACCTGTGGATCACTTAAGCAATTCCATTGTTCAGAACACTGGAATTGACAAAATGGGACTGGAAGGTTACTTTCCATCTATTCCATTGATTTAAGAAATAGTCCCAAAAAAGCACTGCAAATGATAAATGTCTGATTGCATTTAATTTATTGCACCTATTTGGTGCTTGCACCACAATAAGTTGCTATTTTTCCTTGCTTGGAGATCTTCACATACCTAGCAGGATTGCTCCCCAGTGTCAAAAATCGCTTTCTCCTTTATCAGGCTTAAAGGCACCCTCATCGTAGAGCTGCTCTTCTAATGCGTTGGGAAGTAGGATCGAGACTGGAAAGCGCACTATTAGCATTTAATACAAAAGATGGTGATAAGAGCAAACAAGCGTAGAGTTGAGCATTGAATGTTAGATGTGTTGATCATTTCAAATTATTGAGGTCTTTGATATTCTAAACATTAACATTTTATTTTAATCAAACATATTTGCTGTTCTGTGGCTTTCTGCCTTCTTCGGACAGCAGCATTTATATTTTTGTAATTTTTAAAAATTAATTCATTCGAGGGTATAAGAATACATGTATTTAATTCTCTATCCCTGCTATTCGGTATATAATATATAATAAGAAATAAAACAGATGAGATTTTGTTCCAGGTGTATGAAGTGGAATGTTCTGCTGACCTCTTGAGGGTGAAAGAGAAAATGTTCACCCTAAAGTACTGCATTATCCTTACAACAATAGAATGTGAAATCCAGTTCGCTTCCTGGGCCACAGTACTGCTTTCTGTAGGAATCTGCTTGTGTCTCAGATGAAAGCCTAGGGGAATATTGTTCTATGAGGGGTGTTTCAGAATATTACTGGATCTGAAAAAGAAATAAAATCTTAAATATGTAAATTTTATTTTTAGGGTCTTCATGTTGCTTTCTTGCATTGGCCAAAGATCGCTTAGCAACAGTGGTGTTTTAGAAAGTTTACTTAATCTCCTGGATAACCTGCTGTCACCACTGCAACCTCATTTACCTGTGCACAGAAGAACTGAAGGTAGCCCTCTAATTTGGGAAACTATATTTTCATATTCATTATAAGCTAGAAAATGGAGAGACTAGCTCACAATATTTGATGTATTAAAAGAAAAAATTGCTCATTTACTTTACTTCCAAACACAGTTGTCTTTTAAGATGTGTTGAAACTTCTTGTTCTTTAGGTGCTAAGAGATTCCTTCCCCCACCCCTGCAATTAAACCTGAGCAAAATCTATTTGATTGCTTTTAATTCAGCTAGGAAGCTTTAAAGTTTGAACAAAGTGGGGGGAACATCTAATGTGTAGACAGCTCTAGTGACTCTAGTGAATTACTTTGGAATTTAGCGTTTTGGAAAGAAGTGCCCCTTTTTGGTCATGATATCCTTTCTAAATTTCAAGCTTTTGACATAAAATGTGGTTATGAAGACAGATTGTTTAGGTGTATCTGCATGGTTTCTGCAAACTACACGGGGTTTTTGTAATCGCAAGGAATTTACATTTTTTGACCCTGAAAAAGTTACTGAAATTATTTTCTGCAAACTTCATTTCCTTTGAGTGTTTTCTTCACTACCCTAAGTTTGAAGAAAATGCTTGCTTTTGAAAACATCAAACTCTAGGCTACTTCAGTTGCTATGTACGTGTAGCGGAGCATTGTAGAAGATACGTTGTTTAAAATTCTTAGCATTTTGACGTTGATAAATGCCAGCTGAGACTCTGTCCTTACTTTTTACCTTGTTTCCTGATGTAAACAAGCCTACAGCTGGTGTCAGAAGCTGTCCTATTGCTTCCCATTGGTCTACCATGTACTTTCTCTATCGTGGCCATATCCTGCTGTAGTCTCTAACTAGTTTGAGGCAAACCCAAGCTTACATCTCCTCTACCTCTGTTTGCACTCTCCCCACAGCTGCCAATTCCTTTCATAGCTCTTGCCTTACTAGTTGTCCTCACGGAGGACTTTAGGAAGCAGAAGTAACTGATACTTCAGAGCTTTATTTGCTGGTCTTCCAGCTTCCTTCCTCCTGGACAGTACAGGTGAGTACTAGGGCATTATTATGTGTGGTGGAAGCATCAAGTACGGCAGAAGAAAATCCTGTTTGAGAACTATCACACATAACTAAGGGTCAAAGGGGTGCAAACTTACTGGGGAGAAAGTCAGAAAACAAGGACAATCAGAGCAAGAGGTGAGTGTTGTGCCTAGAGGGAAGTTGTCAACTTTGAGGCAGAGGGGGAAAAAAAAGGAATAAGCAAAAGACACTTGGAGGGAGGGAGAGAAGATGAATTTTATTATTTTTTTTTTTAAGAGATAAAAGGAGAAGAAATGCACTTATTTAAACAGACATATGAAAAGGTATATAATTCACTTCGCAGCAGGCTCCTTTCTTTCTGTTCTGCCAACCACAAAGGTGTGTAGCGGTCACCAGTGCTACTCATTTCTATTTCTGCAACTTAGTCTGCAGTTCCTGTTCAGGTCCTGTTGTGGGGAGGCCTCCTGTTCCTCTGCCTGCTTGGGGTGGGCTGCTTGCTGCCGGTGTGGACAGAAAACAGGAATTAACAGTCAGGGCCTGCATCCTGTTGCTTGGGCTGCCAGCACTACATGTGATTTTGGACAAGTCATTTCTGTGCCTTAGTTTTCTTGTTTGATCTGGAATTAATAATAGGTTGAGTTAGTCAAAGCTTTTTTGAGGTCAGTGCGTGAAAAGTGTAGTGTAGTTAAACGTGGCTCAGCACAGTGCACAGATGTGTAACCTCTAGTACTAATGATTTTGCTGTACTGATATTATGTAAAAGTATGCCATTTGCATAATGACTGGTTAAGTGGTCATTAGTTGTAGGTTTCTGGTCTTTATAGAGTACTCAGGAGTTCACTTTAGAACTGTTCATTTAGATTTGCTCATGCACGCAAAGATTTGTCTTGCATGATGTGTAAGATACGGGCGTTTTTTCCCTTCTGCCTGTACAAAAATACTGCATTTAATGTGCGAGACTGAAATAGGCAATAGCCAGTCAGTAGTGCCACAAGCATGGTTCAGCTAGTCTGAACTCAGTCTTGGCTTTCCTGCATCTTATTCAAATGTGTACATGAAAATCCACTAACAAAGGAATAAAAATCAAGGTATTTGGGTGCACGGTTATAAATGTCTTGTTGGAGCCCTGGTTGATGGAGGAATTTCACACTATGGAATTTGAGACATCTAATTCATTGATTTAATGCAAGCAGCTATCATTCTGCATTTGGTATTTAAGAAATTTAGACAAACAATTTTTGACTTTTTTTTTTTAAATGCTGCTTGATTTTTAGCTATAATGGTAGAGGTGAAGCTTTTGATTTCTGACTTCATCAGACTGAGAGAACTGTGACATTTTCTCTTGCACCGGAGTTCTGTACTGAATGTTTGGTTTCTTTCCTCATAAGTGCTCAGACTCATCCTCATTTAAAAAAAAAAAAGAAAAAAGGAAGTGGAATCTTTGTGGCCTAGTGAAATGTGTGTTATCTAATGCTTTTTATGATTTCTTTAAAACTAGTTTGTTATGACTGAAGTCATAAACTTTATTAAGCCACTCAAATCTATTTATTTTGAAGGAGTTTTAGACATTCCTATGATCAGCTGGGTTGTAATGCTGGTGTCCAGACTACTGGATTACGTAGCTACTGTTGAAGATGAAGCAGCCACAGCCAAGAAACCTCTGAATGGAAAAGAGAGGGAACGATTTTTGACAGGTATGTAACACTTATATCAAAACTTGCTTCAATGGGTATTGGTTTGGGAGCTGTTCAAATGCTTGAAATGTATCTTCAAGTCACTTGAAAAATGAGATTTTAAAAACAGATGTAGTGGTCATTTTATTTGCACTGTTGTCTGCTTCTTTATGTCCCCTTCTCCTTAGAAATATGAACTCTTTCATTTGTTTTAAAGTGAAAAATACAGGATTGATTTTAGTTTGTAAGATGTTTACCCTGTGACTTCCAGACCTGGCAATTGAGAGTACACCACGTTGAGACAGTTTTTATTGTGAGAAAAGGCAACAGTATGACTTTGTAACTGCTTTAGTATTTGCCGTGGTATTTGGATCGAGTACTTTTTAATGCATTTTTTCATCTGTTTATTTTTTATTATACTTTAAGTGGATTAGCTATGGTTTTCTTTGAACATCTTTTCTAAAAATGAAAACTGTAAAGCTTTTGTATTAGGAAGCTGTTCAGGTATTTTTAGTTAGGAAAGTCTTGCTTATGTGTTTTAAAAATAATGAAAAGAAGATGGTACCACTGCATTTTAAAATTACACAGCGGTGATAGTTGTATAACATTAAGAGTTAGATTTTGCTTTTTTCTTTAGTGTATGGACATGCTAACCATTGCTGCAATGTAAATGCTTTTCTCTGGAGTTTAAGTGAGGCTTAATAAGATGGATTAATATCTCCTTTTTTTTTTTTTTTTTTCTATTTCCATTAGGAAACCAGTGGAGTTTTATAAATAATAGCCTTCACACTCAGAATCTGAGCAGATCTACTAAAGGCAACAGTAGCCTAGATAGACTGTATTCCCGAAAGATCAGAAAGCAGCTTGTGCATCATAAACAGGTGACTTCCAGCACGGTAGTGGCTATTTTCACAGAAGTATATCTCATTTACAGTGTATCTCATTTCTTGAAAGAGCAGCTTTAGCCTTGGGACTCATTCAGCCTTGCTTTTGCATAAGTCTGGTTCTGTAGCTAAAGGCTGCCTAACTTCTTTGACATTCGTCTCAAACCATGGGGCATGGGATCTGCTGGAAAAACAAATGTTAGAGTGTACTGTTGCACTCTGTGGCCCATGTTGGACAATAAATATAATTTACTTTCTAGATAAATCTGGGTACACCTGAATAAAGGCACCTAAGCTATGATTTAAAAGTTGGTAATTCTTAAGACACTAAATTTTCATTTCTAAATGCAACCGTGCAGGTTTTATGACCCTGGGCATATATGTCTTGAGCACCTTTAAAAATACTGTTTCTTCTTAAACTTCATCTGTTCTGGGTCTGCTACTAGACCCTTACAGTGTCTTAGTTAAAATTGTATATAAACCGTATTTTAAAAGCTCAAGTTACAATTTGAACTGAAGATTACTATGGTGTGAACATACTGATCCTTTTAACATCTTATTGCTTAAATTTCATTTTTTCCTATTAACATTTTCTTTTAGCAACTTAACTTATTAAAAGCAAAACAGAAGGCTTTGGTGGAACAGATGGAAAAAGAGAAAATACAAAGCAACAAAGGATCATCATACAAACTTTTAGTAGAACAGGCAAAACTAAAGCAGGCTACTTCAAAGGTATGATGTTCTGAAACTGTAACTGACTTCTTGTCCTTTGTGTGAAAAGACCTGTTCCTGCAAAGTCATTTTTGTCCTACATTGACCTTATGTTAAAAAGTTGTTTCATCGTGGCTGCTATGAAGTATATTCTGATGCTGAAAACAGCAGCCATCTGGAAACCTCTTGCACTGTGAAAACTAGTTTATCCTTCTACAGGGGTTTTTTAGGTAGTCATGGCCAAAATCAGTAATAATCTTGCAGCTTTGGGAATGCCAGTCATATCTGTAAAGTTTGGATAGCATATACCAATAGAAATGTAGAAGAATATTTTAGATGGCTAACTTTTACACGTGATACTCTTCTGGATGCTCTCCTGGTTGAGTAATCAGAAAATAATCATGCCAATGACTGCCTCCCTGAACTAATAAATACGACTTGTGAGAATGTTTTCTGAGTTTTCTCAGAAGCTTCTTAGCTTCCTAGAAGTACTTATCACGTAAGTTGTGGCATCTTGCAGTAAGCCCCAGATACTGAGAGTGGATGCGGTAGTTAAAGAATTATTTTGCTTATGAGATGAGGTGCTGAAATTTAGGGATTTCTGGACATGGCAACATGGACTTTGCAGGGAATATAAAGAAATGTGTAAAACTTTCTAGCTACCAAACTTAGGTATCTCTTTAAATGTTTACTCTCTAGTTCCAGAAGTACTAATGTCCATTAAGATGACTAAAAGTAGGTCTGTGGAAAGAGATTATAGAATGTTGGACCTTAAAGGCAGTATAAAGGGAAATTACTTCCAGTAATTATGAAAAAAACCCCAACCCCAAATTAAATACCAGCTTAAAAATAAAGTCCTAAGTTTCCACTAACTCTGCTTGTCATGAGCTGTTCTTTCCTGCACTATCTTCTGCTTTATTCCAGCAGGTTTTATCAGGAGGGGCTGCTCCACTGGTGGCCCCCTTGAGACATCTTTAAATGAGTCACTGGCTGAAAAACGCTGTCTAGCTATTTAAGTTTCACTTCATAGCAGCCATGTTGCATCAAAAAAGCATGTTGAAATAAAGAGTTTTCCCCTTGCGGTATCTTAACATCTCATTATAATATTACTGTACACTTGATAGGTACATTTCATGCAGTTTTTACCACTTCACCTTCTAATCACTTTCAATTATGACAACCTGTGAGTAACTTAAAATATTTATTGCATTTAGGAGAAAGCTGAAACCTTTCTGTTAGTAAATAGTTCCTTCTTTGGTCTATTTTAGTAGCTACTACTTAAGTGAGATCATAAGAGGCATTTGTGTTACCTAATTTTAGCCTGCTTGTGTAGCTGATACAATGAACTGAGCTGCTAAATGTGTGCCCATAGTGGAAGGGATGATTAATAAAAGGACCTTCTTTCCTCCATTGAATTTGTAGACTAGGGTACCCTGGAAGTATTAAGCAAGTTAGAAATTATTGATAATTTATCTAATGTGAAGAATTGAGAAGTCAGCATTATTGTAAGGATAAATTTCCTTATTACCTGTTTTCATATGGGGTTTGCTTTATGGTAACGATAGCTTTATATTAGAGTGTGGAAATATGAAAGAAACTTCTAAAATTCATATTCTCAATTTGTTTTATGGCAAACATAAAGGCTTAATTGGCACTTGTGTGGAACTGGATAATTTCGTTATGAGTCTGTCACCTGAGATAGTATGCTGCCAAAACAAATCTCTGCCGATAAAGCCTTCATTCCATTCCAGATTCTCATATATTCTTAGAGTCACCTTTTTTTTTTTTTTTTTTTTTTTTTTTTAGTTTTACAGTTACTGTTAGTGGTGCCTCAAGATTTTCACTGGGAAAAGATTTAGACATTTGTTTTAAAATGCAACTGTTGTTTCAAATTTAATTATTGCAGCACTTCAAGGACTTAATACGCTTACGTCGGACTGCAGAATGGCCTCGTTCTACTTTAGATACAGAAGTATCAACAACAAAGGAAACTCCAGAAATTGAACCACTTCCATTTACACTGGCACATGAACGTTGTATTTCTGTAGTGCAGAAGCTGGCACTCTTTCTGTTGTCCATGGACTTTACTTGTCACGCAGATTTACTTCTCTTTGTTTGTAAGGTAAACAGAATATGGAACGGCACTCTGTAGTTGCAACGGAGACTGCATTAGATTAACTTTATATTACTGCCTTTTGGCTGGCTTGATGGTAAAAATTAGCTGCAGCATTAAAATCTTTAATACTTTCTAGTGAGGTGTTTTTTTCTGATCTGTTACCTTTTGTGTAAGTTATGATATAATGGCTTCAAAGTTGTGTAGAAAAAGTAACTTTAAAAAAAATTTCCATATAATTACACTTGTAAAATTCTAAAAATTAAGCTAGTAAAAATACCTGATTTACTTCTAAGCAAAATCTAAAAATCATAGAAATTAAAGCTATTACATATTTTCATAGTAAATGAAAAAATATTACATATTTTCATAAATATGAATAGGCTTTTTTTTTTTTAATAGGTTCTTGCTAGAATTGCAAATGCTACAAGACCAACAATTCACTTATGTGAGATTGTAAATGAGACTCAGTTGGAAAGATTGTTGCTGCTTCTCGTTGGAACTGACTTTAACAGAGGAGATATCTCCTGGGGAGGAGCATGGGCCCAGTATTCTCTGACTTGTATGCTGCAGGATATTCTAGCAGGTTTGTTTTAAGTTTGTATTTTTCAGAATGTGCATTACACTTGAAACTTTCTTCCTTTAATGTTTTAGGGGTTTTTTATTATTATGTTAGAATCTGCTGACACTATTAAGATAGAAAAAAAATAATAAAATTGAGATTAGTGTATAAAACATACAATTTAAAATTGCAATTACAGTTAATCCTGAATTAGTGACTTGTGTATTGAAAAGTTAATATTTATATGATCCTGATTATTTGAAAATTATTCAGAACTCTTCCTCTTGAAGAAGTAGCCCTTAGAGAATCTAGAGTTAGATGAAGAAAAACAGACAGTTGGCCTGAACACTGGGACGTTAATTTGTAGCTGGAATAAAGCTTGAAATAGAGTTGTCTGCTTAATCTAATACATAGGAGAGTTATTGGCACCTATAGCGGCTGAAGCTATGGAAGAAAGTGCCTTGGGAGAAGATGCTGGAGCTTCAGCTGGGGATTCTGACGATGCTCTGCAGCAGTCCACAGTTCAGTTAGTGGAAACGATAGATGAGCCTTTGACACATGACATCACAGGTAAATTATTTCATAAATTTCATAATCTTGAAGTATATATATATACTGAAAAAAGTAAAAAAACCCTTTGCTGTTACTCATCTATCAAAATATCAGCAAAAGATTTTTGGTGATAGGATAATTAGTTTCTGAAAATACAGGCAGAAATAAGCAGTTCTTCAACTTAGTTTTACATCTGATCAATAAAGAATGGTTATTTTTCTGATTATTTAAAAAAGGCAACTTGATTGCACTCACTAACGTTTTCCACTAAGAGCTGTAATGTTAAAAGCCTTAAAATTATCCATTAAGTGTATGATATATCCATGTTTTATAGTTTGTACTTAGTAGTATCAATACTCTTTTAATCATTCAAAGGTGCTCCACCTCTGTCATCTTTGGAAAAAGATAAAGACATTGACCTTGAATTACTGCAAGACCTGATGGAAGTTGATATTGATCCTTTGGATATTGATTTGGAAAAAGATCCCCTTGCAGCCAAAGTCTTCAAGGTATGACACACCTGGGGTTTCAGGATAACCTTTACATGTGAAATAGTAAGATCCTTTCTCTCTTACATTAGTGGTATTTGATGGTTTAGACCTGCTTTTAGCTTTTTATAAAGTTTTAATGCAGAAAGGAAAGAATGTAAAGAATGGGTTCACATCTCAGATGTGTTCATGTCTCAGTTGACCACAAAATATTTTGCTTTTGCGTGAAGATAACTATATAAACAAGATGTTTATAACACATGTTAAAGACAACAAAAGAATAATATAAAGGAAAAATAAGGTCTAGTCTTGTCCATTTTTGTTAAGATTAGAGTGCCATTAGCTTCTGCAATTGATCTTAAGAGTTAATAGAGCAAGTATTGTGTTTAAAAAAAAAAAAAAAAAAGTCAGCAGAAGCTAGTGCTACTACTGTAGTTTCAGACTACAACGAGAAGCAACTAACTTCAAAACTTATTTCACTGTGGAACAAGAAAATTATTAAATGCTTTCACTCTTAAAATGGAAGCTAAGCATATCAGAGGTAGTAAAATAACATTTAGATGTAATAGTATATTGTCAAGGTATATTAAAACACAAAAATATTTTGGTTGTAAAGAAACACAGCTGTTCATAACAAAATGGTGAGTCTCTTTTCTCTGTCCATAAGGATGACACTCTGATTTGGAGTTTTCCCACTCTTCTCTCTATTGACTTAAACCTTCAGCCTCATTTGAGTTAACATAAATTAGCTTTCTTACCACTTGCTCAGAAAACACTATTTTTTTTTCTATATTCTCTCATATGTCCTTCCACTGATTACCTATCATGTAAAGATTTTTTTTCTTCAAATCTCGCCCTACCAAAATATGCCACTTATAGCATAATTTTGTGTTACTGATGTTTCCCCCCTCCTTTATTCTGCTGTCATTTCATTTGACAGTACTTCTTAGTCCTCTTCATCCACAGGTATCTTCATGATCTTATTGCCTGATTGGATGTCCTCTAAAAAACAGCCTGAAAAACACTTCTTCATTCTTAATTCTTCTTAAGATTTGCTTCTGTATCTATAAAATGACAGTTGGTATTGGATCTTGCCATTAAAAAGACAGGCATACACAAATCCCCTTCATACAGTCTTACATTACTTTTTTTTTTCTTGTGATCCATATGCTTTCTAAGTGTCTTAAATTATGACACTTGGATAGAGATTATTCAACTCTTTCTTTTGCAGAGCCCAGTACAAATAAATCCTGAGCCTCACTGAGGCTTCAAGGTACTTTAATAGTACAGTTAGTAATATCGTATTCTGTCTTGATAAGTAACTTCTCAAAATATCTGTGTGATGCTCTACTTCCAAATTTACAGTATGGCACAAATCTGTGAATAAAAACCAATACTAACATTTTCAAGTTGGCTTCTTGAACCTTTGAGACAGCTAACTACATTGCTGGATTTTGACAATCAGTAAGGATTCAGTAGCTTATACTGCAATAAAAATGGACACAAAATTTTCTAAAGCTATTGGATCCAGTCTTCTGGTTTTAATTTTTTGTAACTTCAGTGTTTGTTGTTAGTCACTAGACTGCTCAAGTACAAAAATAAAATTTGTAAAGAGTTGCTATTTATGTTTTTCTTGTTGTTCTGTTTGGTTTTAAGCCTATAAGCAGCACTTGGTACGATTACTGGGGTGCGGATTATGGCACCTACAATTACAATCCTTACATTGGAGGCGTTGGAATTCCCGTTGCAAAACCACCGGTAACTACAGAGAAAAATGGATCACAGACTGTGAGCGTATCAGTCTCTCAAGGTAAGCAAGAAACTAAAATTCAGTTCAGGGTCTCTTTTCTGTGATACTGTATTTGACACTTTTGCATAACAAATTATGTTAACAATCTCGATGTGCACTAAGTGGAAAGAATTAAATTTTCTATGTGCCACAGTTTTCCTACGGTAACTGAGAGAATATTATGTCAGGTTTATATTTAAAACAGTCTTAACAGCAGAAAAATCTTCTAACATTTTTGAACACATGCTTATCAGCAGTTTTAAATCATGCCTGTTTTCTCAGGAAATTTTAGAAGCTCTTTTTTAGTTGGCTGATATTTTGGATAGTTGGCTCTACCCTAAGGAATGAGGTGGCACACTTGTTTAGTTTGGGGGAGTACTACTGAACTACAACTGATCTTTCCCCTGCCACACTGGGGAAAAACAGCTTTTGGGTTCTTCTTAGAGAGCTATTACCTTAGGAAAAACAGGCTTAAGCGTATGCAGGTTTAGTCATGTGTGGTATTAAAGTGACTGTGAAAAGAAATATGTGTGTGTTTCACAGAAATATAGTATTTTATTGATTATATATTTCATGGCTGTAAAACTCTTATGCTCAGTTCAGAGTATAAGTTTCTACATTCTGCTTCTGCCACATATGAAAGTGAATCTTCCTGTTAGTGACACTGAGGTTTTTTTTCAGTTTAATGTGGACTGTATATCTATATTGCTTGCACAGGAAGTTAGAGTAACTAATTATGTATGTCTTTGATATAACTCAGTTTTACCCTGTTTATTGCCTTGTGTAGCTTTAGATGCACGTCTAGAAGTTGGACTTGAACAGCAGGCTGAGCTGATGCTGAAAATGATGTCCACCCTGGAGGCTGATTCCATTCTACAAGCATTAACAAACACATCTCCTACATGTAACTACATGTTGTCAAGTCATTCTCTTCACATAATGACCATGATGCTTTGAAATTTGTACTAATTTTTTCTGCAGTCATTTAGCAGCTTAAAAAAAATTATATTTCACTTTAATTTTGTTAGGCTGAGCTGTAGATATTTCTTTTATTCCGATTCTTGAATTATGTGTACACATACTTAAGACATTTTGTGAAATTGGTCAAATGTGCAGGATTCCTTTTACAGTGCATAATAGTACAATAGCAGTGTTGTTTTAATTTTCCAATGTAGGTGAAAGTGAACATAAAGCTTCCAGGTTTTTTTGAATCTTCATTCTTGCCTTCGCATGAAATTTCAGCTGTTTGAAAGCTGCTTTGAACTTGACAGTTTGACCTATTCAGTGACAAAAGTGAAAATATTTGAATACAATTTTGAGCTCACCTGTTCAGAAAGCTTTATGATAAAAACACTCATGATGCCGGTTTGCTTTTGAACATACTTTCAGTGAGTTGCACTGCCCATTTTGCTAAGGTGTGCTTTTTTTGTAGTTCTCCAGGTATCTTAATATGCATGCAGTCATTAGTTGAATATCTGATGATGGAGTAGGCTTGGTGACATCCTCAGACTTTATTTTCTGGAATTTTATTATTGACTACAGTAGTTTTACTGCAATGCATGAAAGGGATGTTCCAGTTGTTGTCTTATCATAGTGTTACACTCCTGTAATACTTGTTTGGCAAGAACTGTGAAAATGTGTTGCTGTGGGCTCACTTTCCAAACAGTTTTTTGTGAAGATGGAGATGTCTGACATTCAAGTATGCCTTTTACGGTATGGGAGTCAGTAGTCCTACTCAGCTGAACCCTACGTTGAAGATGTTCTTGTAACTTATTTTATAAGTGTCTTTCCTTTAAGTATAAAATATAAGGAAATAAATAAGAAATTACTTTTTAGCAACTTCTACAAAATAATTCAGGGGGGGCTGGTACTTCTTGTTTTGTTTTTTAGTAACCCAGTCTCCTAGTGGAACAGATGATTCATTGCTAAGAGGATTACATGCTGCTAACCAAAATGCCCAGTTGATTGTACAGTTGTCATCTATACCTATGCTGAGCACATGCTTCAACAAACTCTTTTCCATGCTACAAGTCCACCATGTTCAGGTATAGAATGATGAACTTTGAAATGTTCTGGTAGTATTTCTCTCTAAACTTGAAAGTTGTTTTCCTGTATGTCTTACTAGTTAGGATGCAAGTAACCTGTTATGTTATGTGCTTTATTGCTTATGAAGTTGTCATGGACAACAGTACCAATAATGCCATAGACAAGCTGCTGAAAGCTTTTCTCAAATAGGACATTTCTTGTTACAGTGAAAAAGTAGGTGTACATTTTCATATTTAAAAACAAGTTACCAGGTTCACTAAAAGATAATTGTTAGCTTATTAGTGAAGAGTGTCACTAAGTGTGCAGTCTCCGTCTGTGGAGGTTTTCAAAACCCAGCTGGATAAGCCCCTGAGCAACCCAGCCTGGTATCTTAGTTGGACCTTCTTTGAGCAGAAGATTGGACTGGATAACCTCCAGAGGTCCCTTCCAACCTGAATTAACCAGTGATCCTAAATGTTAAACTTAGAAGTATGCTTTTTAGAGTTGTTGGTTTAGCAATGCTTTTCTTGATGCATACAAAGGAATGCCATGTGTGCTATATATGAGTGGTTAGGTGCCTGCCTACCTACCTACCTGTTCATATTGTAATTGTGTGGCTGGCTCCATCCCTCAATCGTTCTTTAAATATCTCATCCAAAGTACAGGTTAGCCTTTTACGGTATGGGAGTCAGTAGTCCTACTCAGCTGAACCCTACGTTGAAGATGTTCTTGTAACTTATTTTATAAGTGTCTTTCCTTTAAGTATAAAATATAAGGAAATAAATAAGAAATTACTTTTTAGCAACTTCTACAAAATAATTCAGGGGGGGCTGGTACTTCTTGTTTTGTTTTTTAGTAACCCAGTCTCCTAGTGGAACAGATGATTCATTGCTAAGAGGATTACATGCTGCTAACCAAAATGCCCAGTTGATTGTACAGTTGTCATCTATACCTATGCTGAGCACATGCTTCAACAAACTCTTTTCCATGCTACAAGTCCACCATGTTCAGGTATAGAATGATGAACTTTGAAATGTTCTGGTAGTATTTCTCTCTAAACTTGAAAGTTGTTTTCCTGTATGTCTTACTAGTTAGGATGCAAGTAACCTGTTATGTTATGTGCTTTATTGCTTATGAAGTTGTCATGGACAACAGTACCAATAATGCCATAGACAAGCTGCTGAAAGCTTTTCTCAAATAGGACATTTCTTGTTACAGTGAAAAAGTAGGTGTACATTTTCATATTTAAAAACAAGTTACCAGGTTCACTAAAAGATAATTGTTAGCTTATTAGTGAAGAGTGTCACTAAGTGTGCAGTCTCCGTCTGTGGAGGTTTTCAAAACCCAGCTGGATAAGCCCCTGAGCAACCCAGCCTGGTATCTTAGTTGGACCTTCTTTGAGCAGAAGATTGGACTGGATAACCTCCAGAGGTCCCTTCCAACCTGAATTAACCAGTGATCCTAAATGTTAAACTTAGAAGTATGCTTTTTAGAGTTGTTGGTTTAGCAATGCTTTTCTTGATTCATACAAAGGAATGCCATGTGTGCTATATATGAGTGGTTAGGTGCCTGCCTACCTACCTATTCATATTGTAATTGTGTGGCTGGCTCCATCCCTCAATCGTTCTTTAAATATCTCATCCAAAATACAGTTTATGGGGTAGTGAACCTTGATGCTTCCCCAAAATATCTAAATAGTTATTTTCCTCAAGGGAGTTATTCAGAGTGAGCAATAGTGGCTCTCTGATAGTATAAGGAAGTTTCCTAGTAATTAAATTGGCCTTCTGAATAATTTCCATTGACTGGTAAACATCACTTGACTATGTTGAGACATTCCAAAAGCTTACATGCAAACCAGCAGTACAGATGTAAGGTTATGGTACAGGCATTTCTGAGCAGAGTGTAAAAGCTGGTTTTTTTCAATATGTTTGAAGAAACTTCTTAACAGAAACTTAACTGTGTTTAGAAGAAATCAATTACAAAAACATAGAAGCTTTTGCTAGTTATGCTGAATTTGCTTTGAATATTAGGTTTATCGGAATCTTCAAACCCAGTAAAGAAGAATGTGTGTTTGTGTTATCAGTGAAACAATAGCACCTGAGAATGTAGATAAGGCTTTTAAAATCAAAACACACAACTTTTTATGCTCTGGAGTTCTGGAAGAACACTTGAGTTTGGTCTGATAGTGGTGTTTTTTCCCCTTTTTTTCAGCTTGAATCTCTTTTACAGTTATGGCTCACATTAAGCCTAAATTCCAGCTCCTCTGGAAGTAAAGATAGTGGCGCTGATATTTTCCTTTATAATGCTAACCGAATACCTGTCATTTCCTTGAACCAAGGTAAAATACATTAAATATGGTAAATTAATTTTCAGGAAGTGTATGATAAGATTTCTTTTTAAGTACTCAATTTTTGCTAGTAAGCAAAAAGTATTAAAATGAGTATTTGTTGTAAGATCAATGTTGGGTTAATTTCTGTGTTCTTATTAAAAAGCTCTTGGGCTTATTATCTTCTTAACGTGAAAAATGTGTAGCTAGTATGTAATTGGGAGGTGATTCCTTGAATCTGCATAATCTCCTCAGAAATTAAATTGTAAAATCTGTGGTTCTTAATTCATCATTAATCCCAAGAGGACTTTTAAAAAGACACTTCTTAGACTAAGGTGAGCTGTGCACCTGTATGTACTTCTCCAACAAATTTCTTCTTATATACCATCCTGTGACCTCTTTATTATGAAAGGAGTCAGTGCAGGGGGAAGCCCTATTACTTTCTGGCACCAGCCTACAAATCTGGTGCAATGACATGTCGAATTTTAATTTTTTTTTTTCCTATAAGGTAATTTGTGTAGTTAAAAAAACCTGTGATATCTTGTGGTCATAGTCCAGGCCATTAATGCCTGCTGTAATGAACCTGTTACGCTGGCTTCCATGAGAGCATTTTGAAACCAGAAGTTTCTTTGCATTGTTTTTTCTGAAATGTCAGGGTCTGGGCACTGTGGAAAGTTCTGTGGGCCAGTTCCTGTGAAGTGTTGGTGGGGCGGCTTTTCCTAATTCCCTGCAACGATAGTTGTCAAGACAAAGTAAATACAGCAAACAAAAATATTAATAGTAATATTAATAACAATACTATAGACCCTTACAGTAAACATAAGACACTTATAGTAATACCCTGAAGATTAAATCTTGGAAAAATATGTTTTTCTTGACAGCTTCAGTAACTAGCTTCCTGTCAGTTCTGGCATGGTATCCTAATACCTTACTCCGGACATGGTGCCTTGTGCTTCATAGCCTAACTCTCATGACAAATATGCAGTTTAATGGTAAGTTGTGGATGTGGGGTTTTTATTTTTATGTTGCCTGTTTTAGTGATGTACAGATGAGTGTTGATTCCCATCTGAAAGACTACCAGAACTTTCCCTTTGTCATATAACTACTTTTGTTGGTTCTCCACAACTTCAGACTTTTCAGAAGTAGGCTCCTTGAATTGCTTGTACCATGGAAACTGAAACCCTGGTGGTAAAAGAAATGTCATTATAAATAGGTTGGCAATGTCTTCTGGAAATGAATTTTAAGACTAGCTAATGATCCTTGGGAATTAGCTTTGTACTGTGGGAAGAGGTACTAGAGAGGAAGGATTAAGGCACTATGAGAGAGATTCGTGTTTTTCTGATGCAGTAGGAATATCTTCATAAACATGCAGGCACTAGTCATTGCTTGTGTTAAGATACAGGAAAATAAGCCCCTGGAAGCTGAATCTATTAAAAAACAAACTCAGCCCTTCACTTCCTTTCATTTCCCGGTGCACACCAGATTTTTCTCACGTTCTGTATACTAGAAATAATCTCCCTTTGTGAATGAGATTTTGCCACAAAACTGGTAGAAATTAAAGGATGTAATTTTTAAATGAAGAAACTAAGCTTCTAAATGGCTCACTATTATAGGGCAGCTGTCGTGGGGAATGTTTTTGTGGCCTTGTCTTCAAGGCTGAAGAAGATATCAAATGATAAGAACTTGGAGACTGGAATATTGTAAAACCTACATGTTAGACCAAGTCAGAGCTCTCTTAAATTCTGTTTTCACTCCAAGCGTATGGCTAAAGACAGTAATTGCCGAAGAAAGAAACCCAGAGCTTCCTGAAGATCACACTAGTATGAAGCAGTTTGCCATCGTGTGGTGACACAGCTATTCTCCAGAGTTTTCCTCAAAGATGCTTATGATTTATTTTTATATGTGCCATTTCAAATCATTGTCCTTGGGATGCACTTTTTTCTTCACGTTTTCACTTGTGTCCCTTTTCTGTGATGTGATTTAGAGATCAGTCTCACAAAAATGTGCTGAAATTTTTGCTATTTAGGTGAAGCAGTAGAGCTGTGAATAAATTAATGAGGAGACTTAATTGATATTCTCAAACTGAGACCTCCATCTTATTCTTGGTATTTGAGACTAGAACATGGCCTGATTTGTAGGATAACAGTGCCTGCAGTTAACACCCATGTGTGTTTTCAACACTCCAATTTGTAACTGTAGACTAGGAATTGCCAAAAATTATGCTGTGTGTACCACTCAGACCATATGTGAATCTCTTCCAAGTGGTATGAGGCTCAGGTATGTGCTCTGACACTGACAGACAGGCAGCTGTCTGTTCGCAGGAGTTTCTTAGGCTACTGCCTGAGATCAGTGACAATGTGAATGAAAAGCTGCTCAGAAGCAACCACTCTGATTCATCACTCGGGCGCGTTTCAGCTTATGAATGTGGTTGTGGATTTTTGTGTATGTAGGATTGTGAGCCCAAGGTTGGGGTTGAGTTGGAAAGGGTTGGAGATGCAAGCTTGCTGGAGGATAAAGGGTTGAAGGTGTCTCCTTTTATACATGTGTGTGGATTATAACAGATGTATATACCATAACTGCCCCTTTTCCCATACTCACGGATAGAGCCAGGAGCTAAATAGGTTTAAGCACCCATCACATAACTTCTGTGCCAGGACTCCTCAGCAGCTAATAATTCAAGATAATATTGTGTTTCAATGGCACTGAGTTGTCACATTTAAGAAGTGAAATAACATCTGTTCAATTCTTGATGATTGAAGGTGGGATCCATCAGAGCACTTCTCCAATCAATAATTTTGGTTACCATGTTCTTTAGTTCAGAACTGAGACTAATAATAGTCTCCTAAGCCATTACAGACAGTGTCTCACAGGAGTTCTCATCAAGTTACGGTTTTCAAGACCATAATTTCCAGAAGAGATAGGTTTTTGTGTTTGTTTAAAATATATACAGCCAGTAGAGAGTGAACAATTTAAAGACTTATTTAAAGAACAATTTAAATTATAATTTGTTCCTGAGACTGGTGAAATGTAAGTGACATGTCAGCTTTCTTTGGAGTCAAGTTTCTCTTGTATCCTCTTTAATTCTGTAATGCTTTAAGTTATGATATAGACATAGTTCACACATCTTCATTGTACTGACAGGTAATGGTTTTGTTGTGGGTTTGGGTTTTGGTTCATTGGGAATAATTTAGGTTAGTTTTGCTAGATGTGTGTGGTTATAAAATGAGGTTCTTTCCCCTTTTAATACCTAAAATGCTAGAAGTCCCCAAATGTGTTCATTTGCAAAATATTTTCACTGATGAAAAAAGCACCACCAAAAATACCTCGTTCAGATGATTTCAGGTGTACTAAACCTCTTCAGATGCAGTAAGCAAGATGACACCTCTTCTTGAAGCAAGCCTCATTCATATTTGCTCTTTCAGAAACTGAAAAACAACTTAGAGGTGTAGCCACTGGTAGGTGATTCACTAAACTCTTTTTGCGGGTGGACATTTTGGCACTGAGAAAATCCCCCTATCACTATTTTTCTAAACCATTGGATCTCAAAGCCTTCTCAGAGAAACTTCTTCAGTTTGCTTTATTTAGTTGAAATTCATTACTGCCATTTGATATATATGTTCACATTCAGCCATTCTGTTCTTCCCAGTCTTTCATCTAAAAAGAAGAAAGGAAAGGAAACGAAAGGGGGGGAGGAAAAAAAAAAAAAGGGCAGTGCTTTTTCATATTCTTCCATCCATTCTAGATATGGGTCTTGCCTTATTTGCATTTTATGGGTAGTCTCTTTGAACCCACTTCTGAAATATTGTACCCTGAAGATTACAGTTTTGGTCACCATTTCTTCAAGATGAATTAAAGATCTTCTCCTGAGAAATGAGGTGGTTCTAGAGATCTCATCCTGATGTTATTTTCAAAGCTGTTTATTAGTTATTTTTCCAAAACCCCAGATCTCTTCAGTAGTAATGAAGGTTTCTTAGTTGGAAGTTTTTTTCCCCACCTGAGTATAGGGCAGATTCTTTTGGGGAACTGTCCTGTGTTGGGATTTTATGAGCAACCACTATCTAGGACAGGTCAGTTCATGATCAGAAAAATCTTATTTCATTATGCCATTATGTGCTGATAAATGTATTCAGAATGCGAGCTCAGGCTGTGCAACTCCTGTGCTTCAACAACTCTTATCTGAGAAGCGCAAGATATTTTTCAGGGATAAACTCAAAACTCCCAGCTATTTATTTTCAGAACAACAACCTTAATTGGTTACAAGACCCAGGGACAAATTTGGCAAGGATGGTGTTTAAAATCAGTATTTGGTGGGGGACCTCTAGAACAGTTCAATGCCATGTAAAGGAAGGTGGGTAGAAGCAAATCTGTGGTGACACCTGGCTTAGAAAAATTTCTCAGAGCTACGGTTGCTCTGAAGTAAACAGCTGTCATCTGTCAAATCGTTCTCTTAATGCATTTACTCATCTGTTTCTTTAGTAAGAACTGTCCGTGCTCTCCTCACATGCCCTTTAGCTTATCTGTTATTGCTGTCACCAGAAATCCTGTTTGAGAGCAGTGGTTTGAGCATGAACACTACCTGACAGAGCAGATAATGTAGATGCATCCTGAAATCTAAGTTAGAATTTCAAAGAAAATGTGTCAGACTACGAATATAATGTAGAAAAATGTGCGGGTTTTTATGTTGTAGTGATATTTTCAGCTGTTAAATAGAATATTTATTTTTCAAATAAAAATATAAACATTTTGGGCACTTTTTACACTTATTCTAAAATAATTTTGGATACTCTGCACTTTTGGACAAGCTCAAGTGACATCTAGCTCAAAACTGAAGTCATACACCAAGTTTCAATGATACAGTTACATTGAAACAGTGAAAAGTTACGGAAAACTATGAAAACAGAATAACCAAATTCAGATTAACTTCCCATTTTGATTAGTTATGTCAGATGCAGTTGAGTGTAATATTAGTGATAGTGATTTGCGTAAAATTTCAAAATATTTTGTAAGTGGAACTTTTTTTCAAAACAAACACAGGAAGCAGTGATGTAACAGGTCTACATGCACATGCAAGAGCTATGAGCTTAACAAGTTAGCGTTCTTAGTGACCTGAGTGTCATTTTAATTTTTAACTTGTATCATGGTATACTCAGAAACACCCCTCGGAAACAACCAACCAAAAAAAACCCCACCAACAACCTACATACCTAGTTTTCTTAGAGGGGAAAATCAGCGTATTGCGTGTTATACTTAAGTAAATGTACAGGGGTGTAGAGTCAGCAAGGGAAAATAAACTCAGGTCAGTTCACCCAGCCTGGTGTTTCCAAGGCACATCCTGCAATAGAAGGCTTCTCCGTTGCTCTGAAACATTCAGTTTTTCTTTTGGAGAACCTGTGAAACTGTGTGCTTACTTTTTACAGACTTGTCCCCCACCCAGACAAGACCCAGCTTTTTCATCTTTTGCGCTATCAAATGTAAACTAGAACAGGCTTATTGTCTACAACACAATGGCACCGAAATGCTGCGGGATGATTTCTTGCTTTCATTCAACTCCAGCTATTGCATTCCATCAGTCATAGCCGCGCAGACTTGTTCCGCTACTAATATTGATAAATCAATGCAAAATGGTTTGTATAGCTGTACAAGAAATGCTTTCAGTGTTAGTTTTCTGCATTCATCTAAAGAAAGAAATCTATTTATAGTTTGAAAAACAGTTTATAGTTTGAAATGGCATTTGATAAGGGGAAAACTTACTGTGAATTATCTTCTCCTTCCGTCTTCCCTTAAGGATTTGTTCTCATAGCAAGTGTCTTTCCAATGCTATTTTTAGTTAATTGCTCTGCAAGATTTTCAACTGAGATGGA
This sequence comes from Egretta garzetta, assembly GCF_000687185.1. Classification (NCBI taxonomy): domain Eukaryota; kingdom Metazoa; phylum Chordata; class Aves; order Pelecaniformes; family Ardeidae; genus Egretta; species Egretta garzetta. Next base: position 1,047,299 of record NW_009259313.1, on the reverse strand, counting down.
AACAGTCAGGGTTTAATTCTGTTTTTGACAGAGACATTTCCCTCCTGACTGGGGTCTTTAGTTTTACTCTGATTGGGATCTTTAGTTTAACTGTCCTTATTTTAAGGAAATTATTGTGAATGATGAAGACTGATAAACAGAATGACCATTAGGTAGTTCAGACTTGGTTCTTTTAACAGGGTCCCTCATCTTATCTTGGGATTCGAAGGGATGCCAGCCAAACTCTTGTTCCAGAGCATTGTTTCCTCTTCATTTAATCTCTTATACGTGATGATGTGATAGTCTGAAAGAGATCTAATCTACAACATGTAATAACCTGTAACTTCATTTACATAGATAGAATAAATATTTTTATTTAATTTATGCTTTTTGGAAGTTGTGTTTTGAATTGCTCCAATGTACCACTACCGGATAAGTAAGACTTCACATTTAAAAAAGCTCATTTGTTTGATCATTGAAGGGTGTATTTTAATTCTACTTCTGGTCCTCAGAGTTCTTTTCTGTTAAGTTTCCTACAGTTTTAGTCAAAGATGAGAAGTCTCCAAATATGCCAAGGACAAAAATATCTTCATTTTTTACAGGATAATAGAACATCTGGTCTCTGTCTGTCAAATTAACAAACACACATGCCTTATTAAAGGGTTGGACTAGCAAAGAGAAGCAAATCAAAATGTGTGTATATATTGCTTCTACAAAATGAAGCTCTACTTTCAGGAATATTGCCTTAGAATCTTGGAACACCGATGGAACAGTTTTGGGGTTTTATACCTGTACTTAATGGAAAAATCTACACTCAAAATTGTAGTCCTGAGTAACCAGCTTTCGGTAGCTGATTTGGCTGAGAATATTTACATGTATTGAATGAAGCGTAAGGGATATGCAGTCTAAATGTTTGATTACAGGGTTAATTTTCATGTCTTTATTTTTAAGCTGGTCCAAGCAGTGCCATTGGAGCTCAGGAAAGTACTGCCCAATTGTTGGTGTCAGATCCAAACCTCATTCATGTGTTAGTGAAATTTCTTTCCGGCACTAATCCTCATGGAACAAATCAACACAGTCCACAGGTAACTAGCAATTAGGAGAAGAACTCTTTGTAATAGGATTTCAACACACTTGACATGAATATGTGTTATTCACAAGGTGTTATATCATTGGCTTGTTTCTTTTCTTGGTTATAGTCGTAGCTGGTTCTGATGAGCAACCATAGGGAAGTTTATGTTGGTGATACACTCAGAGTAGTGACTGTATGTTTTTACAACTATCTGGAGACTTGCCACAGGGAGGGAATGCCATGAGATAAGTCACTGAATGTGCTCCATGTTATGATTTCTTATTTGCAGGGATGAAAAAAGCAATAGAGTTCAGTTAGTTTCCTGAAATCTTTTTGGGTTGCAATAAAAATGCCAATGAAGATTAAGTTTAAATATCTAATAATTCCAGAATTTAAAATTATGCTTTTATTTTCTGCCTGTTTTCTGAATTCATGTGATGTTTACCGTTTCTCCTAATTTCAACTAATTTTTTTTTGCTTTTTGCAGTTTTTGAAACATCTGTGAATAGTGACCAAAAAAAGCCCAAGTTAACTTAATTGCATGTAATATTTGACAGGAGTCTCAGAAACGCTTAGTTTAGGAGACAGAAAACACCTGGTATTTCCAGTATTTTCCAGCAAATTTTCCAGAAAATACATAGTCTTTACCAGAACTTAAACACTGTACAGTGCCATTAATTTAAAGCAGTTATAGGTAAATGTGTAGTTTGCGAAAAAGCATTCAAATTGGCACAGTATTCTGTGTGAGGTGTAGTTTGCATTGCTAGAAAGATAAAGTCTCGATAGGTAAATGTGTAGTTTGCGAAAAAGCATTCAGATTGGCACAGTATTCTGTGTGAGGTGTAGAAATTGCTAGAAAGATAAAGTCTCAAGCTGCGAAATGAGTCTTGGGCAAACAACTGAATTGTTTGCTTTTTACTCATGGTTAGTAATAGAAAAACACTTAATATAAATTGATACAGAATAGTTCTCCTGTGAAAACCCTGTAAAATTTTACAGAAAGCAGGTTAAGCTACATAATACTTTTCTGTTCTCAGAAAATGTTTTTGTTAGATACAGCTTAATGTTCTTGAAGACTTTTCAGTTTTATATAATACTTATTAAAATGCCTTTCCCTCTAGGTTGGGCCAACAGCGACGCAAGCTATGCAAGAATTTCTTACTCGATTACAGGTGCACCTTTCTTCAACTTGTCCTCAGATGTTCAGTGAATTTTTATTGAAATTAATACATATACTTTCAACAGAAAGGTAAATCGTAACTATTTTTATCATTTTATACCCAATTTGTCTTTAAATTCTGTGTGAGTATGAACCGCAACTGACAGGCGTATGTCCTGCCTTGTCGTACTGTCAGGCTGTAAACAGACAAGGTCTTTGCTATTGCGGAAGCACAGCCGGCAGGATTTGGGCTGCTTCTGGCACGTGGAAAAGTGTGACTGGAATCCACACACAGCTGTCTGTGTGTGAAGGACAGTGAATAGAAGCACTAAACAGTCGGTTGAACTGCCCTACTCTCCTTCTGGGGCCTGTTGATGTCTTGTCTCCCCGTCAGCGTAGAAAAGAAGTGCCACTAGCCAGGGCAGAGACAAGAGCTTATGGCTTGTCTTTTACAGCTCTGCTTCTACAAGGCTAGGTTGACGGGCACAAGACTGTTGTGTATACAGCAGTACACCAGCAACATGGCAACTGTTTGGTCTGAAGTACATTAGGAATTATCATTTATTTCTGGTATTCGTGTTCTGCTCATCCCCAGTCAAAAGGCTTCATATAATTAGGGATGAGCTTCCCCAGTTTCTGGCTTCCCAGTAGGTGGCACTTTGGTGTTATCTATTCTTTAGTCATACGGAAAACAGTTTCAGCCTTCTCTAGGAGATTTTACCTTAGTAGCTTAAATTGGATGGGTGGTGTATATCAGGTTACATTGACGATCAATCACTTACACAAGAAATGTCACAATACAATAAAATCATTAATTCACAGTGAATCTTGGAATGTGTGTCTGCATGCCATAATTTATTTGAAATAAGCTGATGATAGCACTGAAAGGATAGGTTTTGAAATGTGTTAGGTTTTTTTGAGACAAACTGAAGGTGGGACTGAAATGTCATAAAATGGAAGCAAGCACCAAAAAAGGGTTTAGATGGTTATTTCTAAAGCCTCAGGTGATTGTTGAAGTATGCCATGTCTGATAAAAGCGTAAGTTGACTGTGAAGAAAAGCAGTATTTCACTGTTAGAACTAATTAAATGCCAAATATTTTCTTCAGGGCTGTTCCTATAAACTGTTTTGTTCTGTATTTAATTGTAAAAGTTATAGTAAGATTAATCAGTGTCAAAAGATACAGAGAAATACATCAAGAATCAGTAACTAATTCACACTTCAAGAATTAGCACCAGTTTTATTTTAAATACGCTGATTCAGAAGGTTCATTTTGTAGTCTGCCAGTATATGTGTAAAAAAGCAATTGGGAAAGTAAACTTACCCCTAAAAGAGATCCTTCAAGCAATCAACCTACAAGCACCAACCTGTGGTAGTTTGAGTACCTTCTCGTGGTCTTATCTATAGTTACTATTTAGATAGCTGAAGCCTGACCATTCTTCTTTCTACTTCAGGGGGGAAAAAGGGGGAAAAAGAAGGAAAAAATAAAAAACCAAACCCAACCAACCAAACAAAAAACCTATGGGAAGAAAAAGCCCATCATGATTTCCTGTTAGAAAACAAATAATGCTAATGATATTAAAGTTTCTCTGCAAACATACAAAACGTTTCACCCACAACTGAACAGGACTGGGTTCTAAGCCTATACCTACAAAATTAATTGAATGATTAAAAAATATGATGGATCTTAGACTTTTTCAAAGGAAACTTTAGTCCTTAGTGGTAGCAGGAACGTGATAGAGTGAGCAGGTTCTACAGGCTGTGTAGTAGCCAGTATATTGAGAAGTTAGGCATGCTTGACCCATGTGAAAGAATAGATTGTGCTTCAACATGCCTTTCTGAAAATGGCTATATTTTTATTTACTGAAAGTGTGGTGTACATTTTGACTCTTAAAAATCAAGCAAAAAAAATCCCCAAATAATCAAACCTATTTAACTTGTTAATATTGAATAATGAAATATCTTCTTTTTTTTATTTTCTTTTTTTCTTTTTCTTTCAGGGGTGCTTTCCAGACCGGCCAGGGACCGTTGGATGCCCAAGTGAAACTCTTGGAATTTACCCTGGAACAGAATTTTGAAGTTGTATCAGTTAGCACGATTTCTGCAGTAATTGAGTCTATAACCTTCCTTGTGCATCATTACATTACATGTTCAGACAAAGTGATGTCTCGCAGCGGCTCAGACAGTTCTGTGGGTGCTCGAGCATGTTTTGGGGGGCTTTTTGCCAATATTATCCGTCCAGGTGACGCCAAAGCAGTTTGTGGAGAAATGACAAGGGATCAACTTATGTTTGATTTGTTAAAGCTGGTCAACATTTTAGTTCAACTGCCCCTTTCCAGTAACCGAGAATATAGTGCCCGCGTTCCGGTAGCAAGCAGTACTACAGACAGCGTGTCTGATGAAGAAAAGGTTTCAGGAGGCAAAGATGGCAATGGAAGCAACCCTAATACTCAAGGATCAGCTGCATATGTGGCAGACTTGGTGTTAGCCAACCAACAAATTATGAGCCAGATTTTGTCTGCGCTTGGCCAGTGTAACAGCAGCGCTATGGCAATGATTATTGGTAGGTATTTTGTAAATAATACGGAAGATCTTTTGGGGCGGTAAAACACTTAAAACTTCTACAAACTCATGGGTGTGTGTGTGAAAGAATGTGTCACAGAAATTACAAGAAAAAAGAGACTGGTAAGAAGTGAAAGGGGGGACAGGCATGTGGGGAAAAAAAAAAACCCTACCATGAGGTAGGAGACAGTAATTAAAACCAAACAGGAATGCGTTTGGCATTTGAACTTGCTGAACCTCAGAATGGTCAATGTTGAAATGGGCCCCTGGAGCTTGTCTAGTCCAACCTCCCTGCACGAAGCAGGGGCAGCTCAGAGCCTGCCTCAGAGAGCAGGGTGCTCAGTACCTTGTCCAGTTGGGTTTTTAATTCCCTAAATGTGGAAACTCCACAACCGCTCTGGGCAACCTGTTACAATGTTCAATCATTCTAAAAGTAGAAAAGCCTTTTTCTTATGTTTAAGTGGAATTTCCTGTATTTCAATCTGTGCCCGTCACGTGCCTGTATGCATGGATTAGGATTAGTCTTCGATTTGTACTATAGACACATTGCCTCAATTTTTCTCTATGTATTGCATTATTTTCCTTTTTTTTTTTTTAATAATCTCTGAAGAAGACAAATTACAATTGTGGCCCTTGCACAGAATGCATAAACTTTTCTATTCTGTTTTACGAGAAATCTCATTAACATCATGTTCTGGGAGTTCCAGTCATATGTTTGTGGGTGGGATCTCCCTGCTACAAAGAAGCGCGGAAGCTGATGATACTTTCAACAGCCAAGTTGCTGTTTGTCAGACACGTACCTGAAGTGCATTTTCTCAGATTATCTTTGTGACTTGCTTGTGAACTTTGATGATAGCATAGAGTTTATTGGCACAAATTAAACCACTGACTGAAATACCATGAATGTTACTGCATGTGCAAAACTGGAAAAACATTTTGCGGAAGAATAGGCAAAGAGCTTGCAGTCCATTTCAGGCATAATGATTGTAAAATTCTGTTCTCTTTATAATGATTCTTTTGCTTTGAAGAAAGTACCTCTGGCCTTTTTTGTGCTAGATGTGAAGCAGATGTGAAACTGTTAACCAGTGCTGTTATCAGTAAACAGTATACTTTTTGGGTGAGAGCACGTGAATGTTAGACCAGTGGTTCATTTTGGCATAAAAGCAATTGAGGAAAAAGTAGTAACCTCCAGTAGTCAAATTAAACAGCAGGCAGGATTTGACAAGCCTGGATTGCTCTGTTGGAACCTTCCCGAAATTAATTCCAGAACATCTCCTCCTTTACTCTGTGTAGTTGGTATCGTATTGCAAATACGCGATGAACACTGGAAGTAGTTTGTTCTGGGAATGATGGTTAGTGCTCAGTATGTGTTTCTTTGGGGTGAAATTCAAAAATTCTTCTCCTCAACTTTGATGTCTTTCTAAACCACTGATTTCTGTCCAGCAGTTGTTTTGCATTTTCAAAAAGGCAATTTGGAAAGAGAGTGTTGTTTCAAAATGTTTTTCATTGAATTCGGAATACTGGGCCAGCTGATCCTGTCAGTAGATTGTTCCTCTCAAGGTCTTTTAATATAGGTTATTTAAACTAATTTGTATGTGTATTTTGGGAAGATATAACACAGCTATTTGTGGTTTTAGTTCCTTCATGAAGAACTGTATTAAACTCTCTCCAGCCAATTTCTATGAACAAAACATTTCTCCAAGACTGCAGCCAAGGTTACATATGATCCAAAAATCAGTTATCGGTGTATAGTAGTAAGCATGTGACAGCTAGTGCGGCATGCTAGCCACCCAGGAAAGATAAACAAGATGATGTCTGCAGATGTGTACTGATAAGTACTGGTGTCAAAATTTATGCTAATACTGTTAATTTACTGCACCTGCTGAGCCAGCTGGTCAGGAACCAGGATAGCCTTGAGTAATTCACTTGTCACATGAAGTCAAAACATATGTTGGATTTTCTTTTATGACCATTTTGTCTATTTATTTCATCAAGTTTTTATGCTTTGTCATTGACAGACTATGAAAATCATACAAGTAGCAATATTCCCCTCCTATCCTACCTCCTCATTGCCTCAAAGTCTTCACAGCAAACCCACCTCCGTTGGCTTCAGCTCCGTCATTCATTCCTTTTAACTTTTCTAGACCATACAGAGACTGAGTCTTAAGACTTCTTTCTCTGTCTCCATGCATCCAGTGTTTATCCATATTTTCTTTCTTGATAGCTTGGAGGTGATTGAAGTACTACAGTTGTTGATTCTCTTGCTGGAATGTTTCTCTATGGCATATTCCAAAGATCACTTGAACACATTTTTTATTATTATAACTCCAGCTTCTCTAAATCAAATGGGATTATTCCATCCATTCCCCCCACTCAAATCTAAAACCACTTTTAAAAGCTTTTCCAGATTGATGTCATATGCTTTGTAAGACATGTAAGTTGCATTTACAGAGGTAATCTCTTCCTTTGGCTTTCCATCCTCAATTTCAGCAGTGTGTAATCAATATTGCTGAATATTGCTATTCAGTAAATCCTCATGAATAAATCCTGAGCTGTAACACTGAGAAGGAGAATTCCAGGAGAGGCATTTCTGACAGAAATATATATATATGTTAAATGTTTTTTTTGGCTGCACAAGTGCAATTCTATTATAATCTGAAAAAAATCTTAAATACTTGTTAGTTGCTTCTGGCTAGGAGTGATTCAAACCATTGTAGTATATGCTCCTGAAAACTTGGCCCATTTGTAGTTTGTAAAATCTGAACATTTTACTGAAATTAAATTTCCTTGAGCTCTCTTATGTGCCGTACTGGTTTGTTAGGTCTCAGCTTCCTGACCATTGAACTGTTTCTGTTTTCACTAAGGTGCAAGTGGCTTACATCTCACTAAACATGAAAACTTTCATGGTGGCTTAGATGCAATATCAGTTGGAGATGGGTTGTTCACTATCCTGACAACACTTAGTAAAAAAGCAACAACAGTGCAAGTGATGCTTCAGCCAATTCTTACCTACATGGCCTGTGGGTACATGGGAAGACAGGTAAGTTCCCTTAGGTCTCTGTGCTTCAAGGGAATTATAGGTTAGTTGATACTGTAGCCTTTGATAAGCTCAGAAAACTGAACTAGTGCTATGTAGAAGAAATGTTAACATTTTTCCAACCTCATTTCACTTTGGTGTTGGAGTTAAGAAGCCTTCCCCCATTGCCCATGGTAGGGAGATAGAGTTTCTGTAAGGACACTTTGACATTCCCATAAATGTTTCTGGCTGAAGGCTTGAAGATGGATTGAATGTTTTATTATGTTCAGGTGGGAAGCACATTTATTGTATTTATATTAGTGAGTATTTTAAATGTTCGATATTCTTATTTCAGCTGCTTACCCCTAGTAGTTTGATCTTTTCCTTGCCACAAAGGTGAGCGAACCATATGGAGCGTAATATTGCTGGTTTGTGGTAGAGAGCAAACTATGGTGGCATTTCCTTGCAGGGATTTTTGCCTACTAAAAGGGGAGACTAATGCATATTTGTGTCATTGTCATTCATTTTGCATGAAACAGTATTCCTTAACTTTTTCTTCTAGGGTTCTCTCGCCACTTGTCAGTTATCTGAGCCACTTCTCTGGTTCATTTTACGAGTGTTGGATACGAGTGAGGCACTGAAGGCTTTCCATGATATGGGTAAGAATGTCTTTTCTTTAGCTGCATCAAGTAAAAGGTTTATTGTAGATTTTTTTGGTGTTTAAAGAAGGAATACAGATATGTGCCTAGAGGAGCAAATTTGCTAAATAGGCCTTTGCTTGCTTAGAATCTATTGCATGCTTCTGAACAGTGTTGGGTTTTTTTCCCCCCTGCCCACATTACACACAGGTGGTGTTCAGCTTATTTGTAACAACATGGTAACGAGCACAAGAGCTATTGTTAACACAGCAAGAAGTATGGTTTCAACTATTATGAAATTTCTTGATTCTGGTCCCACCAAAGCAACAGACAGCAGTTTGAAAGCTAGAGTGCTAGCTTCTGAGCCTGATAATGCAGAAGGAATTCACAATTTTGCGCCTTTGGGTAAGTAATAACTTATTTTTCTTACATTAATGTCCACTGGTCATTTCAATCTTCATCAAGTTCTTAACAAAATACATCGTGATAGTGTCAAATGCTGCAATATTATTAAATCTTCTAAACAGAGGGGTTGCTGGTGTTTCAAGAAAGATGTTGGGGGAGGAGGTTAGCCCCTCCTTCACAAGTAATAAGACCTTGTGGGTAGGGAAAAGAAGGAAAGGGAGTGATCTGTATCGGATGTAGTCATGCATCAAGGTGGGCCCCTTCCTTCTCCCCTAGGTCAGGGGATAGAGAGTTCCAACCCACCACCTGCTATAGATACACTAAGGCTCACTTTCTTCAATTGAGGCACATCAGATTTGATGGAGCTGTTACAGAAGCATAGCAAAGTTGGATGAGACAGAATGAGCCCCAGCTGGGTCAAACAGAGTAGCAAAAGCCGGAGCATAGGTCTGATACTGCTGATGATGCTCTCACACCTGCACCTAATTGCTCTGATGTTGCCTGCATGAACATTTATTAGAATTGCAGTGCTGTTTTGGTATCAACACAGTGGCTGCCACTTAAATAAACTGCATGTGTTTTAAGATATAGGTGTACTCTAGTATCTTAAAGGCTCCTTTTCACTACTAGTGTCTTAATGTTTTCTGTTGCTGCCCACTAGCCTAGCATAGTCCATGAATGTGTTCATACAGTATGCCTCACTGTCAAGAGGGGAGAAAGAAAGGATTATTCTTAAAATTTCTGGAAAATTTGTCAAACGAGAGAGATCCATTCAGTCCTGTCATTGAAATTCAAATGTCAAAAATAATGATTTTTAAAAAAAAAAAAAGGGGGGGAGGGGTGTTATTTGGCATAATAGGGGTCTGTTAGAAATCTTCTACCTTGCTTTCACAAATTCCTAAAAGGTGAATTTAAGAATCCTGTAAATGTTGGTACTTGATTACTTTTAAGTAGTAAAAATCCTAAGCATATATAGTGGTGGGTTCTTGTATGCCTTACCTCCCATCTTAATATTTTTACTTTCAGTCAGGAGTGTGCTTTTGAAATTAACCTTCTGGTTGTCCTCACTTACTGCATGCTCATTCTCATCATGTAGTGTTCTCCGAGAGATGAGCTTGATTCATTTGGGATGGAAGTCTCAAAATGTGTCCAGGGATTCGCCTCCAGCTGCTACTAGGCATTCAGTCATGGAGCCAGGCTAGGGCTGCTTCAAAGTAAAACACCCACAAGTACCTGTAGTTTGAACAGCACAAACCAGGTTTTGTTGTGCCATACCACTTGCTAAAGAAGACATAGCTTAGATCTCCCTCCTTAATTCTTAACTCATGCTAAGATTAGAAAAATAAGCAGCTGCTGTGGTCAGGTTTTTTTGCTTCTGGTGTCTTTTTTAGAAAAAGGTTTCCATGTTAAACCTTTTTAAAGAAAAAGGTTTGCAGATTTTGGTTATAAAGTCATTTATGTTATCATTGTAATATATAAAGCCTTTGTTATATTAACTATGAATTAACTGAGTTCAAGTTCTAAGCATATTGTTCAAGATGCACCTTTTTGGTTGGTTTGTTTTTGTAATGAACTCGTGATGGAAAGTTTAGGATTTTGGTAGGAAGTGTCCCCTAGCAAAAGTATTTTCCACAGTTCAGGTTGTAAATTAATCTGAGTTTTATTAATAAACATTAATAATCAATGTTAATGGTGCTGGTTTTGAAGGTTCCATCACCTCAAGCAGTCCCACTGCCCAGCCTGCTGAAGTGCTGTTACAGGCTACTCCTCCCCACAGACGAGCTCGATCGGCTGCGTGGTCGTACATATTTTTACCAGAGGAAGCTTGGTGTGACCTCACGATTCACCTTCCTGCAGCCGTGCTGCTCAAGGAGATCCACATCCAGCCTCACCTGGCCTCTCTGGCAAGTAAGTAGATTCACCAACATCGGTGCCGGTTTGAAAATTTGAAGGGTAGGATTTAGAAACGATACGAAGAGTATAATCAGCGGAACTAAAGCTGCAGGTTGTTTGAAGAATACCTGTAAAATAAGTTGAAAAGGTTGCTAATTCTGGCCCTGCCTCTGCTTGATTTCTTCTAGCTCAGTACATGTTTTGTGGCATTAACTTTTAAATATGCCAAAAAACTTGCCAAACTTCTCAAAACTTTCCCTAGTGAAAATGTGATGCTGGTCAGGGGTCTTCAGCCAAAATGGTTCTGTATGGCGATTGGAATAAAGCATGAGATTTTCAACTCTTGTCATAGCCCTGCTAGGGAGAGATGTGGCCTTTACACTTATGGGACTTTTCTTCATCTTAAGTCTTTGACACAAACTGTATGCACCATGTATCAAAAATGCTTATGCATTTTAACATGCACCATTGCATAGGTCACGTACTCCAGCTCTGTAGTAGTATTTGCCTAAGATAATTTCAGTCGTCTTGTTCTGGATCTTTAATAGGGATACATGTTTAACACTTAAAATTCAAACCAGTACAGATTTTTAAATGGTATTATGTTTTCTTACCTTACTCTGTAGCTTGCCCTTCATCAGTATCTGTTGAAATAAGCGCAGATGGTGTCAATATGTTACCTTTGTCAACTCCTGTTATCACAAGTGGTCTCACGTATATAAAAATCCAGCTGGTAAAAGCTGAAGTTGCCTCAGCTGTCTGCCTGCGTCTCCATCGTCCTCGGGATGCCAGTACACTGGGTCTCTCTCAGATCAAACTGTTAGGCCTCACGGCCTTCGGAAACACCTCGTCTGCCACCGTCAATAATCCATTTCTTCCCTCCGAGGATCAGGTCTCTAAAACAAGGTAAGCTTCTAGTATCAACGGCCAGAGGCTTGTTTGTGTCAGTTCATGCTTTTGTCTTCTTCAATGGTGTTTTCTGCTCTGAGTCAGATCTTTCAGTAGCAAACTATGTTCATGAGTACCTTTGCAGGATCTGTTTCAAGTATCTTGGAAAACTTGCTGCTTTTTTTCCCAGAAGGCAAATACAAAGGCAAATACAAGCAGTACTACTCACTTTTTTGGTAGCATGCATAATCTGCATATGTAAAAGAGTGTGTCTCATCTCTGCAACGGTGAGAGAATACAAAGGATAGGAAAGCATTCAGAGTTGTGTTCTGTGTTCTTAATGGGTAGGCAGTTGTCAAAAAAACTGAAGTATTTCTTATCCTTACTGAAGCCAGTGGAGTTACATAAGAATTGGAGGAGGAATAGAAACAGGACAATGGGATGTTTTGTGGAAGTCGTATCTAGTATTGCTGGTTGCAAAGGTTTGCAATTTTCAAATTTGAAAAAAAGCATGGGAAAGTTTTAAAAACCTTTCTTCTCTTGCTGGGAAAAATTTTGAATAAGTAAATTTAGAGAACGTGAATACTGTCCAGTGTATATTTGATAAAAGCTGTATGACTGAAAATGATCTTTGATCTTGAATAGAAGTGAAGCAAATTTTAGTAATAAAACTTGCAGGCTCTTAACTCTTTCTACCCACAAACCCTGCCTTTCTTACGACATTAAACCAGTGATTATAATGGTATTACTAACATGTATTACGTTGTGGTCTTAAATTTGCTTTTCTTAGATGATGTCTGATCACATCACAGTAGTTTTCTGCAGCGTTTGTCCTAGATCTAATCCAGGTAGTTACGTTAAAGATAAAAAAATAAAATAATTGGAAAATGATAATTAGCTCATTTTCATGTTTTCCTTTTCAGTATTGGATGGTTAAGACTATTACACCACTGCCTCACTCACATAAGCGATTTAGAAGGAATGATGGCTAGTGCTGCAGCACCCACTGCTAATCTGTTGCAGACCTGTGCTGCTTTACTAATGTCACCTTACTGTGGTATGCATTCTCCAAACATTGAGGCTGTGCTTGTAAAAATTGGGCTTCAGTCCACCAGAATAGGCCTAAAATTGATTGACATTCTTCTAAGAAACTGCTCAGCATCAGGCAGTGATCCTGCAGGTGAGTGCAATGTTTTTCATTTCAGTTGTTGCTTAAAAGCAGTGTTTGTATAAAGATACAAATGTATATTTACATGTTACTTTCTAATTCTGAATTTGGGTTGCCAGAACTTGCCATTGTGCTTTGTTATGCTTCTAAGTATCACAGTCTTCGGGTCTCTGATAGTATTTGTGATTGTGATTTGGGTAGTTCTACAACAGTAAAGCAGCGCAAGCAGGGTTGGTTTGATTTTTGTGTAGAATAGATAATTAGGTGAATGTTTCAAAGATATGAGAGTAGGACGTGCAATATATTGTAAGCGCGTCTTAATATAGATACTATGTCTAGACATTTCAAAAAAAGGAGCATCCATGAGTAGTGTTAAGGAAAACAAATGCAGCCATATTTGGGCAGCAATATTCTGTAGGGCAGTATAAATTCTGAATAGCACTAAGCATTGAAAATATTTACAGGCAGAGGCACATAATCAAGACACTTGAACAACTAGTCTGTGTCCCCCAGAGAAATTTTGCACTAGCTCTTCTGGTAATGCACTGGGGTTTTTGTATTTATGATGCCATACTGCTTTGCTGTTTTGTGGCTTTTAAATGAAAGAAAACTGAATTTGTGTATTTTCTGTTTTGAAGTTGCTGATAATAACACAAAACACTTTTCAAAGTGGTTTCCATGACTTACTTTGCCATGAGTTAATGTTTCAGTGGAGCCTACTGTCTTTTGCTGGAATGCTGTTAGATAAGAGAGTGGTTTCCTACAGGGTAGGAGATGAACACAGTGAGGAGAAGATGAATAGGAAATAATCTGAGGAAATCCTCGGCCTTAGTCCTAACGATGGGAATTGGAGTTAAATAAGCTTCCATTTTGAAATAAATGTTCACTTCTGTGAAGCATGAGGTTTGACAGCTCTACTGGAATTAGTAATTGTTTTGGGAGTATGTTGAGGAAAATCTTCCTAGTTAAACCTTTAAGTTCTGTGTCGTCTTATCTTGCAATCATTTTTTTCCTTTTATAGTAAGGCTGGGCATTGCATTGAACATGCAAAATGCACGGTTTTGAGATAGTGGTGTGTGTAAGAATTGCATCCTTGTGTTAATGACAAAACTCAATTCAGTGTTAATATTGCAATTCTGTAATAATTCTATTAGTACTTTTAAAAAATACGTATGTAAGTACTTCTGTTATTTCCCCCCCCTTTCTTTTCTTTGAATGCGGCAAGATCTGAATAGCCCTTTACTGTTTGGAAGATTAAATGGTCTCTCTTCTGACTCCACAATAGACATTCTTTATCAGCTTGGAACAACTCAAGACCCTGGAACAAAAGATAGGTAATGTTATTTGGATTCTCATGTGGAAGTGTGTATAAAAATAATCTGCTAAATAGCAGCTTGATGTTACTGCACAAAACCAGACTTTTAAAAATCTGATTGTTACAAGATAGCCTGAAAGTGCAGAAATCTAAAGAAGCTTTCCAGCTTTCCCTCCTAGCTCCTTGCATCCTTTGCAGAGAATGCTGTCCCTCTTTTTTTGCTCTTATAAATGTGATAAAACTTTAGTGTTCAACTGACTTTTCTCTCAAATGCTCAGAACTCAGATACCTGCTGTTTTCTTTCTCAGTAGAAAGAAAGCTTACATTTGGCTTTCCAAGATGATAAGTGGTTTTAATTAATTTTTCCCGTTAGTGATCTAAGTCTTGAGAAAACAGACTTTGAGCTCACTCTTGAACTTTGCTTCAAAGGAATAGCTAAACATGTAATTCAGATTACTAAAAGCCAGCAAGCTAATTTGGTTTTAAGTGCTTCTTTGACCCTTTATAACGTACTACATCTTGCTTTCCAGAATTCAAGCACTGCTGAAATGGGTCAGTGATTCCGCAAGAGTTGCAGCTATGAAAAAAAGTGGCCGGGTCAGCTACATTTGTCCAAATAGCTCAACAAGAGAGTATGGTCTTTTGATGCCATCTCCTTCCCATTTGCATTGTGTAGCAGCAATTTTATGGCATAGTTATGAATTGCTTGTTGAATATGATTTACCAGCATTGCTGGACAGAGAGCTCTTTGAGTAAGTAAAGCAAAGTTTTGCATCACATACTTTTTATAACTGAATTATTTTATTCACTGAAATGATACGACACAGGTACAGTCATTGTGAAACAGTAGTGGAAATTGTCATCCCTGAAGCTAATAGATAGAGTGAATACTTAAAGGTATCTAAACATGTAGTTTTGTAGTTCTAAACACAAAAGTACCCTTCGCATATTCCAGGTAGAAATGTGTTTGAAAACAAAAATCCAAAACAAAGCAGCAAATCCATGCACATATGTGAAGAGTAAACTGTTGCATGTTTTTGTTTGTGGGTTTTTTAATGGATAACTCTGGGCTGTTCTTGTTGAAATTGTTTACAGTAATTTTCACATTACTTAAAAATCATGATCTTTGTCAGTATCGTGTTATATAAGCATTATTTTATTACTCATGGTATCCGATATCTACAACTGACAGCTAAGAACTGCGGGGGGATATTGGATATTGGTTTTTTGGAGCTGCCGCTTTTGTTCTGGCCATAGTCTCATGTGAAAGAAACAAAGCATAAAATCTTGAGTGAATCTTGAACTATGAATTTGCCAGATGTTGCTTTATTGTAAAGAAAAGTTCACCCTAAACACCAAATGTATACTTCTAGTGACTCCAGATTGAAAATATACGAGCTAACATTTCTAATTTGTATTGCTTAACCATCTCCTCTGTTAAACAAAACAGAAAAGCCACGGAGCTTTGTTTCATGTGTATTGTAGAAACATAGCTGTTAAATTCCTGCCTCTAGTAAAGAATTTTTCATTTGTACCATTGAATAAAATTCCAATTAATGAAAGGAACTTTGACAGCACATGATTTTTTTTTTCTTGTTGCCCTTAGGAAACATTTCTATTTTTCTGCTACCTTACTGTCTTCCTTAGTCACAGTCAAACATTCAAACACTGGGAAATGTACAAGTTATGGTTGTTGGTACAAGCATGTGGAGCTCTATTATATGTGCAACGTGATGGTCTTCAGATACATGACTACAAGCTAGACCTTTTCCAAAGACACTTCAGTGATACTGTCATGTAAATAATTGTTAATTCAAAATGAGCTTGTTCATTTTGAGAAGCAGTTTAAGGATTTTAAATTGCAGGTCAACTAGTCCTTTCAGGAATACATTTTTAGGATGGATTTTTACAATTTTGACATTTGAAAAGGAAGAAGTCTAATAAAAATAGGCTTCCTTAAATGGATAGTCCATTTAGATTTATACTAATATAAAAGTGGGTTTCACAACTGAATTCCTGTGTTTTGGAGGAGAGTAGGTTGTTTTCATCACAGGACAAAATGAAGGAATACTAATAAAACTATTGTACCTAGTTTGAGTATGCATGTTACAATGTAGCCTGTTCCTCTATGTCATGCCAAATAAAACTATAATTCATATCAGCCAGCATCTGGAGCAAATTATAAAATACATTTTTAATAAATATAGAAGGATTGTTGTCAGACTTATAAGGCTAAATAATTCTTCTAATAAAAATAGCTTCTCATGTGTATTCTTCGTCCTCTTTGATATTTTAACTTTTGAAATATTTTCAATGATTCTAGTTATAACTCCTAATTTCTTCTTCATGTGATATTTCACTTTTCTCTTGGATATATTTACCCATCATCCCCATTTTCCATTTCAATATTTCTGCTTTGGCCAATGGATACTTATTTATTCCTTAGCTATTTTTTAATATCTAGTTGGAAAAGAATCTTATTTTTCATAGAGCATTGAACTTACCCAGAAAATTTTGGCGGAAGGGTAGTATGAATATATAGTTGGAGAAGAGTATAAGTGTGCCTTTATTATGTGTGGACTTTGGGAAATTGTGACTGTTTCTCCCAAAGTTAGGGGTCATTTGGTCACTGAGATGACTGAGATAATGTTTTATGTTGGAGAGGGTTTTTTATCAGCCATTCACTAGACCAGTGATAAAGCTAACACGTAGAATAACACATCCATCCAGAAGAGGGAAAAACAATCCTTGTCTTCAAATGGGAATGTTGCATTGCTGGAGCATGTCCAGAGGAGAGCAACCAAGCTGGTGAGGGGTCTGGAGCACAAGTCATATGAGGAACGGCTGAGGGAACTGGGGTTGTTTAGTCTGGAGAAGAGGAGGCTGAGGGGAGACCTGATCGCCCTCTACAGCTACCTGAAAGGAGGCTGTAGTGAGGTGGGGGTCGGTCTCTTCTCCCTGGGAACGGGCGATGGGACGAGGGGGAATGGTTTGAAGCTGCGCCAGGGCAGGTTTAGGTTAGATATTAGGAAAAACTTCTTCACTGAAAGGGTTGTCAGGCTCTGGAATGGGCTGCCCAGGGAGGTGGTCGAGTCCCCATCCTTGGAGGTATTTAAAAGAAGGATAGATGAGGTGCTTAGGGATATGGTTTAGTGGTGGGATGGCAGGGTTAGGTTAACGGTTGGACTCGATGATCTTAAAGGTCTTTTCCAACCAAAGCGATTCTATGATTCTATGATTCTATGATATATCCAAACTTATTTAAAGACCTAACATTGAAGTGGCATGAAGCATGCATTCACCTCTGTATGTGAAGGATAAGATAATGTGACTTATGTATGGTGTCATGGTACTGCTAATGCAGTTCAGAAAGCTGTGGGGTTTTTTTAAAATACTTCATCTACTCTGAACGAGTCTGTATGAAGAAATGATTTCACTGTTTTACAAATACCACTTCTGAAATTTAAGCTGAATAATAGGAGCTAAACTAGTTTTTGCGTTCATGTGCCTTGGATTAGCATTCAAGCAGATAGTATTTGGATGGAAGTGAGTAATTCTTTTGTTAACTTGAGTCCTAAAGTTCAGGTTGGTAAGGATAGTGAGGGTAACATCATTCAGCCAACAGGATTGTTGATGCTTTCATTTTTTTGCAGCATCTTTAGGTAGAAATCTAATAAAAGAAATTTTAAAAAGTTTTGGAAACATGGTTAAAATACGTTCAGTTTTTACAAAGGATTAAAAGAGCTTCATGTAAATGAGCATATGTGTGGGTGCACGTGTGTGATCCTAGTAGCTGCGGCTTGGAGAGTTGAAAGCACAAAGAGGTTGCAGTTGGTTCAAAAATGCATAAATTATGTGACAACTGTCAAAAGACTGAAATCCTGTCTTTCATATGCAGCATGCCAGAAAAGTCAGCTTATTTCTATTTTAAATACAGTATGATGAAAGAAATTTAGACATGGGGTTGAGGAATGCCTTTTTGGTAATGAATGTCCTGCTGATACTGTGATCCAAACGAAGCTTTCAAGTTCAGCTCTGGTTTACATCAGCTTCTACAATAGTTAATCGTAAATGTAGAAAGATGTTTTATGAAGAAAAGGGAATATGAGTGGCAAACTGTGTTGACATGATTTTCTGTTTTCTACAGGTCACTGTTTAACTGGTCCATGTCTCTTCCCTGCAACATGGTTTTGAAGAAAGCTGTTGACAGTTTGCTTTGCTCAATGTGCCACATCCACCCAAATTATTTTTCCTTGCTTATGGGATGGATGGGTATCACTCCTCCTCCAATGCAGTGTCAACACAGACTGTCCATGACTGATGACAGCAAAAAGCAGGACCTTAGTTCATCTTTAACAGATGACTCTAAAAACGCACAAGCTCCTCTTGCACTAACAGAGTCTCACCTGGCTACTCTGGCTGCCTCATCTCAGTCTCCTGAAGCTATCAAGCAGTTACTGGACTCAGGTTTGCCTTCACTGCTTGTAAGAAGTCTTGCTAGTTTTTGCTTCAACCATACTTCCAGCTCTGACTGCACTGCACAATCAATGGATATCACCCAGGACAGGCTCAGGAGGCATCATGTTCCACAGCACTTTAATAAAATGCCTATCACAGCAGACCTGGTTGCTCCTGTTCTCAGGTTTTTGACGGAAGTTGGCAACAGCCACATGATGAAGGATTGGTTGGGTGGATCTGAAGTCAATCCATTGTGGACAGCACTTTTATTTCTGTTGTGCCATTCTGGTGCTACTTCTGGAGGACACAATGTGACAGCACAACAGACCAGTGCAAGATCTAGCTTGCTTTCTTCAACTGTAACAACAGGGTTGACCACTCAGCAGAGGACAGCAATTGAAAATGCAACAGTTGCTTTCTTCTTACAGTGCATTTCTTGCCATCCTAATAACCAGAGACTCATGGCACAGGTGAGAGAGAAAAAAGATAAAATTTTCACTTCTTTACTGATAGCTACAGCCAGCTTTTTAAACTTTCTTTTTTTAGTTTTCTTTAAAATAACTTTTTTTTTTTTCAAGCTGTCATTGACTGGGAAAGTTTTGTGTTAAAATTTTTAACTTCTTGGTCTGACTTTGAAAAGTATAAAAATGTTTTGGCATGGCTGTCCAGTCCTATGTATAGATTGGTATTCCTTCTGGTTTAGAGGAATAAACTTTAGACCAAAATCCAAAATACTGTATTCAATTGGATAGGTCTAAACTCTCTTGAAATGGAATTTGGAAATCAAGCTTCATACATATCTTTAATATAAGTAAATTAAGGAGATCTCCTGGTAAATTTGCTTGTGCAACTGTATACCCTGTGCAATCGGTGAGCAGGGAAATACAAGCTATTGCAGAATATGGCTCTGCATTGTGGATTCTAGTGTAAATTCAGCTATTTTCCTTACCTTTGTTAACCTTGCAGGCTTAGTTGAATAAAAGTATAAATACAGAAAGATTTTTCAACATTAGGAATGGCAATGACCTGGGAACAGGTAGACTTCGGGGAAAAAATCAGTACAGTTACCTGTTAATACTGCATTATGCAGTGGGAAATTTTTGCTTTAGGAATTTGAAAGCTATTTTTCTAAATACTTTACCTTCAGTTTTTGTATCTTTTTGAGTAGTTTGTGTGTTTACAATTACTTTGATGCTGTAGTCAATGTTTTGAACTTTTTTATAGAAAAACCTTATTAGCTGCTGGTATTTTCTTCAGCGGTGCTCATTTCTGGTCTGGTTTAAATGATAACTGGAAGGTGGATCTTAGGCGCTGCTTGTTATGGCTCTGTAGAGCTATATATTTTAGAGACCTAAATAGAGAAATATTTTAAATCTGATGTCATCTTGCATTCCCAGGTTCTCTGTGAATTGTTCCAGTCCTCTCCTCAGCGTGGGAACCTCCCAACCTCTGGAAATATTTCAGGATTTATTAGGAGGCTTTTTTTGCAGCTGATGCTAGAGGACGAGAAAGTGACTTTGTTTCTTCAATCCCCATGTCCAGTAAGAATTTTTTGTATTCATACGGTGAACATGGAATAAATTTAGCCTTAAAAAATTGTAAAGTAATCGGGGTATATTCAACTTTGAAATGTCAGACGGCAGCTTTTCCTACTGTACACTCTACAGAATTTTGGAAAGGAATGTGATGGTGAATTGTAACTCAGCATTTGAAAAGAAAATTTAAGGCACTGTTGTACAACAAAGCCATCTTGTTGAAAATATACTGCTTCTGAAAGAATTGACAAATGAAATTTATCTTACGGCAGATTTCTTAATAGTATCTGTATGCATCAGTAGCAAATATAGGTACAAGTATAGATTCAAATGCAGATACAATATAGATACTTTGTCCTTCCAGCAGTTCTTCATTATCAGTTTCATTGAGGAACAGTTGTAGTTTTGATGCTTCGTAATTGGCAGAGATCCTTCAGCATTAGTCAAAACACCATGAATAAATTCTTGAGTGACAAATACTTGAATTAATTTATAAAGCAGATGTATGCTTGGATACTTCACCAGAACACAGATTTGTAATTCATAACTGAAGTGCTATGCGCTCGATTGAAGGCTGTGAATAAAGAAATGTAGGAAAAACAGAAGTTACTAAAAAGATTTGATACTCCCATATGAGGAAAAATTATTTTCTGCTTTGGTTTCTGCTGTTCTTGCTACATCTCAGAAGTAAAGTGCTACATGAGATATATGACAGGGAAATTGGATCAGACAGTATAAAAAGGAAAAGGAGGAACAAATACAGTTTTAGCACAAACATTTAAATGTTTTGTTTTAACCTGGCTGTGATGAATTGTTAGCATGGCCATTGGTAATGTGAAAGTAACACCTCTAGAATATCCAACAACATAACCAATCACAGGTTGGATCCTCATTTTTATCTCTTAAATTCATAACCAAGCTGTGTTTTATAAGCTAAATTGTGATTGTCATCACATATTATATTTTTTTTTTATAATATTGCACAACAGTAAATTGATTCTGTATGTGAATATTAGTAAGCAGTTCCTCTGATGATAGGAGGAAGGGGACCAGTGGCACTCTCATTGCAGAAAAATCTATAAAATGTTACTGCAAGCAAAGAGTGGTACAGCATGTGAACACGGCTCAGGCTAAAATATGTTAGAATATTTGAAATATTTTAACTAGTAGTGACTTAGTTATGCATTATAATAGCAAAAAGTAGATATTAAATCTAGAATGAACTTCATCCTCAAATCAGAGCAATAGAGTTATTACATCTTTCTCTACTTGAAGTGTATTGTGATTTTCCTAGTTTAATTTCTGAACTAAGTTTTAATTTCAGAGATAATTGCAAATCTCAGGTACTCAATTTTTCTCTTACATACAGCTATATAAAATGATTGGGTTTTTTTAAACAAATAGGATGAGAAACAATATGATATCATAAAATCTTCTAGGCTTTTGAAGCTAGTTCTTTTGAGTTAAAAAAATTATACTTGTCCTAATTTGATGCATTTTTACTGTATACCTCCAAAGTTGAAGGATATATCAGTTTTCTTTTTTAGCACACAAAAGGTACTGCTTTATTTTGCTGAGATAATTTTATAAGAACTTAGTTTTTCACCTTATTTCTGAATGTTAGAGTCATGTTAAATGTTGATCTTTATTTTCTTTCAGCTGTACAAAGGTAGAATTAATGCTACTAGTCATGTAATTCAACATCCAATGTATGGAGCTGGACACAAATTCCGTACTCTTCACTTGCCTGTCTCAACAACTCTAGCAGAGGTTCTTGATCGTGTGTCAGGCAAGTTTGCAATAGTTCATGTTTTATTTTTTTAAGATACAGTTTCAGGAAAAAAACCCAAAACAAAACCAAAAAACCAATGTAAACCAAGTATGTCTAATATGCATATTTGCAGTGTTCATCAGTAATTGCAGAATATTAAGCAGTGCTTTAAGTTCTAAGCTTTTGCATATGCCTTACAAGTTCCATGTAAACTGCACTTTTACTGGTCAAATACTTTTTTTCCATCTATAAAACTCAGGTGGGGAAGGTGAGGTTTTTGCTTTGTTCTTGTTTTGTTTGTTTGGGGATTTTTTGGTTGGTTGGTTTGGGGTTTCTTGCTTGCTTTTTAGTATTAAAGTGTTTTCAAATCTCTCATGGGACATCTGCAAGACGACACAAATGATGCTGCAAATATCAGTCTTTAAAACACCCTGTCTTTCATCCAGTCACTTAAATATTCCCAAATTGTGTCAGTTAAATATCCTGGAACTTTAAAAATTTATCTCAAGGTGAAGATGAAATTGTGTTGCCATGAAAAGGGCATTAATGAAGGCTTAATTTAATTTCTGTGGTTATGTATTTGCCTATTACATAAACATTTGAGTTTGCTTACTAAATGGAGATTGAAAACCATAACTTACTTTTAGAGATTTAATTTTAAAATTATATACAATGAGAGGATAATGTTAAGGCATGAATTTATTTGGTTTTTTTTTTAAAGTTCAGTATTCCCAATTATACTACTTGAATACACATGGGGAGATTAACCCCTCTGTAGGGGACTGTGCTGACCAGGCCTCCACAGATCATAATACGAATTTTGACACCTGAATAGTAGATGTCTTAATCTTAAAGTTAATCCCACCTTGAACTTTAATGTTTTAAAGTATTAAACTTTAGAAAATAGAACTATATGTTAAAGATCAGTTAGTGATCTTTTTTTAAATGTAGTTAAAGAGTAGAATTCATACTAAAGGTGTCGTGTCCATGACAGAGTTCTCTAGGTAAAACAAGGCAAGATGCGAGTTGATTCTCCTCAAGTAAGAAACAGAACAGAATTGTTTAAGTCATGTTACATCAGAATTCAGTTTAAAGCATGTCTAATTAAAAAAAAAAAGGGGGGGGGATGGACGACCCCAGCAATTCCTCTTTACTCTTAAGATGTGGTTCTCAGTAATAGCAAAGAAAAATCAAAGATCACAAGATCATCACAGCAATGATGATTTTTCAGATGTGCACTGAAGTGTGTGCACTTAGCTTCACACATACCTGACTAGGTCTGTATGTTTTTACATGTAGATATATTTGTATGTGTAATTTTTTGGAACTTGGTGTAGATCAGCTTTAATTTCTGAAGCAGATCTTTGTGGAGTTCAGAGAACTATTGCTTTTTTATATCTACTGAAAATTTTTACATTGAAATTATTATCAAATTCATTAGGGCAATAAACATGTTACCTAACAAGGTGATAGAAGTACTATAATGGTATTTGGCAGAATACAAGACAGAACAAGACGTGTTTGGGGATTTTAATTAAAAAGTAGTGAAGCTTAGAAAAATGCTTGAAGCTTATTTACCAGGGAATAGTTTACTGTTTCTGATAGAGTTCTATATTCACTTACTGTTCAGCCCACGGTCATTTGTGGAATGTGACTAAGGTCTTCAGATCCTTGCGCAGTTTATGGTCAGAATTACTGTAATGGGTGGGACAGTCACTGCAAATGAGATAGGGGTCAGTTGTTGAGCAGTGACCTACACTGTACCAAAGAGCTGCCGTAGTGGTGTAGTGTGGTCAGCTTGATAGCCAGTGCTAACAGGGACTGGGGAGGGGAAGGTGATGATGCGACATACTGTAAAGCCTATAATTGAAACTGATAAATGCTGACTTTGTAGGGCATCATAACTTTGGGGTTTTCCTATGGAAATATTATTCCTCAGCTTAACTCTCACTGTAAATTCGAAGAATTAATTCTGGAAAAGTTCAGGTTCTTTGATGTTTCCCTCCCTCATCTGATGTGATTTCTCTGATTGTATTAAAAGCTTTCTGATACTTGTATATCATTCCATAAAGTCCGTGGTTAGAACGTAGTAAAGACGACTTGAATGTGTAAGGGGTAAACTGTGTGTTTTGGGTAACAGAGGGAGGGAAGGCATGGACTGGGCGTGGAAAGGAAGACAAGACTGCCACCACAGTACCCATAGGAAGTCATGAAGACCCTGTGTCAGAGGCTGTCCCTTGGCTTAACTGCTTTTTTCTTAACTACGCTGTTAATGTCTCAAATTGATTGTGTCATACTTTCTGCAAAAATAAATCACAATAAGCGTGTTCATTTAATACTTTTTCTCTCAGCCCTTTAAAAAAAGAAAAGGGCGTGTTTAAAATCATTGCTAGATTTGCTACTCTTATCCTATTACCATAAATTTGCTACTCTTATCCTATTACCATAGCAAGAAAATGTGTTGTATGACTGCAGATAGGATTGTCTAGGATGAGTATCAGTTGTTTGTATTTCATTCGCCTTAGTCTTAAGTTACTGGTCTTGGCTGGTCAGGAAAATGGAACAACAAATCTGGGTATTACATGAGCACTAAAAATACCATTGCTTAAGCTTCCCTAATAATTTTATTAATGACCTTTAAATTCTTCAGCAATAAATGGGCGTTCAGTCCATGGGACCAACTAGAGCAACTCTGAAGTTTAATAATAATAATAATAATAATAATGAGAATTCTTAAAAAAACCCAACACCCAGTCTACAAAAAAAAAGTACACATCTATATCTGTATATATATTGTGTGTGTGTGTATTGGGTACTGAGTACCAGCAGTTTCACGCTCTCTTGTCTGCTTTTGGTCTGCAGTACTGTCTTAACACAGACGTAACCAATGTCTTCAGCCACAAATCATAATATATTTCCAAGCAGGTCAAACCATGTCTCTTTGAGCATCTCACCCACTGGTGATACACAGTTAAAGGGAGCTGGATGGTCTTGAGTCTGTGGTTATAGCTTTAGGGCTGCTGCGGCTCTGTGGAAACAAGTTACTACTCAGAAGCCATTAGAGAATTATTTGGCCATTTTGGTGCCAGTCTTGTACCTTACAAGGTGTGAAATGATCCATTGTCACCGGTACTCAATAATTTAATAGTTGCTTGCTGATATTTGTAATTGACGCTAATGATTGAACCAAAACAGTTGAACTGCAGTAATCTTAACGTTCACTTAAGAAAACAGCACAAGTTTTGGATGTATAATGTACTTCAGACGTCTTCCAGTTTCGAAGGAACAATCATACTTGCCAGTTCTGAAACCGAGTCAGTATGTAATACTAGATACTCAGACCTAAATACAACAGTTTATTTAAATAAGTCTGCAGGTGTCCTTAAAAAAGTTTTGCACATTTTTTAGACTTTTGTTGGTTTTGGGGGGTTTCTGGTGTTTTGTTTTGATTGGTGTTTTTTTGTTTGTGGGGTGGTTTTTTTTGGCTTACTCTCATTTTTGGTTGGTTGCAGCGGTGTTTTAATGTGAATACACTTGACTGATCAGGTAATGGTTTTAAGTTGTTACAGCTTTAAATCATCAGAGGACAGATTTTTGGGGGAAGAGGGGACAAGAATTATCATAATACCTTAATTCATAGATATTTACAAGACTATTACTGCCTGGGATGGAACTCCAAGCCACTAAAATAGTTGAGAATAGCCTTGTTAACAGCCTAGAAACTGTAACAAAATCAACTTGATATCTTGAAATGCCTTTCTTTCTTTTTTTTTTTGCCCTGTACAGATACACCCAGTATCACAGCTAAGCTAATTAATGAACAGAAGGAAGATAAAGAAAAAAAGAACTATGAAGAGAAAGAAAAAGTTAAAGCAGAAAATGGATTTCAGGACAATTACAGCGTTGTTGTTGCTTCTGGTATGGGTTTTTTCTTCCACCTTCTGAAAAATTGATCTTTCTGACATTAAAGGGGGGGGCAATCGTATCTAAATTTTCTCTGTTACTAATGATGGTTAGAAAAATAGTAGTGACCAGGTAATCTAACTGGCTGTTCGGCAGCAAAGATTGGTTCCTGGTGGAACTGCTGCCTCTGGCAGATTATATACTTTGACAAATTTGCACCTAAATGTGTGTGTCAGTGATGTGTTGTGGATGTTGTTGCTAGTGCATTTTACAGGATTACAGACATACCTGGAGCTTGGTTTATATGGCAATATATTAGTATTTCTGTACTATTACTGTGATACGGGTATTACTCCCTCTACCTTTTTATAGTGGCTGGTGCATCAGAGTTTGATCACCTACTCCCACAATATGCTTTGGAAATAAAAGAATCCATGTACTTTGCATAACAACTGGTGGTACTCTGCTAAATACTGTCAGATGGAGATGTAAGCATAAGGCCATGTTTTTCTATTTGGAAGCTACACATACAGGATTTTCTTCAAACCTTCTAAAAACTAATGTGGTGATCCTTCCGAAATCATTCATGTAAACCCTTCTCCTCCAAAACTGCTATGGAGGTTATAGATTGAACATAGTAATTTTGCAGTGGTACAGGAAGATTACAGTTCACATGATGGCTGTAGAGATCATTAGTCTTTCTGTTTGAAGTTTTGGGGTGTGTGTGAGAGATTAATGAATTTCAAACTACCCTTTTCCTATCTAGCTTTCTGCCTTCATTGAGCTACCTCAATTTTATTTACACTTCATGAAGCGTGAAGAAGACATGCTGATTTCCTTTGACTTCTGGCGCCAATATTTCTTAAGCTTTTTATTTCAGGTTTTTAGATGTAGATATAACTCTAAACTCAAGTGCTGAATAGGGCAGCAGTTTCATGGATCTTATATTTAAAGCAACACAGCTGATTGTTCATGACGGCATCTTTGGAAAGATATTTGCAGTAGGTGCCACTTCAACAGCATAAACATGTTTTGGTAAGATCTAAAATATTAATAGGCCCAAGTGAAGGATTAAAACATGAATAAAGAGTCTGGGAAGGAAAAAAAAATACACTAAGCTTGAAGGTAGGGCATAGTATAGTCAGCCATATCTCATCCCAGTTGCATCTCTGATCATGTTAATTTGCATTTGTTTTTATTACCCATTTGTGAAATCTTCTCTTCTTTTTTCTTTTTATATATTCTGGGGGGGGTTTTAGTGTTCTCAGAGGTTCATGCAGCCAGTGTTTAACATGTTCCCTATTGGTAAAGTTAATAGAGAGTAGAGGTGGTATTTGGAGCCTGGTCTTCCTGAGACAAACTAGTTTAGTATACTGAGATTATTGGGGAATGTGTTGTGTATTATAGCTGCTCCTACTGGTCAGCTGAAACAAGTGTATTCTAGCATTTCAGGTGTGGATGTTGTTAGTTTTCCAGCTGCTCTTGCCTGATTACAAGGCAGTAGTTGTATGAGTCTTTGCATATGGACCTGTTGACTTTTTGACTTGACTTGTCTGACCTGCGTAGAAGGGTACCTGATAGCAGTATAATTTCATTGTACCTTAAGTCAACTTTAGCTGTCCCAAAATACATGGTCTTGCTACGTAAGCTCAGTAAGCTTTTATGTACCTAATCTGCCTTTTAATTTTCATGTAGTGTTTACTCTAAAGGTTTTGACCTAGGCGACTTTAAAAGTATGTTTAAAGACACCTTTCATCACATGTGCTATTTCAGTACTGCAGCTGAAGTCACCTTTGTAGGCCAGACAAGTGGTTGTTACCTATTGTTTGCTTGCTGAAATATCTGTCATCTTAGACATTTTTGCCTTTCTTGCTGTCAATTGAAAAAGCAACCTAAAAAATGTTTTACCATACAGCCCATTGCTAGATAGGCTCTTTACCTAAGTTTAAGAGCAGAATCAGGTTTTGATTTTTTTTTTTTCCTTTTTTTAATGGAATATATGATCTAGTACAGTTACAATTTGGTTTATGTATGTGGAGCCTTGTAACTGTAAAAATACCAGTATTACATACAAGTATATTTTATACTTGAATGCTATTCTGATATTTAATTTGCCAGTGCTGAAAAGCTTGACTTTTTTTTTCTGTCATTGAAGGAATTGAGTACATTGCATCTTGGCTAGTTGAAGTTACTAAATACCGGAATGACTTTAAATTTTTTACTTCTATACTAGGTTTGAAATCTCAGTCAAAAAGAGCTGTTTCATCCACCCCTCCACGTCCACCATCAAGGCGAGGAAGAGTGATGGCAGATAAAGTAGGTACCTCTTCCTCGGGAGGAGAATCTTCCAGCAAGACCATTAGTGTTCCAGTCTTTCATCTATACCATAAACTTCTACCAGGTAACTTTAATAACTGATTTTAAACTTCAAAATTATGTTTTTTTCAGTGGCTGATGTCATCAGAAAGTAGATGTAATGCTAACGGACATCTTTATCTTTCTGTTGAGCATCTTGGAAGTGTAGAGCCCTTCTGGGTTCATAACAGCTTTCAACTGGAAGTGGAGCATTATAACATCGTAGTGTCTTGACAAAAATAACAATTGATCTTCCTTGAAGTTTAGTTCCTTGTTCCTAAAGAAAATCTCAAAACATTTCCACTTTACTCAGAAATAAAAGGGACGTGGGTTTGTAAGGTGGCTCACATTTTCTTTGAACTGCAAGGCAGAACTAAACTGGTATTTGTGCCCTGTTATTTCATGATTTGCGTGGGCAGCCAACTCACATCACTCTCTGGAAGATTTACTTGCCAGTTCAGGTATATTCTTGAATTCCATAATACTTGTGGTTTCAAAAGCAGCGTGTCTTAAGCAGTTAGTCATGTTTTACATATAGCAGATACATACTCACATTATATCAGCTATCTGGACAAAGCTGGTGGCAGTATTGTAGATGGGGCGTAGAGGGAGATCTCTTTCCTATAAAGACTGGTGTGACTGGAATTCCTAACCTTAGGTCAGGGTTAAAGACAGGAACATGGGTGAAACACTTCAATATTATGCAGAAGAGCTTCTTACCTGTTTTATAGTATAAAAACAAGGAATCAGCTAATGGAATTAAGTGGTGAACTTCCGATCAAAATAATAATTAGTGGCTTTGAGGCTATCCTCTGGCAATTATTAGAGGGATCATATACCTGGATTAAAATATCTAAAATCGATACAGTTAATGCTACTATTTTGGAAAGAGGATCAAAACTCAGTGCCTATTTTAGTATCCAGCTGGTAAAGGTTGACTGTGTACTAATAGTAGTGTAGACAGTTCTGTATTTGTGGTCTGGTCGATCGTAGGTCTTCTGCAACAGCTAGTTGTTACAAAAAAGAAGCCATGGAAAGCAGAATCAGTGATGGAAAAAAAGGACAGAAAACTAATTCACTTGCACAATGGCAAGACATTTTTATTTTTCCTTTCTTAAGACACCATCTTCCATGGAAGCGACAGGTTGCTACTAAAGACCTTCCTGGAACTTGTGTTACTTGATTAAGTAAAGTCAAGATGAAATGGGCATGCTAAGTGTATTATATGATCCAGTTCTAAAACATTTCACTTAAGATGTAAGTCTGCTTGTTATCAGGGAAAAATTGTTCTGCCTTGAGAGTAACTTGTAATTTCAGGGAGGAACATATTCTTCGTAAACAACAGAGTGGCCAAAATCTTGATTTGAGTAATCAGTTTGGGCTGTATTGTATGTGCATCACAAGTCTCTGCTGCTGCTGAGAAAAGTAGTCCTGGCAGAGCCGTTCATTTTTTCTCACTGAGTTGTGTCCCAACACAAGAGTAGTGAGCTATGCTTGGGACTAATAGGACTGAAAAAGAATTTCAGGTTTCTTTATTTTCCACTTTTTTCCACTTCAGTCATTTTACCTTATGGTCACGTACTTCTATGTCACCACAATTCAAGGGTGGTGCAGGGGTGGGATTTAATAGTAGGGGACAGGCAGTACCTGCTTAAAATGCACATCAAATTACAGCTTTAGCCATTTGTTAAGTATGCCAAGTGCTTGGGCTCTCAGCACAGAGCTGCCTTAGGGAATGTTGGCATAGTTCTTTGATAGTTGGTTCCAAACTGATGGGGCCCCTTTTCCCAAGAGAACAAATGGTAAAATTAAGGCCTTGGTTTGGAGCCAGATAATATTTAGTCTACTTGGCATCTGTGGTGCAAGTAATGAACAGCACCTGGGCATGTATGTTAAAATAACCCAATCATAATTTTCCTCTCTGACTCAATGCCATTGTTGTTTAGGCCAACCGTTACCAGCTGAAATGACACTTGCCCAGCTTTTGACTCTGCTCTATGACCGTAAACTCCCTCAAGGATACCGATCAATAGATTTGACAGTTAAGCTTGGTTCCAAAGTCATCTCAGATCCAAGCTTATCAAAAACAGACTCATTTAAACGTCTTCACACAGAAAAAGGTGAGTGTTCTTACTTTTTTGGTATCTTCCTTTTAAAATGCTTTTATTTTGGACAAAAATGTTTTTGATTTTCTTGGTAAGAAACAGGAGTTTTCTATATTTTCTTGGATGATGTTCCTGAGCTGTTCTCTACAGGACAAGTGCTAAATTTTGTGATAAAGAACACATTCACTGCCTGTCTTAGATTGTATCTATAAGATGCACCAATATGGTTGTTCTGGTTTCACTTTTCTTTCTTCACTGTAGTGTTGTATATGGTATTATCACATGATTATATAGATATCGTGGATTTTATTACTTGACATGTATACCCGTTCTCCGTAGTAAGTGTTTGTGCTGATAACCAGGGCAGATTAAGTAATGCAGGAGCTGTTTGAAACCATATGACTTGTGGAAGCCTGTGAAATTTTTTGTTGTGGCACCTTGGGTGCTTAAATGCTTTTTTGAAAATAGGAATTATTCTCAACCCCATCTAAGCAGGTCTTGTAACTCTGGCTTTTAAAAACATTATTTTTAAAATTTTCTGATATGGTCTGTTTCTTGCTAAGGTTTATTCAAATTGTTTGCTATCTACTTACTCACAGTGCTGGGGAAAGGAGTGGGAGGAGCTGGATCCCAGGAATCTGTTTTGAAATATTTTTATATCATTCCTTAGAGGAAGGAGACCTTGAAATTAAGCTAAGGTGATCTGCGGATCACCAGTGTGCTGACACAGCATGGAATTACAAACTTAATCATTTGGCTATTTTAAGACTGGGGCTTCGTGTAAAAACTGTTCACTTCATAGATCAGTCTCCTTCTGGAAAAGATAAGAAACAGAAAGAAGATTTGGGAAAAAAAAAAGTATTCGCTTGCTGTCTGGTCTGAGCTAAGTATTTCATGACTCCAAGTAATGGCTGGATATACAGATCTCTCACACTATTGAGATTACTTTCTCTTTCAAATACTTTTTTTGTTTTGTCACTTACTTAAATTCTGAACCTATAATAAATATTTTTCTCTTTGAAGGAAACTCAAAAATCATTAGAGGAGGTTTAGTTGAGTAGCAGAGTGGCATGTGAAAACACAAAGGTCCTCTTTGAACTTGGATTAAGTTACTAGGCTTTTTTTTTTTTTTTAACTTGAGACTAATACTTCTGAAAATTTGACTTTGTCATTACAAATCCATTGATCTGTGGTGCTATACAGCACAATATTAGTTACATTCAGATGTCTCACAGTCACCACTCATCCGTTACAAAGGTTAGTGCTACTGCTTTTACATTACTAGTTTCTGATCTATATAGAAATCATTCTTACATGTCAGTATTTCCTTAATTGCTACTTAAAGTAGACTTTTTTTTTTCATCTGTGGTGGATGGTGGATGATTTTATAGCTTTGCATGCTGTCTCCAGAGCTGCATTGACTACTACCATACTTAAGGAAAAGTGTCTTTTATTTTTTTTTTTTTTCATCTGTGGTAGATGGTGGATGATTTTATAGCTTCACATGCTGTCTCCAGAGCTGCATTTGCTACTACTATACTTAAGGAAAAGTGTCTTTTATGTATATTTTTTTATTGTGTGCTTCAATGCTTTTGTTTGAGATGAGCAGTTTTCCATAGCTGAAGTGCATGACTTCACTGAAAACTTGCAGAACATTCATGGAGGTGAAATGGCTTAAATCGGGTTATAAGAAGATTAAGTAAAGCAAGTACCGGAGAAGCATACTCAAGTGTAACTCCTTACAACAGTATTTAAGATGTGAAAGGAGTAGCATTATATTTGTACTCATAATAAAAGATCTGCCTATACGCTTACTCACTGGTAATGCATTTTTCCAGGGTCTTTTGCAGAGCAGCATTTGGCCTTAGTGATCATTCTGTGCATTCTGAATATCTCTGTGTGTTTGTTGTCTTGTTTTCCTTCCTTGGGAAGGCTTGCAGCTTTTTGTACGCTGTAAAACAGAGGGGCAAGTCTTCCTTCAAAATCTTTATTTTAAAATTTTCCTTATCAAGGAAATTTAGCCTTTCTTATGGTCTGATCAATTCTTTGTATCACCAGCAATTGAACTGTAAATCACGTTCAGCCTAGCGTGGTGGAATCCTCCATGTGTCTGACGGAAGGTGGTCCCTTGTTGAGACTAGCATGTTTCCAGGCATCCTCACCCACTATCTGTGGTGATAGGAAAAACTTCCACAGAGGTAGTTTCTGTCTGTATCCTTACAAACAGTAGACACCAAAGCTGTATGCACTGAAAATGTTATGTTTGGACTCTTTCCTACAAGGATTATCCTGCTTTGGAAGTGTATGCGACCTTTTCTATTTCTCATGGTCCGTCAGGTTGAATTAAGGAGAACTAATGCACATACTCCTATATAGCCCTGATTTGAACTTATTAAATCTGATACTTGGATCACATTGCTCCACAGCAGTGTGCTCCTCCCACAGCATATCCATGATGTCCTTGTATCCTGGCGCTGCTTGCACATTTAGAAGTTGAGAATTAGGATGGGGAAAGACCCACTGTTCCCTATTCTTTTTCAAATTAGGGAAGAAAAGGTTTTAAAAGATAAAGTATCTGTGGCTAAAACTTTTTTTTAAAAAAGTTGCTTTTGGTAGCTGCATGAATTATACTCTAATGTGCTTCTCTGTTTTTACAAGTATATAATAAATGATAGCATGTGTGCATACAAGCATTTTAAGTATAATCATGGATTTTCAGCTGGGTGTCAGACTGCTCACAGCGAAGAGACACTGAGACCACTTGATCTGTGCTGCCTTTTCATGTGGGTATACTGTAAAGGACCATTGCATTATAGTATTTAACAACATAATCTGCAATACAGATTCTTTAGATGAAATGAATATTCACTGTGAAGTTTGCCCCTGGTGTAATGAGCAGAGGGTTAATTTTTGGCAAAATGAATAGTGGTAGGGTTCTATATATAGAACTCGTGTGCATCATTGTATAAAATGATTTTTTTTGGTCCATTGTACAAGATATTATGGTGCTTAGTCATAAACTGGGAGGATGGAGGCTAGTAGGAAGTTTGAAATAGATATCTTGATCTTTTTTATGGGGAAGAATAGAATTAAATTTCATAGCTTTGGCAGAGGGGCATTTTGATACCTCACAGAGAGGAGATGTGAGAATGATAGGTGGGGTGAGTGACAGGTGATAGGACTTGATGGGTGGTGAGTTAAATGATGGGAAAGGGAAACGTAAAAAAAAAAACAACCAAATTATTGTTCAGCATTTTTGAGGAAAAAGCAAGACTAACTTAAGTAAGGTTATGTTTCCTTTCTTCAGCTGTATACTCTTTATTGGAGAGTGACAAACTTACCTTTACCTCCTAGGTGAAAGACTGTTAAAAAATGTGGTCCTTCCAGAGTTAAACTTTTGAAGGCATAGATCAAATTCTAATAAAACATAAAATTCTAATAATTAACATGTAACTCTCTATAATAATCCCAAATTATGACACGGATCTGCCATCATTGGCAAAAAGTACCACAAACACATTTTCTTTCGATACTCTTGTACTCATCCATTTCAGGTTCTTGACTCAGGTTTTGCTTAAGAAGGAACTGCTACTTTTGAAGTACACTTTTAAGTGAGGACGAAGAAATAAACACAATATTGATGATGATGTATTAATTTCTTTTTACTCTTGTGTTTTTGTAGAACATACAGATTTACTAGGACCTTGCCCTGAAGATGAAGCAATCAGTCCTGGGGACGAGTGTATGGATGCAGTTCTAGACGAATCACTTCTGGAAACCTGTCCCATTCAGTCTCCGCTGCAAGTTTTTGCGGGAATGGGTGGATTGGCCCTTATTGCAGAGAGACTCCCTATGCTTTATCCTGACGTAATTCAGCAAGTGAGTGAAAAAGTCAGTGTAAAAAAACATGCTAAGAGTGTTGTGTTTGTTGTTTAAGGACAGTATTTTCCTCATATTTCTCTGTGGTTCAGTTTGACATCTCAGTTATGTGGAGAAGCCGCTTTAAAATAGGCAAGCGCATAACTCCACAGCCCAGTCCAGCTATACGTGCTGCTTCCCTATACATGTTATAGGCTGCTTGAGTAGACATGTCCTTGTGGAATAAACACACGAATTCAGAGTTACTGCTTGCCTCGCTTCGTTAATTCATAAAATATCTTGGAGGGTGCAGTGACATGAGGTTGCTGATGAACTATAAAGCAATAGTTGCTTATCATTTAATTGCTCATGTAAATGTACCCTCAGAGGTTTTTTTATGGTTAAGTGAAATTCAGTTCTTGAAGCAGATTATACAATTTTATTTTAGATTTATGATTATAAACCATAAAGGCGTAATCTTAATTATCTTTGTGATCATAAATATCTAAAAGTAAAATTATGTAATAAATAATACAGATGTTGTTCACTTGTATACTTATAATTAGGTACAGAATTTCTCTGGAGGCGCTGATAGGCTTTTTGAAAGTTTCAGTAGCGGCATGAGTGCAGTTACTCCTTTGGCTGCTGTTCTAGGTACACAATCTTTATGAAAAAGGGAAAAAATAACCCGTGAATTATTCAAGTTCCATTTGGCTATATTTTTTAAATTTTTGGCTGAATACTCCTAATAGGGAAGATTGTGAATATTTATTCCCTTTGAAGTCAAGTTAATCATGAATTACAGGTGCTGTTCTGTACCCTGACTGCAAAACTATGGCAACAATAGTAACTCTCTGTTGAGACTGGATAATTAGTAGGAATCCTTTGTAAATAGTTCTGTGAAGATGTTTTAGACGTCTAGTATCAAGCCTGTTCAAAAATTGAAAGTTAAGGAAATGTGTTCACATAAGCAGTTACTGTATTTTGAAATCCAAGAGAGATAACGTGTACTCTATGTTGAAGAAGACTGATTCATGGAGTTCTGCAACAGATGAAAGGCAACCATGACCATGAGAAACTGTGTCCTTTTTTTTCCTTCTTTTTCTGTAGTCCTAGGGAGTTATTTTTTTTTCATAATTTTTCAACTTGAGATACAAGTTTGGATTCAAATACTGAATAAGAATTCTGTGAACCATAAAAACAAATTAAGTAGAATAATAACAAATAGAAGATTCAGAGTGAAGACCGATGAATTCTCCAGACTCTTCATTCCTTAATTTTACTTTTATATTTCCCTAAGTCACTGATACTTCTGATTCTCTTAATGTGTAGACGATTGGAATAAATGCAGCTAAGCATGGCTTTGACTTTTAATTAGGAATTTGGTATTCTGAATAGATTCTGCAGGGACTTTTCAGATTAATCTTTTCCAGTTTAGATCAGTCTGGTGATAAATACTAAAATTTTAAATATGATTGCATCAGTTCATCTGAATAGCATAAAAGCCTGAAACTTCTGTGATGTTTAATTATGAGAGGGATCTGGGTGTCATACCTTCATTTTAACTGAGTATATGACTGTTTCCTGGGGAATTGTACAACTGTTACCCCCTTAAACCCTGATTCCCATCATAATGCCTGGCTGCATAGTCCTCTGTTCATAAAAGAGAACTACGGACTGTTGTGTTAGAGCATAATAGTAATAAAGTCTGCCAAATCAATCAGAAGCCCAAAAGGAGCACAGGAGTTGCTACGAGACCACTAAGATACCCAAATTTCTTTTTAGTTTTTAAAGGTATTATGATTAATTGTTCCCCTTTTTGCAATACGCGATTAAAAATTAACCACTTGAATTCACGCTATTAAATGTTAAAAATTAAAGGGCCATTTCTTATGTAACAGTCTGATCTGTACACTAATCTTTATATGGTTTATTTCTGGGCAATTTATGTCTCCGTGCCTCTAGATTTAAAGTAACACGTTTTTAACTGAGGATTTTAGGTAGGCAAAATCCAGTTGCTTGCTTGTGTAGGTGGGACTTCCTAGAACTGTATTGAAAATACAATAAGTATTTCCTTTTTAGCTATTTAGCCTGGTCCCTGTATCTGTAAATGATAGTTCATTTCATGTCATTTTTTAATTATATTAAGATTTTAACTGTATTACGATTTATGTCCTTTAGATCCTATATTTAATAAAAATTTTGCCTAGGTGATTAACTGACTACCAAATTTTTTTGTTGGTTTTTTTTTTTTTTTGGTTAAGGTGAGCACTCTCCAGTGGTTACATCGACCACGCAGGAAAAGCAGAAGGACAGTGATCAGTTTGAATGGGTTACCATTGAACAATCAGGGGAATTGGTGTATGAAGCACCAGAAACAATTGCTGCAGAACCTCCACCGATCAAGTCAACAGTTCAGACTATGTCTCCCATACCCGCGCATTCTTTGGCTGCCTTTGGTTTATTTCTTCGTCTCCCGGGCTATGCTGAGGTGCTGCTAAAAGAACGGAAACATGCTCAGTGTCTGTTGAGATTGGTGTTGGGAGTTACAGATGATGGTGAAGGAAGTATGTGCTGCAATTATTATGTTTCTTTGTAGACCACGGCTAGATCACTTTACTTAAATTTATTTACGCTGTAATGCTTTTAGCAGGAAGTTAGAATTTATTTGTGCAGAACTGTGTTGCTAGCATCTTTGATAGTCTGTTGTCTTTAAATACTAAATTCTGTCTGGCAAAGTTTTGTCACAATCATCAGTATTCAAGTGTTCTCATGTAGATGTCAGAGTAATTGTAAAATAACTGCTGATAAAACATACAATGACACTGCCAAGATGACAGTACGCTCAGACAGAACGATCCAAGTAGCTGGCTATGCTCAACTAATTGAGCAAACCGTGTATAGTTCTTCAAGCAAATGCAGAATAAACTGTTGAATAATACTGTTTTAGAAAAGGAGAGAAAGATCTCAAGATCGTAGTGATCAAATTAGCTGAGCGGGAGCTTTATTGTTATGGTGTGAGTTTGGAGAGAGAAACGGGATATTCTTCGATGAATTAACAGATGAGCTGAGATAGAATTTGTAGTCAGTCTCTTTGCAACCAAGCCTGAAATTCTGCATATAGGTCTAATATTTGTATTTTTTAGTGTTTTGAAAAACTGGAAGAGTGTATGTGAAAGATGTTTTAATACTTTTAAGACATTTCATTATGACTTTGAAAGGAATGCTGGTTTTTCTATGCAGCAATCAGCTGAAGTTAGCCTCTATTCAGCAGCTTATAGAGTGGTGGAGAAAATGTAGCTCATAAGACCAACTGAGAAACTAAAGAGTCTTTTTTACACTCCCTTGTGCTTATGTTTTTATTTCTTTTGTGTTTAAGTATGGGACAGTAAACAAGAATGAACTGGATAACAAAAATTCAGTCTGGCTGCTTACTCCCTCCTGATTTAAATAGTAATTAACTGAAGGACTATATGTGGTCCCTTAGATTTTTATGTCCTCGAGTGGTTCCAGTCCCTTGCTATTGCAAACAGTTTTATATCCTTTTTTCTTTTTTTTTCTTTTTTTTTTTTTTTTTTTTTTAATAGACCAACTCAAACCCTTAAAATTTGGGTTGCTTTCTTTTTTCTGTGTGTGCATCCACTATTGCTATTGGAATACAGTTCCAGAACATAATTTTCCTGATAGGTAGGGGCTGTTTTAATTTTCAGCCTAAATTTATTCATATGCAGTATGTGCCCATTTGTCATCGTGCCAGCATTGTTCCTCATCACAAATAGCTCTTCTTTCTCCGATGCATTTGTTAATGTGAATTGTATTCCCTCTTAGCCTTTCTTTTTGCTGGTCTGAACAGTCAATTTCTCCATTCCCAAAGCCAAATGTCTGAATTCAACTCTTTATGAAATGTGGCATCAATGGACCACAGTAGTCCACATTAGTTCTCTCAATTAATATTTGCCTTTTCTGTTGGAAATGCATCTTTTCATACACCTAGAATCTCTTTATTTTCTCAAATAATGTGAAGAGCTGCACTTACAAATCCGTGGCTTATAGATTAAACATGGATTCAGTTGTCTGTGAAAATAAATCAGAGGCAAATGTTTAATTTTATTTTTGTCTTCTTGTCATTTGACTACGCTTGCAGTTCTGTAAGTCTATCAGATGGGCTTTTTTCTGGAAATGTTTGGTTTTGTTTATGAAGATCCCAGTCAGAGGACTTTTTGCTTCCTTCCTGTTACTGTCTTTGCAAAGAGTATCAGATAGATATGGATTAACTCGTGTGTGAGTGTAAATACATATACATTCAAATATAGGCCTATTTGTACTGTATTTCAGTTTAGGCTTCTGGATGATGATATAGCTAATAAACTCTAAGAACAAGGGAGAAAATAATATAGATATAGTCAAGAAGCAAACTTGTGAACAGTTAGTTATTTTGAAGTATTTTCACTTGTCCAATATCTCTATTTACATACCCACTGGAGAAGGAATGTGAAATGCATTGTTAAATATGGAAAAATAGGAGACAGTTTGCCACATCTAAGTATGTTGTATTAATAGGTCACTCTATTATTTGAAATGTGGCTGGTGAAAGAAGTAATTTTTGCTCATAATGCAAAAGGGTTAAAAATGGAAAATAATTCTACTACAATTAAAATTATGTTAGTATTTCACTATGTATTCAATTTGAATAGCATCACAGCTTGGACTGTGTTAGTGACTTAATTCCTGCTTTGAGCACATGAATATGAAAAAAAAAATCCTACATCGTGGTAAACTATAGCTCCTTGTCAGCTGAGCTGCTATTAGCTGACCATGCGCATTCTTTAATTTGCTGTAGTGGAATGTTTTAAAAAAATAAATTTAAAAAAAAAAAAAAAAACCTAACCCACCTTCATTTTCTTCATTTAGAAATACAACCTGAAGCATAGTCAAATACAGAAGTATACTCACTATTATTCACAAACTAAGTTTACTCCCTGGAAATGGCGAATCGGCTTTTATAACTTTGGTTCTTAGCCAAATTCATAAAGGA
>NW_009259313.1:1004670-1008167 GCF_000687185.1 Egretta garzetta | reverse complement strand
CTAATACCAGATAGCTTTACTATACACAAATGCTTAAGTCCTTAGTATATTTCTGTATGTGGTGTTTATAAACCATGGCAAAGATTAACAGGCTGCATTGAACCTTTTAAAGAAAATGTGTTTTTTCTTCTTCCATCTAGGTCATATCCTGCAGTCTCCTTCAGCAAACGTGCTTCCAACTCTGCCCTTCCATGTGTTGCGTAGTTTGTTCAGCACTACACCGTTGACTACTGATGATGGAGTGCTGCTGAGACGGATGGCGCTGGAGATTGGGGCGATACATCTTATCCTTGCTTGTCTGTCTGCTCTAAGCCACCATGCACCAAGAGTGCCCAACTCGAGTCCCAACCAGGCGGAGGTAAGTTTAGCGGCAGAATAGTTGCCACTGAGCAGCAGTAAGAGTTTTAACTATAAAAAAGAAAATAATCTCCATGCTTTCATTACAGTCTAATTTCTGCGGAGTTGGCATTTGAATGAAAAGCAAAAATAATTATAAAGTACTTGATTAAGTAATTATTCTTGCATGTTGCAAATAAACATAGGAATAATGAAATTTAACCAACAAAGAAGGCTTGTCATGAGGCATTAAGGTGTAGTTTCTTTCACAGGACCTTCTTTTTCAGTGTATGAGAGGCATAATGATGAATGGACGGTGGTTCTTTAATCCTCATTAGATAGCATGACCTCATTACCTTATTTAGCATTCATCATCTAAACTCTACTGGCTGCAAATTATTTCCTCTTAAATGCTTCACAAACTTAAATGAGTTGTGAAAATTAATGAATTAATGCAGTGATTTTTTTTTTTAATCCCTTTTTTACTGATGGGGAAATGAGATCCAAATACAAAAATTTTCCATAGCTTTCAAGATCCTGAGTGAATCTCCAAAATTAAACTTTTCCAAGTACTTACTGTGTTATACTACCCTCTATTCAGAACATGTATCCCCTGATTTTTTTAGGATTGTGAGTTGCCGTTTCCACATCACATACCAACTGTCTAGAAAGTGTTTAAAAAAAATTCATGCCCCCCCCATCTTTGTGGCAGAGGTATGCGTGAAAAACTTCTTGGTGGCTAAATATGGCTAAGTCAACGCAAAATATAGGGCTCTCCGTATTTTAGCAGCTCTGATGCTGATGAGGGTTGAGCAAGGGAGAGATGAAGCTGTGCATGAGAATAATTCACTTAAATGGCTACTCAAATGTAAGGGGAAGCTGAGATATTCTGCTTCTAATGGAGTATCAGGCTGCTGACACATTAACGTCTTAGCATTACTACGCTTTTGGAGGGAAAGGGCAGCCATTAATTCTTATCTCTGCTTCAGTTCTACCATGACCCCTTAAACAGCTTGCTTTCTCATAATTCATATCTATCAGATGATAGATCGTAACTTGAAACTAGAGATCCATCAGGCCTGCACCGAGGCTTGTATTTCTGGGGCCAGGCTTTCCCTTAAGTGCTTTAAGTCAGTGCTCATGACAGTCCTTTTGAGTGTTAAAGGCACAGCATGTTCATGAGTGATGTAATGAGTAATGTCTACATGAGAATAACCACGCAGCTGTTTCATCACCAAGATGCATTACATTCCCCATGTAGCAGTTAAATGGTGATTCCAGACTACTGTTAGTATGGTACTTCACAGGTGATAACTTTTTTTACCATTGCAGTCTGTTCATACACACTTTCTTTTCCTTCAAGTGTAATCCTGAAAAAAGTCACTGAAAAAAGATCTGAAAAGAAAATGAAACTTTTCAGAGCTGTAAATCGAATATTACAAGTTAGAGTTGGGTGCCTACTCAGGTGACCTGGTTTCCAGTAAGGCTAATTGTCACTGAGTAACTCTAACGAAGCGTTCATCGCTTTGGAAAATGAGGTTACTTGTTCAGGGTGCTAAATATATAGATAGGAAAGCATTAGTTAAAAAAATTATCATCAGAGTTTTTTTTCTGCATCCTTTTGGCCAAAGGTCTGGTAAACTTTCAAAATTAGCAGAAGTACTTAAATAGTTTCATAAGGGCTAAGCAATATTGGAGTTAGTAGAAAGCAGTGAGGCAGACCACTGGAAAAAGCTGTACAAGCACCTTTGGAAAAATGCTCTCTCTCAGAACATTTTAAGGACACGGTATTTCCCCATGCTGCTATCTGGAGAGGAAATAGTGTGTGTTTCAGTGACCCAGAGCTCATGTGTCAGAGCTTTAAATGTAACTTACACCTCTTGCCATTTTGGAGCATTTGTTCAAAATCAGGACGTGTGTGAGCATCTTAACATTTCGGTTGTGTACTTTTGATGACATTTCTACTTCCATTTGCTTCATCTAATTATGCTATTAAACTCGCCTAGGTGTTAAACAGTAATAATTACAGACCTGTGATGTTTAGTATAATATGGATTAAGTAGCATTTTAATACCTTTAATCATTTTAGCAGTGACAGTATCTTAAAAGAGAACAAAAATGGGCTTACAGAAGAATCACTTGGAACGCTTTAGCACTGACTTGTACTGCAACTCCATGTATGTGGCACAGTCTTTCCTATCTAAAGCTTTGAATTCCTCTGAATCCCAGTTAATACATTGGGATTACCTTCTTTTGCAGAACAAAGGCTTTCTAAAGAATTGGTTCATAAGATGAAAAAAATGAAAATTATTTAGGTGGGGTTTGTTTGGGTTTTTTGTTTGTTTTATCTTAGCCACAGGTGTCAAGTACACACAACAGTGCATCAACAGAAGAACAGCAGTTGTACTGGGCTAAGGGTACAGGCTTTGGAACAGGCTCCACAGCTTCAGGATGGGATGTTGAACAAGCTTTGACTAAGCAAAGGCTAGAAGAAGAGCATGTGACCTGCCTTCTACAGGTGTGTAATAATGAAATTTTGATTAATGAAAAGCACTTGAAACGTTGGAACCTGGGTAATAAAAATCGAACTTGTATTTTTTTTTCAGTCATATAGCACTGTAATTATGGTATTTTGGGAAAAAATTAGTTTACAACCACCTGTCTGCATGAAGAATGGTATTGATCATATTTTGAGTGAGGCTGTTTCAAACATCAGTAGGCTGCTGCATAAAAAAGACCTGAGTGGGTAAGCCTGGGTGACGGT
Source organism: Egretta garzetta (assembly GCF_000687185.1). Classification (NCBI taxonomy): domain Eukaryota; kingdom Metazoa; phylum Chordata; class Aves; order Pelecaniformes; family Ardeidae; genus Egretta; species Egretta garzetta. Next base: position 1,005,067 of record NW_009259313.1, on the reverse strand, counting down.
TCGGAATAAGCAATGAACCAAGAAGCATTCCAGTGTGTTTCCCTGGAGCTGTCATACATCTCTCTGGATATAATGGCATTCAGTCAAAAGTAAAGACTGTCCATTAAAGGAGGAGGATATGGGAATAGGCATTTTGGTTTGTGTGCCAAGTAACCTTACCTATTCGTTTCTCGCATATTTTTGCTCTGCCTTAAGAAAATAGTTGTCACCGGTGTCCAGGAATGTGTTATGCCAATACAACAAAATCTCACTCAGAATATATTATGAAATCATGAGTATGTCAATTAAATGACGATAGCAAATCACCAGTAAACCTCCAGGTTTCAGTAAAATTCTGATGCCTTCCAAATACCTCATGCTAAGGAGAAGAAAATCCTGCATAATTAGGCTTTTCGGT
>NW_009259313.1:983104-1004658 GCF_000687185.1 Egretta garzetta | reverse complement strand
GATTCTATTTAGTCATCAAAAATTTCATTCACAGAACTGTCAGCTTGAATGCATTAGCTAACCTCGCTGCTGGGGTAGAGCACAAAGGAGATGAGAGTCTGAAAATGCCCATGCCCTGACAGATGAAGATATCATTTTGATGTAATCAGTTATTCCAGTCGCTGTAGATTAGAAGGCACAAGTATCATGTCCCTTGCAAAAGCAAAACAAATAAAATCCAAAGCTATTTTCCTAAGCAAGAAAGAGGAAAATCACCTGAATTACTCTTAGCAAAGCTTCTAGGCAGTATTCTGTATTATGCCATGCAGAAGTTTAGCTATGACTGTCATAAGTCATGAGGCATTTGCTTTGGGCGGTCAGCAATTATAGGAAGAACTAGAAAAGCCTTCGGCATTTTGCTGAAGACGCCAGTCAGTTGTACAGCAGGCTTCGCCTGGTCCCTTCTCTAGAAAGGTTGTTTAGAAAAATTCTGTTGTACGGAGTGTTCCTAAGGTGCTGCAGCAAAATACCATGGGTAATGGGGTTAGGGCAAAGAGGGGAAAATGAAAGAAAGGAGAAGAGGCTAAAAAGGTGAATAGAGCCCCTGAGTCTTCAAATAATACAGTTACTTAATTTGAGAGCACAACTGCACAAATCAGGCCCGTGGAAGAGCATTAGGTTGTATGTCAAGACAGGACGAGGGCCTGTGAATGCAGCGGGAGCCACCCTTGGGCCGAGCCGCCCTGCAGGCGTGAGGCAACGCCGCTGCTGAGGGGAAGGCTGCGCCTTGTTTACTGAAGTAAGAGCCGCGCTCACAAGTAACTGTCATGCTCACCCTAACTCGTTGTTTCATCTGTAAATGCTGAAGTCCCATCCAAAAGGAAATTATAATTGTTCTGAAAACATTTGCGGTTTAAAATAAAAAAAAAAAACAACAAACAAAAATCTGTTGTTGCTGGTGGGTGTTCTGAAGTGAATGGGAGCGATCAGCTGCGTGTCTCTGTGGTGTGAGCTGGCAAACTCCCGCTTTGAGTAACTCCAGCAGGTTTGTCAAGATTCGTATTAAGTGATCTCTTAAAGTCATTCAGAATTATAATACCTATTTAATTTTAGCATTAGCCAAAGTTGGAATCATAATCTAATAGCTGTATGGAATTTCTACTGAGAGATCTTTGGGACTGCTGAAATAAATACCAGTACTGAATTAGCAAAATAGCTAGTGTCTACCTTAGGAGAGGAAAGTCAAAGTTATTTGCCTAAAATAAATCTGGTTTGATTAAATATATTTGTGTATTTCAGGTTCTTGCCAGTTACATAAATCCTGCAGGGAGTACCTCAAATGGAGAGACCCAAACTAGCCATGAGGGGAGAGGACAAAACAGCAGTGCTCTTCCATCCGTTCTCCTGGAGCTACTCAGTCAATCTTGCCTCATCCCAGCAATGTCATCATACCTCCGCAACGATTCAGGTAACGTGCCGTTGTCTCCTTCTAAATCATAGTTGGCTTACTTCTGTCAAAGCAGTTTTTGTATAAACTATAGGTACTTCTGGCTAGTTTCAGTGCGTTTGCCAGTTTAGAATTGTGCTAATGGAACATTCCGTTGGGCATTAGAAAACAAAATGAGAGTGTTTGTTGAAAGACTCATTTGTTGTAAGAGTTAAAACTTTTTTGTTTTAATGTCTTTTTTGAACTTGAAATTTAATTTTTAAACTGTTGAAATCAAAAGGAGAATAGTATTTCCATTTGAAAAGTTTCTATTTAACTTGTTCTGTAGAAGATACATGGAGAGAGAGAGTACTTTATAAAAGACCATGAATCTTGCTGTGAAGAAAAATGATAATTTTGTGAGAAAATTGAGCGAGTATACTCATGAAGTTGGTAAATGTTGCACGTACTAGGGCAATTCTCTTTTACTTTGATCAGAGCTTTTTGTGCTTTTACTTAGGAAATACAAAAATAAGCCTCTTATCAAAACTGCAAAATATTTCAAATCTGTGGGAGCAATGAAATTGTTGGGTCAGTTTTTTTTTAAAGGAAAAACAAATTAAGTTAGATGTTATCATGACATTTCTACTCATAATTTTAAAACAAAGACATTTTGATAGTTTCATCTGGTATATTGTACCTTGCTGTGAAAACCATTTCAGTTGTACAAGGTGGCGTCAAGCAGTATGAGTTAGGCAAATGCCTGTGTGGAACTAATGGCAAAACCAGCAGACTGCGTTTGTGATTTATGTTCAGTCTCACGAGATGGCAGGCTTTAGTTTGACAATATTGATAAGCATTTTTTCTTCATATAACTGTCAGCCTGACAGTTTTTAACACTGCCTTAGCCTTAGGTTGAGTTTTTGTTTAGTTGCTTTGTAAGGATGGATTTAATCCGTAAGTAGCAAAGGGGTTGTTCCAAATCTGAATCATTTGGGTTTGGACCCTTATTTTGTTTGCCCTGTTTTCGGAGTAAATGCTAAGCGTCTTGTCACACTAATGCAGTTCTTTTGAATGCCAGTTGTAGGGTGTGGTGATGTGAATTTCTTGAAACAGTGTCATAGCTTCTTGTTGAATTACACAGTATATTTTATCTCCGGGGTAAAAGAGAAATCATCTGTGTCTTAAGTATTTACAAGCTGCATAGGTCTAAACCAAGAACGTGGCTCTCTTGGTCTGTGGTAACTAGGGCATTATATAAATCTTGTATGTTGGAATAGAAGCAGTTCAAAAAGTCTGCTGGGGCCTTACAGTTAAAATAAAAATATGAAGATGCTTCACTTGCCAGTCCACCATTTGACACCTCTCCCTAATTTTGCAGTGAATTTGTTGGTTCTGTTTTGCGCATATTACAGCGAGGAAAATGAGCTCTGAAGCTTATACACCAGGCTCATTATTGCAAATGAAAATCTAATGTAAAACAATAAAGTAAATGATAAAGTAAAACAATAAAGTAATCTTTCTAACAGATACTCATAAATTCTTCTTTGTTGAGGTAGAAAGTCACTGAGAGAGCTGGCAAAAATGCTATGTTACCTAAAGGATGAAGCTGTTGGTTCTGAGTTATAGATGAATTGCAGCTGTTGAAATTGCTTTTTGCTGTTTTCAATAGAAAAACATATCTGTCTGTATAAGTCACCTTTAACTGGGAAAGAACAGTCAGATACTGATAGAAGAGATGAGATATGTGGCTGGTGGAGGGAAGTTCAGGCTAGTATGGCTTTCTGGGACCGTTTGTTTTCCCAAAGTACAAAGAAAAGGCAAAGTTTCAGTGGGAAATGTTCATTTTAGGTATGTTTTCCATCACTGGACTACTGTTATTTGTCATTGGCAGGGGATGTTCATATGTTGTGCGTGTGAAATAAAAATTACTAGAAGAGTGAACAAAGCAGATACTGCCTGCTCTTTCATAAATGGATCTGTAGCTCTCAAGGTATCGGCATTGTTATGCTTAATATATTGATCCAACCGATAGTCTGGAATGCTTCCTGCTGTATTTGTTCAAAATTCTGTACATAAAACTATAGTTAACAGTGTTCTTCCGGATTTAAAAAAAAACCCAACAGATTTGCAGGCTTATTTCAGTCAAGCTTGTCTTTAAAAACATAATAGGATACCAGTATGAGAAGGAAATGTGCAAAAAGGCATGATTTCTGGAAAGAAGGTCTTTTCTTCATGAATGTTTGAGTCAGATGCATTTAGTTTGAAAGGAGTCCCTGAAACTAGTTTGTCTTGGTGATAGCCAGGCATAATTCCAATGCAGTAATTGCTTTTTAGTTCAAAAGCAGATCATTCTCACATTAATGAGTCTGATGAGTTGCAGGTGATGCTGAGGCTCTCGGTGACACTAACAGAGTGTCAGGAGACCTAGCTTGGCTATTGCAAGAGCAACAGAGGTTGAGAAGCTCTGGAGCTACGTTAGGCTCTGGTACAATGCTCGTAAGACTGAAAAATTCCCTTCTCCAGTAGGGCTGAATGCCTACTCAGGGAGCCGGAAAGGGAACAGCATTATTAGAAACACTCATCTACATGGTCTTCTAGTTCTCAGATCAGTGTACCTTCTGCTAACAAAACATACTTTCATGTGCAAGAAGCAGGTAACTGTATTCTTCCTGTAACATGCTGGACTGAGAAATTAGGACACTGCATATGGAATGCTAATAGAGTGTTCCTGAGTTCTGGCACCCCAGCAGGTACAAGCGGTGCCCAGCGCAATGCTGACAGAATATAGCAATTTTCAGCAACTCTAACTTTTTCAGACTTGAATGGATGCTAGTGGTACCAGTTAAAGGTTACCCTTATGCTGCAGGTATTCCTCTACTAGGTTTTTGGTTTTGCTGTAAATGGTTGCAATAACTGTGATCTTCACATATTACGTATCTGCCGTATGCATAAAATGTTGGGGGAAAAAATTTCTATAAAGAATATAATATGCAGTGAAGCTGCTGGATGTGCTATTTCCCTTTATTGCACAGTAGGTTGATACCACTATGGTGATACAAGATAAGTATTTTGGTATCGATGAGAATTTTTTATTTGGTTTAAACACGTTTGATTAGCTACAGGTATGACACAACCTCTTTGCAAAGTTGTTTTGGCAAAATTCTTGAACAGTTCCAGTGCCAAAATATAAAACTGGCCTTTGTCACAGTTTATCTAGGTTTTTTGTTGCTTAAATATGTTTTGATGTTCCTGCTCAATTTGCCCAAAATATACATGGAATAGATTTATTTTTTTTTTCCCCAGACTGTTCTAGATAAAAGGAATACTGATCAGATAAGGAGTGCTCACATATTTAATCTTTTAGAAACCTCACCCTGAAGCAGATCTTTACAAACCAGATTGCTATGACACACTCTGCAGCTTCATCTGCATCAGAGCAAGGTGATTGTGGAGTCCTTGAAAATTGTGAACTGATCACTTCCATTAATTTCCACAATTGCTTTTTTCTTTTAGAGAAAGAAGGTTTCTCTGTCTATGAAGGACTTTCCTTATTATGCAAGATAGCTCTAGTCACAAGGAGCAATAGCTGTTGTAATCCTCACCCTGTTTCTTGATCATTTTTTCCTGTGCTTGTTTCGTATCTTGGTATGGCATTACTGTGGCTTTACTGTCTTTCATTTTAGAAATGAAAAAAGTTTATCTTTGTAACATGGTGAGATTTTTTATTTTAACATTTGTGTTTATTCCCAAGTATTTAAATCATGTTTACATTGGTAAAATTCATGTGATTCTTAACTTCCATATCATGGAACACCTAGTGTGTATTAATTGCTGAGCATTTCTGCACATTTCACACCAAAATGTGTCATGTAAAACCTTTTCACTGTTGCCTTGTATACAGCACACTTCATTTGAAAGAGTTACCGCTGTAGGAACTCTTCCAAATATGCGAACATTTCTCTCCTTGAACAAAATGCACAACAATAAAATTTGTGCCATGCAACAAGAGGTTCCCTGCAACTGTATGTGACCATCAGTTTCTAACTAGCGTACATGGCTATCTTGAAGGTCTGGATTTTGCTGATAAAAGTAGGAGTTACTTGACTGATGGACCTAGGTTTATGAAGACTAAGCTAATATTTAGAAGCGAGAGAGAAAAAAGTGGTATTAATAATAGTCTTTGTTACTAACAAGGTTTGTAGAGAGAAGGCAGTGGAAGGGAATCATGAAATAGAAGGAAAATCAAGTGACTTTTAGGACAGGGACCGTATATTTCGTTATGGGCTTGGACAGTAAAGCGCGGTGAAGTTGGGATTTATTAGTGATATCGCAATATTAGGTAGACTCTCCTTGCATAAAAATGTAGTTGTACTAGTTTTTCCCTAAACTAGTATCTAGCAAACCCTGAGATGACTTGCTCTTGTTTAAAGCTGAAGAGTGACAGAGGTTTGGTACCATCTCTTCTTTGGAAGACAGACGTCATAGCGAGTTGCAGAATTTTGCCTGAACTCTCTTTGCTTCAATTCCCAGGCTTACAGGAGGCAGGTGGTGGTGTGATTTTAACTCCGGTTTTCTTGCAGCTCTTTCTTCACATGCTCCCCTCTTAGGCCGCCCTTAGCCACCCTTCCTTCTTTGGTGGACAAAGACTCCATGTGATGTGGTCAGCATAGCTTGTGGTGGTATGTTAGCTCTGTCTTCCTTGGGTTTGATTGATGAGAAGAGATGATGCGTTTCTATGGGAGGGCTTTACTAAAAAGATTGTGTTTATTGACCAGCATGTTCAGTATTTGCTTTTAATGCACTTTTCATAGTTTACCAAGTACTGTCTCACCCTGAACTTGTAGATTCATTAATAGTTGTGCTGCTTCATCCACCTACCAAATACCTCATTGTGAACTATATTTACTAAGTACTATGGACAAATCTGCTGAAAGTGAACATACTGAATTCTTTTATCTGCCTATTTTGATATACCTTTGTTAGTAGAGTCCATTAAAGTCATATTCTTCAGGCCTTGCCTCCTTACCTCAGAGCTTGAACTACACTAGATTTCTATTAATCATACTCATTCTCAAGGTATTACACGGTGTTGCTTTAGTTTTTGCAAAGTAGTCCAGTTCCACTGGACTGATCAGGCTGAGTACTTTAGGAAGCTTGTGTTCCCATATGGGTCTCTGAAGATGGTACACTGAGCTCATTCAGCTAAGAGTACTACATCTTTATTCATCTAGAGCTGAAGGTGTGAAGGTACTACTGCAGGGTATCATCATTAAATTCTGCTTTTCCCTAGATTATTGGCTTTTTGTTGTGTCTTAATAAGACGTAGTTGCTATTAAGATATTTTTTGTTGTTGAGATTCTTATAAATATATTGGATTAAACGTATAAGCACCAGAGCTGTATATTGGAGCTCATTAAACCAAAGTTAGACTTAGGTCCACACAAGTACAGAGCGCAAGTATTACCTGTTAAGATGTTTGGGGGTTGGGCTAGATGACCTCTAGGGGTCCCTTCCAACCCAAAACATTCTATGATTCTATGATTCTATAAGAGAGGATAGCAGAGTTCTGTTTTAAAACAGAATATAACTTATATGCCAGAGCCATCTCTAATGATAATATTATCCTGTGGCTTCCTTCAAAGCCTTTTGCTATAAGCAAAATTAGAATTACCGTGGCAGTTTAGATAGACAGTATATAATTGCCAGAATTAAAAATTCCCCTAGTTTTCATTAATGAAGTCATTCACTGGTAAAAGAATGATGCTGAACCTTTGCCACATTTGGTTATAACTTTGGGATTGCTTTTTACCAGTTTTGCTGTTGTTTACAAAAAAAAGGTGCAGTATCTTACTCCAGTGCTGGAGTACTAGTTGATTCACAGTTTCGAGAACAGAGCTATGCACTAAAATGACATGAAATACAACTGTTTATTTATTTCACAGAATTGACAGGGTTTTAAATAACTTCAAGATCAAAATAAACAGCAGTAATTTCTACCTGAATTTCATATTTCTGTTTGCAGATTCTTGTAACCTCTCATTTTAAGACCCATCTCAAATATCCTTGTATTATGAGATTAATGCAATAATGTCCGTAAGTATGTGGATACAAGTAGTACATTGGAAAATTTAATAATGTATTGACTCCATTCTGTAGTCTTAAATAAACATGAATAACCTGCATATTTTCTCTTGAATGTAGCTTAGTTTTACAGAATGCTTTGGTGCATACAATACAGGAGATTTGCTGTAGACTGTGAATAGTGAAATTTTCTTGTGTGCACAACGTGTTTTCTTCCAGTGCAGCCTCAGTTCTGTTTATCATTTCTTCTGGATGAGCCAGTATTGATTCAGGGTTCCAAAACCAGAATATACCATCTTCCACCTCATTTGTCCATAAATCAGGGTGTTACAGCATAGTTTCTGCAACTGACTGAAATCCCATTGCCAAAGTCATTCTGTTCTAGATCCCTGACCTTATTTTATGCATATGCTTGTTTTGAAGTGACTTCCAAAGGCTCGGCTGGTTTAGCAGTTATGAAGTTCTACACAGTAATAAGCTATCACCTATACAGGAGATGTATTCCTTTGCTTGTCATTTTACAGAAGGACTTGATGTAGCTTAGGAGAAAGATCTGAGCTGATTTTCAGAAATGCAGCTCCTCTATTGTTCCTAAGAAAGGTATTTATTAAAATCAGTGTTGGTTTTTTTTTTTTTTAAGGGTAGCTCTCAAAAGCAGCTTTTCTGTTAGAAGATATATGCAAGATATATTCATGTATATAAAAGCTTCTATAATCTCAGACTGTCTGCAGCTTTGGATCTAATTCAAAGACATTAATTTGAAAGGTGGAAATATTTTAATCGATTTCAGTAGTCTAACTGCACGTTCCATGAAGTATGCACAAGAGTTGCAATTCTGGGCCTCAATCATAAATGATGCAAAAAGGGAAAATGTCTTCAGGACCTGGTCCAGAAAGAGAAAGTACAGTCTTCTGGGCAAAGATATTAAACCTGTTTCTCATGCAACACCATGAATCCTTGTGTGATATGTTTTATTTTACTTGAAAATAATAGTCAAGATGAAAACATAGAAGTTGACTTATGTTAAACACATTCTAAAAATGGCGATACAGAAAATGTATTGTTTGTACGTTTGTATTGTATGTATTAGTGTGTCACTGTAATTATCAATATTTCTTAAAAGAAACTGAAACTATTCTTTATTTTTTCACACCACTTTAAAGGATTTTTAATTAGAAAAGCACATTGTCAGTATAGCATGATGACTTCAAATACAGATTCAGTAAAGGCAAGAAACTAACCTTTTTCAGCTTTTCACAAGACTAACAAAAATGCTGCAGAATATAGTCAATAGTTTAAAATTTTATTTATAATATTACAATTTTTGGTATTACAGTGTTCTTGTTTCCACACTTATACATTAGTGTAAGTTATAAGCCTAAATTATGGTGATCTAAAAATAAAACCCTTCTGTCTGTTTTCTGGTCTCAGCTATGAAGAGACATATTGCACAAAACCATAGAAAGCATCATGGGGCTTGCTTATATGTATTTATATATTTAATTAATCTCTTTCTATGTTCTGATTGTTTTCGGTGTTTGCTTACATTTCTCGTGTCTTGCATGTTTGCTGGCAATAAAACAGTGCCGTCTCTGTTTCTGCTATTTGGATTTCATCTGTTATCAATGAGAAGTTGAATATAGTCTGCCTTCATTTACATAATTTAGCACCCTAGCTGGGCTCACAGATACATTTAGCAGTCATTGATGCAGCGCCCTTAGCCAGACACTTTGCTCTGGAATGTTTTTGATAATCTTTTCAGACAGTGGTTGTTTGTTTGGTTGGTTTTTTTTTGCTTTAAGTTTAGAAATCATCCTTACCATCACTGGTCTTTGCACTGTATGCTGTGCAATTGATGTTCAAAAATGTCATCAAAGTGTAGTGTAGATGTACACAAAAACAATAACAAATAAATTAAGTACAGTTCCAATAATCCCAAGCAGTGCTAGAATAGATTCTTCTTTTTCTTCTTTCTCCTCTTGCCTTTTTACATCTTCCAGTGTTGTGATGGCAGAGGTCCCCATTTTTCCTGCAAATACCTTCACCAGTATTCTGGCAGCTAGCTAGAAGAAAGCAAGCAAATGGTAATTCTGGTCTGACAAACATGCAAGCTTTGATCTTTTAAAAAACAGTTCTGTACTTGTTTGCACAATCTTTCTTAATGCTGTTTGTTGAGTTGTATTCATCTCTTGTTTTCTTTTTGTATGAACATGTCCATGTTTAAAGTAATTGTTCTGTAGGTGCAGGTTTGGTAGAAGGAGTGAAAAATAGCTTGATGCTTCAAGCCAATTAACATGCTTTATTGTAAAAGAAATGTAAAATTTGTCTTTAGCCAACTGATTTGTTTCCTTATGAAACATCAAATTGATGAAAGCAGGTATGTGAGCATTGTCAAATACTCTGAAATGCCTTGGGAGATGAGGTGAATTTTCAGCTGTTGTTAAATATTTAACTGTCACAGTATAAAACCAGTTGATAATATTCAAGTCTGCTGTTTTCGAATGTGGAAGATATGCCTCCTTAATACAGTATTGCAGTCTCTTTTGACCAGTGAGCCCTAAATAGGCAATTGCAGGTGAGATCTTATCCTTTTACTTGTTTAATAGATCAGCTTTTGGACATCCATGCAGCAGTAAACATTTAACAGAAAATGTCTCTCTCTTCAAATATAAAGGTGGTTGTTGTTATTAAATATGTTTGTTACTGCAGTATGCCAAAGAACAGTAGTGCTTTTATAGTAAGATAAGGAAATTCTATGCAGTATAAGGACTTGAGATAGATATTTACAGATGCGTGTATGATTTATTACCTTTTTGTTGCAAAAGTGAGGTTGACAGGTTGTCTCTATTACTTAGCTGCTCTCGTACTCTTAATTTACAGTCAAATATCCTCTAGAAACATACTCCCTGTAAAATTATGTTCATTGGTGGCTGAGATGTTGATATTCTGTGCCATGCTGGTTCAGCCTTACTGATCAGAAATTTCCAGCCTTACACCAAAATTTGATTGGGATTTCTGCTAGTTCAGATAACCCCAATTTATTGAAAATTTGCAGTCGCATTTTATAGTGCAATAGCATTTTTCTCTCCCGGCATACATCTTTAATCATTGGAGATAAATGTATTTCTGCTGCGAGTCTAATTAAAGCCATCAGCTCACAGCATATCTCACAGAAAGGTAAAAAAATATGATGTTTCTTACCCTACATTGCATCAGGAATAAAATGTCATCAGACATGCTTCTTACTTGTCGATTCAGTGGCAAACCAGGCTTTTATCTTCATGAAGGGGCTGCTCTCCTCACTCAGACAGACCAGATAGGAGCATGAACAGTTCCTTGATGAAGAAGTTTATCGGTGAGGATAATAATGTTACAGAATCTTCCAAATGACTGGCCTTCTCTCTCAGTAATCCACTAAAGCAAGCGTAGTCGAAAAACAGTAAAACCCTTTCTGGTAACGATCCTCACTGTTGACTAATTCTCATTAAAATTGAGGATTTTTTCCCCTTAGATGATGCAGAGCAACGAAATGCATGCTGTTCAGTTTTGCCTTTAAAAAAAAAAAAAACAACAAAAAAACAACAACAACAAAAAAAAAAAAAACCAAAAAACCAAACCAAAAAAAAACCAGCTCCTGGTTTTATTCAGTTACACTTAGTTATTTATTAAGACTTCAGAAAACCCCAGCCTCTGATTTAATCTTTGTGGCAGCCGTCTGAAGAGGCTTTCTCACGTTGACATGCTGTAATTCCAAATGCAGCGAACTACGTGCAGTCACACTATGTAATTTTAGTCCAGCCTGAAAAAGGATGAAAAGAAGTCTGCTTTACTCGCAGTAGTGTGAACGCTGTCACACACCTGCATTCAGAGCCTCTGGAAAGAATTCCAAGGTATTCTTCAGAGCATTGCATAACTTAGCCAGGCAAATCTGAAGCGAGGAATGACAGTGGCTTTAGTTGCACACTGTGGTGAGCTGTGACATTGATTAAACATGCACTTGGCACTTGCTGAATAAAGAAGGAGCTACGAGCCACCCTTGCAGACAGGGAGTTGCATAACAATGTGCGATGGCTCTGCTGTTTCATTGTCAGGCCCCGCACATTTTAATCCTGTACCAACGGAGAAAGTGCGCGGTGTAGAGAGGAGTAGAGTTAACTGTGCTTTGGGGTTTTCTGAGGAAGTGCTGCATGACGAATGGTGACATTAAGGCATTCAAGCTGAAACAGTGTTTCTGCCTTTTGTCTTTTTATGCTTTGTTTGACAGGCAATTGTTTCTATGGGAAATACTACTTCTAATGCTTTTCTCCTTTTTGTTCGCCACCCAAAGAATGCAGGTTAGTGTGTAATTAATGAAAACACAGACTTAAAGAAAAATATCCCCGTTCTGATTTCATAGCAAGCAGTAACTCAGTTTTTTTCTTAGGTAAATCAGAGAGGTATTTTTTGCCTGCCCTATTGGAAAGGGGGGGAGCTCTGTGAAGCCTTCTCTTCTTCCCAGTCTCTTCAGATAAAAAGCCACAATTTTAATAACCTCTGCAAGTAGCTGTGTTTCAGATAATTTTATTCAGTCGCTTTGTTCTATGAAGGCTACCAATGCAATATGGTTTAGTTGATATAGCATAGCTACTTGATATGAAGGCAACTATATTTTACATGTATTGGAAAACTTACTTAAAAAAATACTTGCAATATGATGCATTTCAGAAGTACAAAGAGCTCATGCATATGAAAAAAACCCAAAAGATAATTAATTACATTGAATTCAAACAGTAGGAATGTAACTGGAAACCTTGATCGTTTTCCAGAACATCATATTTTAGAAATTACAAGGCCTTGTTTGAAATTCAGTTTTCAATAATCTTCTTGTGAGAAAGCAAAAGAAGGTAAAATCATTGCTTTAAATACTTCCATTTTCAAATTAATTTCCTTACATATTCTTTTCTCATTATTGTTCTACAGTGTCTAAGTACATTTGTTAGGTTCTTTGTAATGGACAAAACTGCCTATTTTACACGTGTATTATTTTAATGGCAAATACCATGTTTGAAGTACTGTGAGTTGTATGGTACTTGTATGTGATTTGCCCTTTATCCTGAAAGTAATGTTGCCTCAGTGAGATTGTCTGACTCTAGAAGAATTAAGTAATTAGGTTAAATCTCTTCAGCATAGTTTCCTTAAATACGTATATTCTAATATGTGTATATGGTCTTTCGTTTTAAGCTCTTCCCTTATTCTGAAAAGGCTGCTGCAACTTCAGTTGTTCCTAGAATTGTTTTTTGTCTATGTATCTCGAACGTATTCCTATATTCATTCAGAGATGTAGAGATGGGGAAACTTGAACGTGTGTATTCTGACCATTCATATTGCTGAGAGCACCTAGCAATAATTGAATTTTCAAGCCATTGTACTGTATTAACCCTCCCATGTTAAAAATCAAACCCTTTCCTTTGTGAAAGGGGGGAAAATGTGCAATTTGCCTCTCTAAATAAAAGATTAAGGATGTATTTGGAGGGTAGGAATCTGCACTTTGTCAACACAACCAGATATAAAGGTTCAAGGTCAGCAGAAGAATTTCTTGCAATATTTTCAAGTAAAAATAGTGACAATAAAGTAAATTCAGCAGCTCCACTGCAAATAACCAGCTAATTAAGATGTATCCACAGTGAACAGCAAAAGATTCGCAGAATATTTCTTGGCCTGGTTATTGCCAAGGTTGAGGTCTCATAGTGGTCTGCCGTTTATGTAGTTGTGATGCAGCTGGCCCTTCAGTGGCCAAGGTGAACCCAGGGAAACAAATTGCTCTGGGCTTCCTCTGCACGCAGTCGAGGGGGAGTGACACCTCCTGCACACTGGGATTCAGATCCAACGTCTGCCATGGACCTTGGTTTGATGGCATTTCTCCCCTCACGTCCTTCCATTGTATTGATACGCGTGTCTGTGTGGACATGCCGTGAACTGGTTTGGAAAACAGATCCAGCCCAAAATAGTTCTCTAGCATGGCACGATAAGAGGGATGGGGCAGTTGCTGCTTAAGCTGTCAGATGGCAAAGAGTTGCTGGGGGGTGGGGGGGGAAGCTAGACAAAGGTTGTCAGGCTTAACATTTTTCAGTTATAGGAAACTTGAGGAATTCATCCACGTTGGGTGGAAGCCAGTATTACAAATGAATTTCTTATAGCTACAACGCATCTTCAGTATGAAGAGAAAATTTCATGCAAGATTTCTCACATGAGCAAAATGAATTAATAGAGGTTGATTTGAAAAGGCCTTGATTTATCCATAATGTTTGATAATACTTGGAAAAATAGGGAGATTTGTACATTTTGTATGAAATAAAATTAGTGTCTGGGAGTACATTTTATACAAGTCAGTAATAAAACCACCTGCTTTGGGGTGAACATTACATAGTCTTTGGGTTTGGACACCGGTGTCCAAAAATGTCCTAAATTTAATTCTGTTACTTCCGTCTAGGCAGAGCTTTCAAGCACTTAGACTTTGGCAACTCCTTGGTAACTGATTTATGTAGCATCCCAAGAGCAGAACAAATTCTGTTGATTAGAGGTCATTCTGTTCATTACCACTGATGTTTGAGCACTTGTATTGCATGGGAATAGACCTTAGGCAATACAAATGTATGTCATATTTTAAAAGATATTCATACTTCAAGAGGGACTTGCCAGGCTATCTTGTAAAAACTCAGTGGTATACATTCAGTGGTTTACAGTCTTGATCCTTAGATGATCATTATCCTGCTATATGCTACCGCTATGAGTAATGTGGTACACCCATAACATCACATTTACAGCAGGAACAAGTACTCTTAACCAAAGTGTAAGCTTTCTTTTTCCTCATGTATTTTTATGGATTTATATAATTTTGATTTTCATGTACTCTAAGATTATTCTATATGCTGTATTTTTTCATTAAAATAGCATGTTTTGAGTCAGATATTGTTTGCTCTTAGAAAGAGCAAATGCTCTGAAGAAGATTGCAAGTTCAAGCAGAACATAAAGGGAGATTTGAAGGAGAAAATGGAAAGCAGAATGTAAAGAGCTGTCTAGACTTAAAAAGCTATTTAGATTAAAGTGCTGTAATGAAATCCAAAAGATCATTCCTACATCAGTTGTCCATGAAGATTGTTTTTCCTTGTAGTGGTTCTGCATTTTCCCCAAGATGCAGCAAACCACTTGAAATGTAGTAGCACAGGCATCCTGTAGGTGATGCATTCTAGTTTTCTTTTCTGACAACCTCCACGAACTTCTCTTTATGAGGTCTGACACTTTTTCAGTTAAATTGCAGAACAACAGAGCAAAGCTCTGTCTGTAGGGAGATGCAATAATATGCACAAATTAAGATGAACTGGTTTGCTTAGTGTAAATGAGAAGTGGATATCCATGCTCTTTCCTTCTTCTCTATTTTTTTTTTCTTTTTTTTTCTTTTTTTTCCTCTCTCCTGAGAACTAAACACAGCTACTGTTTTCTTTGTGGCAGCTGTTAGCCTATTTTTTATGATATTGATTGATGTGTCATGCCCTTGAGTCAGCAGTGATGGGCATGGCCAGTTTGAACCAGGTTTCAAAGTATTTTTTTACTCTTCCATTGAAAAAAGAACAACAACTCTCATCCTTTGTCTGTAGCAACACAAGTTACTTTTAGATTTCTTACTGTTCTCATTCACACCCCTTTCATGTGTTGCATCTCAGCATTGACTTGATTTTGACACTTCAACTACGTGTTGTTTTCCTTCTGGTTGAGGAACTTCAGTGTCTTTTGGCTTTTGTCTGGGGTTTTTTTCCTGATTTTTGTAACTTAGTTACTGACCCAGAATATCCTCGGAAAAATCCAGAATTATGTCCTAACTAACTACAGAAGTTCCTCTAGCTTGTTCCCACCTGTCAGTCTTCACTTACCAGACATTTACTTGTTCCAGTCTCTCACACTTGCTTTAAAATAGTTCTGTATTAAGAAATCAATTAAGCGGGCAGAGAGTAGTACTGGTTCTTCTGCCACACCGCTTTCAACACCAGCTTCTCTTAACACCGGTGAAGATCAGCCAGTGCTTCGCTGTGTGTGAATATGGTCAGAATGCACACTGGCATTTGGTCAAGACAAGTGGTAAATTTGACAGTCGAGTAATAGTTTAGGAAAAACTGAGCCAACCTGCCTTTGGAGGGCGTCGAGTGACATGTCACATATTGGTTTTTGGGGAACTATTTTAATCACTCTCTTGATGAACTGAAGCAACTCAGAAGTTGGTGACCGATGAATGTTCCTGAGTTAGAGGTGAGGGTTTCAGCCCCAACTGTGTGTGGTGACCTTCTGGATATGGTGAAAGGGAATGATGGAAAAACGGCAAGAGGTTTTTTTCTCTTCTTCAGTCTCTAGTCTCACATGGGACACGAGGCAGTCTTCATTTTACTCTTCTTCACTGATGTCAAAAAGAATCTCTTGTATGGGTATTGTACCTTTAAAAAGCAGTTTAAAGTGTTTCAGTCATTCAGTGCTGTTCTCTGCAGCTCAGGAGGTTTTTTGTCAAAGGCAGCAGGTATCTGGGATCATTTCTTTGCATTGGTTTGAGTGTAGGCTGCATGGTTCTGGAGGAGTAAGTATTAGGGCTTTCAAGTATCAGGGGTTTGAGCTGTCATGTTCGTGAATTTTGTTGTGCTAGAGGAGTCCATTAAGTGAATATTGAGTTCTTACTGGGCAAGCAAAGGGAAGCAGAGTAGTGAGAACTGATCCTACTCCAGGAGGATGGTTCTCAGAGAACAACACTGCTAAAACAAGTTCCTTTTTCTCCAAAGTTCTTAAAGCATTTTGCCTTGTGAGAAAGAACAAATCTTGTCCATATGAGTTTCCAGATGACTGACCTTAAAAAAAAAAAAAAAAAAAAAACCAAACCGTAGAAGATGCCACCAATCCCAGCACCTTTTGCCACATCTCTTCTGATTTATCATCTTTAGTTGGAAATAGTTTTGGAATAATAGGATGAAATTATCTCATTAAATCTCTTATTTTTTATTTCAAATGAATATGAATAGATGCTTGTTATATTTTCAAAGCATTTGAAAGCACTGTTTCCTAGTAGATAGTGCTTTTGGAGTAGAACTTAAACAACAGCTATTTTTTTTTTTTTACATGTCAAAACGGATTATCTGTTTGAGTGGTTAATAATATGAAAGCTTTATGAAAGAACAAATTGTAAATTTGTACTTCTAGCTCTACTGTGTTGTAGAAATTTCTTGTAATTTATAGGGAGTGATTATGAAATACGTGTTGAAACATCATGGCTTTGAGATCTCTGAGAATTAAAAACCTAGTTGTTACAGGGAACGAAGGGGCTAAAATTTGGTTTATAACTGGGTACTGGATTGCAGGGCAGATAAAGCACTTAGTCCTTTAAAGACTGAACTTTACTTACTTCAGAGAGCTCATGGAAATGTTTTTTTCAACAAATTATTTTTTTAGCAAAGATCACTGAGGGACTGTAGCTTCTGTTTCAATCTTTATCTGTTTCTGTAGTGCACGTTCTTTTATATGGCTTTTAAACAAATCCATTAACTGGAGAGCTCTTCATTGATTTACACAGCTGGTGGCGGATTTTGCAGCTGCATGTACAGGGCATACTTCAGACTAGCTTGCAACCTCTGGCCCCACTCACTTGATCACAGTGAATTAGAGTGCATGTTAGGTTTTCCAGAAGGAAGGGAGTTTTGTGGGAAAGACCGTCAGGAAATTATCTGGTGAGAAATAGGAGGGGTAAAGGCTAGATTTCAGTGGGGCTTCTCGCATCTCATCTTGTTCTTCTTTCTTCTGCTTCTCACCCACATATTTGTTGTCCTGATGCCTAAATAACACGGAGTACTTTTCACAAAACCAGTACTCTGGAATTGATTGGGGTGGGGGGGTTTGCCTTTTCTTTATGAGCTTTAAATTTTTCCAAATGATGACTATGATGACAGAGCCACTGAAGGTGCTTTACAGGCCAGTCCTTAAAACATAAGTAAACAAGGTTGCTTTCTCATTTGGAGACCCCTGTGAAGTTCTGGACCTCTGTGGTTACGTGATAGTGTGTCTGTCTTGAAAGCATGAGCAACAGACTGCTTATATATCTGTATCTGACTGCCAAGGACTTGTAATTTTTTTACTATTCCCGGATCTACTTCTGGTACTAACGTGAGATACGCTTTTTTGACAGACCTTGATGTCTTGCACTCCACTGTGTAATATGTTTTATGTAAAAGGAAACTAAGCTGTGGTGTTTGCCTTCCTGCCTCCCACAGATGAGTTATCTTTTTAAATAAGTTTTCAGGAGAAATGCAGTTAGATGCTGATCCTTGATACAAGGATGCATAGAAGCTAACAAATCATACACGAGATGCAGCTGGTGTTCATTTCATTCCTGAAGTTAGTTTCTGTCCTGTTTATTTTGAATTATTCACTTGAGAAAGGTAGGAGCTGTTGCCTTCAGAAGTGTTTAGTTTTGGCCACAAGTGTTCCATGAAACTCTCTGCCAATAGACTGTCCCCATCTTGCGATATCTGTTTAATTTACAGAAAAAAAGTACAGGTCACTGACATGACTGTTCAAGGCACAAGGCAGTAAAGTTTCTGTCTTGCCTAAAGTGGGGGGAGCCTATCCTTAAGCTTTCCTGGTCCATTTATCTCATTGCTGAGGCCCATGAGAGTTTCATCCAGGAAGTCCTTTTTTCCCTTCATTAATTGGAAGCCAAACCCGGTGGCTATAGCCCTGCTTGTAGGACAAGATAGGGAATCTGTAAGTACTAGACTGATTTTTCCCTCTGAAGGTAATTGGTGAAGACGTTTACCAGCCCCTTTAAAATTTGAGATACCACATTGCATCTTGCAAAATGTCCAGAGTAAATATTACTGGGCCTCCCGTTTTTTTTTTTTTTTCCCTTATTTTACTTTAGTCAGACATTACATCTCAAATGGTTTCATTTAGGCTTGGTAATCATGGTTGGGAATATGAGTGCTGGGTGTCTGGGACAGATTGCTGTGCAGCGCCACATGCTACAAACATTCACAGATTTTACTGGAGGCATTAAGAATTAATTTTTAAAGTTATGCCTCTCATTACCAGCAGACTCAGTCCTTTTTGAGAGAGAATATGACATCAGAGAATGTGACACCATACTAGATGTCCCGTGGTTCCATACTATATCGCAGAAATGTATGATCTGCTTCTTTCTTTTTTTTTTTTGATTTTAACTCTCATGCCTTCCTGGTCTTTGTTGCTAAGGATACAGTAACCACTTACAGGCACAAATTTTTTTATCAGTACACACAAGAGTCTCCTGAAAGGACTGTAAGTAATGCATTTTCAATGGTTTTTGTCTCTTTTTTCCATATTAGTGGCTTTGTCAATTAGTGGTGGCACAGTTGGATAAGCTGCTAAAAATTTCTTGACCAAACAAACTAGCCATCCCTTTCTTTCTGTTCATGTACGGAGCAGATTGCCAGGGTGAGTTCTAGACGTTTTTACTTTGCCTTTCCTAAGAGTGAGCTCACTGCACTTTCAGGAAAGAGTTTTGTCAGCTGAGGCTTGTAGCTCAGCATGCATTTGAAGAGGAACTTACTGGAACATTGAGGTGAGGGCCGCCTTTCGTTTTCAGCAGTTGAAAGTCTCATTTGTTGGTCAAGTGATAGGTCCTCATTATTCTGGGCAGCAACAGTCTCACTTGTCTTTTATTTCTTCTGTGTTCTTGTTTTCTATTCTGTTTTTGAAAATAAAATATTGTAAAGCTATCTGGCATTTCCCATACTTTTATGCAGACACTTCCCATTCATAGTAGTTCCTATCTTACTATTCTCTGAGGCTATTGGTAAGTATTGGGTACAAGTCAAAGGGAATGGATCTCTGTGGCTGAAGGAGTTAATCTAGAAAAAGAGTTAATCTGTGGTCATTCATTCCAACACACAAACTGTAGATTTTTTTAATAGTACTTATATCTTCTTGTCTTTTCCAGAGGACAACTTCAAGATAGTACCGCTCATTAAGAAAAGAATATTTTCTTTTCTTTTGAGTTAGTCCTTATTGTTATACTGTAACATAATGAAGGATGATCCATTTTAATAAGTGATGCAGGAACCCGCATGAGGTCACACAGAAGGTGCAGCTTCTCTTATTCCACAAGGCTGGGGCAGAGATGATTCTCCCCATCATCTGTGGTGCTCAGTTAAACTGGTTGATAAATTTACCACATAGATATTTGCACTCTAAGGCACTTTCAATATGCAGGGAGTTCAAGGGGTTATCTTTTATTTTTTATTTTTTTATATATTATATATTTTATTTATTAGATTCAGGGAAGCTGTTAGGCTTGAATTTTTCTCCTCAGCCTGCACTTACGTGTTTACCAAAAGCCCATCTTGGTATTTAAACAAACAACTATTCTCTAGAAAATACGCTGGAAGTGATAAAGGTTCTGTTTTGCATATGCAGAGAGGTCCTGCCATCTTGGCCAAGCAAAATAATTAGATTTTTAAGGCAGAATGAGGTTCCTGAGTAGTCTTCTTTCTGTCTCCTGAGGACATGATCTTGTAGGTACGCTCACACATTTGGAAAGTTTGCCATAAAGCACAGAAACCACACGTCCTTTCAGTCCAGTAACAATGTTGGTATCTTCTGCTGACAGAAGACCCAAGTCTTGGCCTTTTTCCATCTGCTGAAGTAATGCTTTAAAAAAAACCCCACAACTTCATTATCTAATTTTGAATTTCCACGTCGATTTCTGCAGCATGTGCAATGAAATGGCAGGTTTCCATCTTATTTTCAATTCCCATCTTATTCTAAAATACTAGTGACTGTTTTATGCGCTGGAAGGGGTAATGCTCAGACTGAGGACCATTTCAAGGTGGCTGCTTGCCCACTCCTCTGCCAAAAATAGTGAAATCACTATTCCCTCCTCCAGTGCAGGGATGATGAAAGCCAGAATAACTTCCTTAAAGATCCTGCTTCATGTTCTTAGAGTAGTGATACCTTTCCTTTCATCTCTGTGGAGTGCCTGCACTTGAGACACTTAACATGAGGTGGTAGGCAAGCTTGCACCTGATTTGTTTTACTTTTTCAATAAAGGTTTTGTCTGCAGAATATTTAAATCTTGTCGTTTTTTTCTACAGAAAATATTTTTCTTATTTTCTTGGCTAAGTGGAAGATTAATTTGACACTTCTAGTTTACCTTGAATACTAGATTTATTTCATTACATGTACCTTAGATAGTAATATTGGTCCTTTTTATTTTACTAAGGCCATAGTAAAGAGTTGTGTTAATAATGAATTTTTTTTCATCCCCTGACCAGGCAAAAAACTTTATTCTCATGCAGTCTCTGAATGCCTTCCATACATATATATATATAAAATATATATATGTCTTTTTTTCATATCGTTTTCTGTATCTTTCTTTTTGCTATGCCTGTCTTTATATCATTATGTATTTATTGGATAATAAAGAGCTTCTTACACTTGTTTTCTAGATTTGGATACAAACATGATTTGATTATAGCTTTAATTGTGTTTCTTCATATTTTATTGGTTTTAAAGAACTGATGGGATCTTTCAGAGGAGAGATTCTTAAAAGTTGCAGTGGGGTTGGATCCTGTGGCAGTGTGACCTTCCTCTGCAGTATTCTGCTCGCATCCTTTCTACACCGATGCCTACTTGGCCGTTTTTTCAAACAAACAAACAAAACCAATGAATATAGAACTATGCAGCTTTAATTTTCATTAATGATTCTTACTTAGAATCATAGAATAACTTTGGTTGGAAAAGACCTTTGAGATCATCGAGTCCAACCTTTAACCTAATCCTGCCATCCCACCACTAAACCCTGTCCCTAAGCACCTCATCCATCCTTCTTTTAAATACCTCCAGGGATGAGGACTCGACCACCTCCCTGGGCAGCCCGTTCCAGAGCCTGACAACCCTTTCGGGGAAGAAGTTTTTCCTAATGTCTAGCCTAAACCTGCCCTGGCGCAGCTTCAAACCATTCCCCCTCGTCCCATCGCCCGTTCCCAGGGAGGAGAGGCCGACCCCACACTCCCTCTCTCTG
>NW_009259313.1:969024-983034 GCF_000687185.1 Egretta garzetta | reverse complement strand
AGTACAGGGGCACGATCACTTCCCTACTCCTGCTGGCCACACTATTTCTGATACAGGCCAGGATGCCATTGGCCTTCTTGGCCACCTGGGCACACTGCTGGCTCATATTCAGCCGGCTGTCAACCAGTACCCCCAGGTCCTTTTCCACCAGGCAGCTTTCCAGCCATTCTTCCCCGAGCCTGTAGCGCTGTGTGGGGTTGTTGTGACCAAAGTGCAGGACCCGGCCCTTGGCCTTGTTGAACCTCATACAGTTGGCCTCGGCCCATGGATCCAGCCTGGCCAGGTCTCTCTGCAGAGCCCTCCTCCCCTCAAGCAGATCAGCACTGCCACCCAGTTTGGTGTCGTCTGCAAATTTACTGAGAGCACACTCAATCCCCTCGATGAGGTATTCCCCATCCCCCATGTTAGATGGCCCTGTAACCTCCAAGAAGCATCCCTTCATTACCTGGCCACCTTTTCAAGATTATCTGGAGCACTATTTAACGGCAGAAAGTGATCTCTCTAATCAATTCTATTATCAGGGACTAGAGCGTGGCATGGAAATAGTAGTATCTCCAAGACTGGGGACCACATGTGGTTTTAGTAGTCACTTAGGGTTTAAAAGCTCAGTTTGGTTTTGATGTCTTCTGTACCGCTTGGGTTTCTTTTTCCTGTCCTTTCAAAATACCGGGAATTGTGTCTGTTTACTCACTGTCTACGCTGGCCCAATGAAATAATGCCTTGTGCTTTTTCTGGCAAGGTTTTTTTCTGGACTCATGGATACATTTGTGACAAGTTTTTAAGTGTTGTTTGACTTTACTTGTAAACAAAATTTTTCTGAAAATACTTAACTTCACCAAAATCAAGTACTCTTTAAAAATAAGCAAACCAGAAATAGTTAAGAGCAACGGTCTGCTCCCTTGAGCCACATTACCACGCTAATTCCAGATGACTGACCAACTAACTTGAGCAATGCGTTTTGCTTCTATAATTGAACACAGTTTTCTTTTTATATTGCAGTTAAACTGTTATTTTTTTCCCCAAGTTTCCTAGAAGACACTTACAAGAATAGCAATGCCAAGACAGGCCAAGGTTGTTAGCCCCTTGCTTTAGCACCAATAGTGGGTGATAACAGATGCCTATCGGAGAATATAGGGGTGGGGCTGATAGCACAGATGCTGCCCTGGCATTGCTAGTATGTGGCCATTTATTAGCCCTTGATGGCCTGTTCTTACATAAATTTATCCAATTACTTTTGAACCTGTAACAATATTTACTGCCCCAGCATTTAGTGCTAAGCTTTTCCAAAGCTTAATAGTGATGAGTTGTGTTATGTTCTTTTACAAGTGGCACTATTTCTTGTAATGGTGCCCCTATTCCTTTGAATGTATTGATCAGTCCAATTCTGCTCGCTTTTTTTACCACTCATAATTTAAATAAAAAACTTTATGATACGATTCATTAGTCACTGGGGCTGCAAAGTCTTAGTTTATTTAATTCTAGATAGTACAGTAGCTTATTCCATGCCTTTCTCTCATCCCTTTTCCAGTTCTGTCCTGTCTCTCTGAGAAAGGGGGGAAACTGCACATGGTGTTGAAGTGGTACTAATGATTGAATGCAGTCTCATTAAGTAACTTCTAATTTCTCTTCACCTTTTCTAACACTTGATGATTTTTTTTTTTTTTAAATTTTTTTTGACCGCTAATGGGCTCAGTGCTGACATCAGAAGAGCAGAATTTTAAGGCTGTATCTGAATTCAACATGTACAGCATTAGGCTCCAAGTTTATTATTATTATTATTATTATTATTATTATTATTATTATTATTGTTCAGGGGCCCACTCTTCTTGCATTGTTTTACTGCTCTGACACAGGATTTGTAACTCGTGACCTGTAAGGGGGCTTAACCCCTCCTTCTCCTGCTTCATTATGCAAGGGGACTAGTCTTTTCTGATGCCATTTTTTTCTGATACTCATAATGATACTGTCAAAATGCTTGTGTTATTCCTATAAAGAAAAGAGAAGAAAAAGTCAAGCTAATTACATTATTACAAGATTACAATACGTAGAAGCTTTTGTTTTATTTTTACCCAAAGGCTAATGTTTTCTTAAAGTGATCTGATTTTGAAATACTCTGTAGGCAATCTATTTTTCCTATGAAAACAGAGCGGAACACAGGGTGTTAATTAGGCCTATTATAAAAGAGGCTTGCCCTGGGTTGATTCTGAAACAGAAAATCAAGAGGCAGCAGAGCATGACGTATTTGGAACTGACACTACTGCCTGCAGCGTGGACTGCATTCATAGATCATATGTTTGCAAAGATGCAGTAATGGGGGACTGAGAAATAGCTCCGGTTTTAAAATATTTAGAGACGACCTTATTGGAAAGACAGTGTGTCTCACTCGTGCTTGACAGTATCTGTGGCCACAAAACTGTGTCCGAAGGTCTTAATTAAAAGTACAAAACAAATCTTTCCTTTGTGTGGCTTTTTTGAACAGCGGTGTTTGTAGCTACTGAGAGTGTTTAATATGATGATGACATCCTGAAGTCTTTAATCATGGTTATGGGGTTTAGGTTTCTGAATAATGTACTGAAGCATCAAAAATATGTCCTCAGTAATGTTTTAGAGCATGTTTTAGAAATGGTGTAAAATTGACAGAACTTTGAGATCTATTTTTAAATTATTTTTAGGTAAAAAATGTTAAAATAAAAAAGAAAAATGTCGTGGCAGGTGTATGTGGGACTCTAGTCGTGATCTTAACATTGGTCTTAAACTTTTTAGTAAGTAGCATGGTAACGAGAATGTCTTATTTTATTTTTAGCTTCTTAAATTGATGAGACCAGAGTCTTTTAAACTATTACTATAAAAGAAAAAATAGGTGTCTTGGAATACAAAGGTATTCTCTTGGGTTTTTTGCCGGGGAGGTTTGGATACACTGTAGCCAATTTTGAGCATTTGTGCATTGTGTGAATAGAACACTTTGATAATACAGCTGCTCTACATAACTGTCAGTGGTTTTCTTTCACGTTACTTAAAACAGAGGCAGGATTAGATGGCTACTTCTGGACGAATATTTAACAAAATACAACCCGTCGTCTTTACAGGAAGATAGAAAGTCTCATTGAAATAGGAGAAAAACAGATGCAAAACAAAATAAGAAGTGAGACTTGAAGGAGTCTCTTAGGTCACTGGAAACTCCACCCAGTGCAAGAAGGAGGCCTCTTGGAATGGAAGATGAGAGCATAATTATAAAATCAGAATTCAAATTAATTTTTTATTATAGAGGTCAATTTGTTCATTTCAAATTTTAACCTGTTTTTCCCCATCTTCTGATCTGTTAAATGTAAGCCACACTTGTAGCCATTTGCAATAATTTTTTGCTTTAAATTTACATTTTCTGGTTTTAGACATGCCTTCTCTCCAGAATGCCTTTTTCCTTTTTAGTTACTTCCTTTTAATTGCCCATTCACGATCATCCCTCTCCTGTTTGCAGTGGCAGATCTGTTTTGAGAAAACAAATAAAATGGCTGCAATTTGGAAAGAGTTTCCAGTGGTGCCCTCTGCTGTGGCTTGCCAGCACACCCTTCTTTCTTTTGAAAAAGGCAGAAAGTCGGTCGTGTGTATGGTGAGAAGTAAAAAGAAATTGCACGTAAGAAAAATGGTTTGAAAAAGTCATACAGAAATAACTGAAATTCAAGAAGTCCTGAAATGAAGCAAGTGTAGTAAATGAGAAATGATGTACAGGAGATAGATTGAGAGCATCTCTATACAGCTTTTCTCGTAGTGCAGTGGAGAGGGTATGTACCCGGCAATGGGATATACGTAAAACTAGTGAAGGTGTTTGTTTTTTCCCTCAAGTGTCTGTTTTGTTTTATTTTACATCCGGTTCGTGAGCATTTTGGGCATAGGAATGCCTTGCTTGGTCACAGTGAGAATCGCAGTGGGAAGGTCTTCACATTAGATGTAACTTTTCATCATTTCCTTACGAATTATTCTTCTCTATTTGTTTCTTTAATCTGCTGTAAACTGTGAAGATTTTTGGATATAATGGATTTGCAATTTTTATTGTAAAATAAATGTGCGGATTCTTTGTGATATGTTTTAAATATCCTTTGTGATGGAAATAACTGGCTATGAATAAGATTATAAAACTTAAGTTGTACTGAAGATGTTAAATGAATTGCAAAAATAATTTATTGCTCTTCAGTATTATCTATTTAATGGGCCATTAGCCTGGATATTCTTTGTTTGAATATTGTATAATATTAAAAGAAAGCAAAGGAATATTAGACTCAGTTGGGCCGTTAACGCGTTACAGATATATACGCAGTTTTAAGGTGGTACCTTGATCTTATGAAACTACCTGCCCTCGTGTGCTTTTTCATCGTATTAAGGTTGTAACTGCATATGGGTAGTCTTAGGTCTTTGTAAGAAATACATCTATATTGGTGATGAATAGATGGATGCATGGAAAGCAACCAAACTGTTTTGCAATCACATATACCATCTTTGATTGGTATTCAGTTGATTCCCACAGTAAGTAGGCTGTGTCTAGAAGTTTTCAAAAATGTGTAATATCTCATGACCTTTAGGCACTTGTGAAAGACTGCAGTTTTCAAAAGATGGGATGCTCGATGATCAGCAATTTCTGAAAGTTAAGACTTCTTAAAATAACTTAATTCAGACTCCTCTTCCCTTCACCTCCCCACCCCCCCAAATCAGAACTGCTTGTTGTTAGCATATAAGGGAGATGGGGGTTAATGAAATGTCTTGATTTTTACCTATCTAGTCTTTAGTGTCTTTCTAAATTGCAAATATTGTGACAAGAGGCTGAGTTGTGGTGATTCCAGTAAAACTTGACCTTTATTACCCAAAGGTATGGGAGGGAGGGAGGATGAGACCTTGTCCCACCAAAGCACGAGATGTTTTCCAGATGTTTGCCATCCCTACCTCTCTTAGCAAATGGCAGTGACCTTGCTGAGATTTTTGCTTTTCATAAATGCAACAGAATAAATTTAGACCTGAGACTTTTTTTTTTACGTGAATTTGAATACATATGCATGCTCTCTCTTGTCAAGAAAGGCTACAGTGAACTTCCTTGCTAACTGTGAGGGACAATAAGACATCGGCCTGTTTTTTGGACATGCTATCCTTCTAGAACTCGTAATTCCTGCAGATAACAGAACAAAGGTGGTAATAAAGGTGCTGCTGTTACTATCCTTCAAATCGGCGCTCTGTGGTGGCACTGGGTTTCCAACCTTCAGGAGCGCTGCTGTCATCCTCTTGCCACCCGCCCCGTGGTGGTGTTGCCCTGCTGCTCTCTGTCCCCTCCTGACCCTGCTCCCTCAGCCGGGGCTGTCGCAGCCACCTCTGGCCGCGGGCCAGGGACCATTTTGCAGGTCTCCTGCAGCTGGCTGCTCTGCTTCACGCTCCATCGTTTGAACTGGTTAAATACCAGTATCGCCAAAAGGTGAGACCTTGATCTGGGTTTACCAAATGCAAGTTGAGAAGCACATAAGAAGCTCGCAGGGGAAGCAGACTGGGTCAGGCACTGCAAAAGCCACATTGCAGGAACTGGTTTTGGAGCCTTTTCTGAGACAACACTGGTGTCGCCAGGCGGCCCTGTCCTGCCGGCCCTGTTTAAGGTAGGCAAGGAAGCAGGATAAAAACCGAGTGCAAATCCCTGCTTCAAGTCTAGTAATAAAAGAATTTAATCTTTACCTCTCTTTCGATATAAGTATGTGGCATATAGTAGACATTTGAAGAAATGCTCAAGAAACTTAGCCAAAGTTCAGATAGGTTCCCTCGGGCAGTAGTTTTGTTTGAGAGTCAGCAAGGGGGAGCGTCTGAACTGGTCCCTGGTACTGGGGTTTGGACCTTCCTCAGCAATTCACTGCCCTGCAGAATTGGGGAGCACCGGCAGCACAGAAAGGGACGGATGTGAAAGACCCCTCCGGTTTGTGTGTCCCTAACAGCCGGGACAGTCCAGGCGTGCTCAGCGTGGGAGTCTCAGAACACCAAGTTGAGCTGTTTGGAAAAGATATTTGTCATTGTTTAATAACATTTTTGACTTTGGGATAACAGAGAATCCTGGATAACACATCCATCTGTCAGTTTTACAAAGCCAAGAATTTTAATCTCCCATTTTCATTTTCTTAGGAATGCTGTGTATTTCCAGTTTGGTGTGCTTACGTGCATGCCCATGTAGATCAAATGTTGTCAGTGCCGCCTTATACAACTGAAGTACCTATAAAAAAAAAAAACCCTGACGTATTTAAGATGTGCTAATGCTATTCAAATTGCAGATCTGCTATAAGCAAAAGTATTTGTTTCTATTTTGTGATGTGTAGGAAAGAAAACCCAACAGAAGAAGCTATCTTACTTAATTCGACTAAAATGTTACGCTACACCTGCATTGCCCAATTCAGTCAGGCAGAAAAAAAGTTGGGTGTGTTCTCAAGGAATAGCATACATTGAAGAAAACCGTGGATTACTTTTAACACTTGTTCTTCATTGAAGTTTATATTTGCTTAAAATCCAAATTGCCAGCGTCGTAGTTGGTAAGATATCTGTATGTGAGGATGATAGTCCAAAGGTTCCATTGCTTCTATTTGATGGAAGTAGGCTTTGTTAATTTGTAAACTTGTATTTTATATTTTTTGTGCTTTTAGTATTTTAATTCAATTCCTTCAGAGGACTTTGTTAGAGAATCTAAGTATTTTTTTTTACGAAGCTGTATAATTTATATTTCTGAAACACTCTCCCCAAATATATACGTAATGATATCTGAAGGGAAGACATCTATCATAAATCCCAACGGACTAAATATGCTGCAAACGCTAAAAGCGGTAAAGATCATGGTGGAGTCCGAGTGCTCTAGTTTGAACACTGCTGGACTTGCTAAGCCTCTGTCAGCCCAGAAAGGTGCTGTTAGGACATCTGTAGATGCAGCCAGCCACACCCGGAGGAGATGGATGGGTTGGCAAACAGTGCATCTGAGCCAGGGATTTATTTTACAAGGGAGTGTCTTGTAGTCCTAGTGACTTAAACACAGCATCTTCAAAATCGAGCGTTATCCAAATTGGAACGTCTAATTACGTGTAAATATGGAGATGAAAAAAAAATGCTCAAGTCTTTAACCTATTTCAGTAACCAGAGCTGTATCTGCAGAAAAGCGTCATGTAGTCAGTTTGGCATTCACTTTCAGTTGAAAGCAAAGTAGGCATAAGGAGTAGATGAACTGCCAAATAAAGGTCATGAACAGTAATTTGTCAATTTTGAGGCCTTTACAGCAAGTTTTTCTGATACTTATCCAGATAGCCGGTCTTGATAAACATTTTTAGGATTTAGATTGGGGATGGGGTAGAGTTCCAGCATTTTGGACAGACAAACACTTGCATGGGTCATAATCCTTTGTAAGTATAATGAAGGCCTTGGACAAAAATAGCCTAAGACACATAATGGCATCAAGAAATTGAGTTTAGAAGAGTCTAGCACAGAGGTAAAATAAATTGGTAGTTGTTCCCTAAAAGATTAAACCAAGTGAATGCAAGTGAATGCGTTTCATTCGTTTCACATGAGAAAAAATGCAAAGCAGTGCAAGTGAGCTGAATCTGCTAAAACCAGAAATTCTCTCCTATCTTTCTGGAAAACATTCTCATTTTAAAGTTATGTCAGTTCTGTTTCCCTCCTGGCAGTAATTGTGAATTTAACTGTCCATTTAGCAAAGGAGAGAGGGCAAGCAAGCATTGAAGGATTTGAAATTATATATTCTGGCCTCATGAATATTTCATGGCTAAAATAAATAAACAAAAGCCTTCCAGACGTGAGATGCTGTGGTTATCTAAGAGGTCGTATCTCTCCTTCACTCACTACCTTCATAATAAATGGCCATTGATTAAATTAAGGAGCTGCTTGATCTCTAGCACTACAGGTGGGAGGTGGTTTCTGGCGAGAGCTACGCCATGGGGTTTCATGGTCTCCCTTTCTCCCTTCCTTTTGCCCTGCTCTCCTGCCCACACTCATTTTCTTCTTTTTTTTTTTTTTTCTTTTTTTAATTCACACCTCATCATATCTATTTGTGTTTATTTTAAGGCTGGTTTACACATTGTGGGGATATCTCCATGGACAATCATTGTTGACTGGAGACTGAGCATAAGGAATGCATATATATATATATATATATATATATATTTATGAAAAAAACATAAAATGTAAGAATTGGCAGATAATTGAACCGGTTTTCTTAATGCCAGTGTTTAAATTCAATAGAGTTTGCTTTAAATACATGGAATATTTTGACACAGGATATTTTTAGAGCCTTGATACCAGACCTGGCAGATTAATGCTCTGCTTCAGTAAATTTTCTTTCTGTTCAACAAAGCAGAACTTCACCCAGTTCAGTTTGTGCCGCTGTAATAGTTTCAAAATATGAATAGCAAGCTGTTGATCAAAGAACTCTTGGTAGAGATAAATCCAGCTTTAAACCTGGATAAACCTGCTTGTTGAATTTTGCTCAGCTATTTATACGGTTGCATCATGCTGTATTTAGACCTAAGTATATCTTTGGTCACAGGAGATGAAAGTTTGTGATGTGCTTTAGCTTGGAGGGTGCGATGTGCTAAACGAAACATTAAAGAGCTCTTCTGTGCTTTGTTTTGTCCTAATGCAAGTTGTCAGGGGCTTTTTGTTTGTTGAGCTTTTTTGCTGGAAAAAGCATAAATTTATTTTCTCCTAAATTCAGTCATTTGTAAATAGTTTGAACTAGAACAATTTTTTTCTGCAGTTTAGTTAAAAATAGCATGTCCTAGGGACAGAGGAAGCAGCTGTGTTAAAGTATCTGCGTATTGCTACATTTTCAGGATTTCTATTAATGATACAAAGTCAGTTGAAATGACATCCATTACATATTTGTCCAAGCAAGTGGAAAAGAAAAATAAACAATGTGGTGCTAGAGAGTCCATTAGAATTGTGTGTCTCTGCCTGTCTTTCCTAGTCAGAGGAGCTGATATCTATATTCTACCCAGTTACTTCTATAATATATATACATCACGCTGAGCAACGCTAAGACAGTGAGGTTTGCCTACCTAATATATATTCTTACTCTTCTTTACTGTTTCGTGGTTCATATATATGCAGATAAAATTTGTATCTTCTTCAGAGCCTTTGCATGCTCTTAAGAATGCATAATGGTTTTTAAAACGATACTTTTTCCATGACAAGAAGCAAGCTAGACTTCTTAGTAGATAACTTCATTTATTTCATGACCGTAAATATTCCTGTAATAATGCAGACAAATTTCCCCAAAGGAGAAGAAAACTATAAAGAGCAGGTGATATGAAAGTCTTTCTTTATCAATGCTACTGCTATTAGAATCAGCAAACGCTACCCTGCTACACCATAGGTTACAATTTTTCCTCCGTAGAGATTTGTTTATGATTACTGTTGGCATACAACTTGAGTCAGGATTTTATATTAAGCTACTAGAAATTAATATAGCATATCATAATCCTGTTCCATTCCTTGTTAGCACTTTTGTCCTCTTGTGTCTTTTGCTAACTTTTGTTTTCCAGGTATCTTACCTAATTTTTTTTCTGGACAAGTCCATTAAAACATAACTTATAAATTAGTATTACAAAATACTGTATTTTATCTTTAAATGTCATTATTATTTTAATACTTACTAAAATCTATTTTTTTCTCTTTAAAACATCAGTACTAAGAGTGGAAGGATCATCTTCAATTTTAGTAATTTTTGTAAACTGTTTTTCTCTCTTAGTTTTGGATATGGCCCGGCACGTTCCCCTTTACCGAGCCCTGCTAGAATTACTCCGTGCTATTGCGTCCTGCACATCGATGGTGCCATTACTGCTGCCTCTGTCGGGAGAAAATAGTGAAGAGGAGGAAGAACAATTGGAGTCACAAGCTTCTGTTGGGACTTTGCTGGCTAAAATGAAGACCTGTGTAGATACCTATACCAACCGCCTCAGGTAACCACTTTTGTCATGCCTAACCTTCCTTTTGCACTTAGGAATATAGAAGTGAAAGAAGATTCGGTTCTGTATATTTACCTGAATGGGTGCTGCAGTCCAGAGTGAGAATATACCATCTGTTTGATCTAGATTTATGTTTATATGTATATATTCTGGTTTATTGTACCATTTGCAAGGAATTTTTTTGCTATGACACAAAGAAGCTGGTAGGTTTGCATACTCCTCTCTCTTAATTGGCAACTGCCCGCTGATCAGAAAGAGGATTCCTGCTCAAGAATCTATGAGCTTCAGATCTTTCTTAAATTTCTTTCCCTTTTAATGAGGTGAATCTTTCGTTTGCAGGACTGTGCATTTCCTGCTGTCAGTCTGACAGCAGGAGCATTCCTCGGGAGCTGTGGAGCAAGCCCATTCTGTAAAGAATGGGATCAGGGAGGGCCAAACCAAATGGTAGTTTTTACAAGAAATGTCCCAACTATCTTTGTGTGCTTCTGTGCTGCTTTACGCGTTGAGCAAGGACCAGGTTCCTCAATGGATTCTCCATCGGAGGCTAACCAGTTAGGAGAGAAGCCTTTGGCTTCTGTCAGGAAGAATAAGGTTCAGGAGGCAAAAGATTTGTGGTGAGAACCCTAACTGTACAGAGATGGTTGAAAATTTTTGACCAGTGTAGCGATACCTGCTGGTGCTACATATGAAAAGCACGTTTCCATGCATCGGTGATTTTATGACAGTTAGTTTGTACATCAGCACAGGTGTCAGAGGTGAGCCAGTATGCTAAACATGATGCAAAATTACAAACTAATGCCCTGGAGCCATCCAAGCCAGGCTTCAGGGTCCTTCAGCCTCCTCTGAGAAACTCTGTTTGACAGTTCTGGTCAACTCCTACCTAGAGACCAGCCTCTAGGTAAGTCCCTTTGTAAAATGGTTATAGAGGCAGTAATAAGCACAGAGTATCTTCCTGGGAATGTGTGAGCCCAGCCTAATTGTTATCTGGTTTTCTTCCTTGATGATTTTGGTGTAGTCCACAGTTACAAGATGGTTTTGCTTTCTCAAACCTGGTATTATTGTCCTATTATCCCCCCAGCTGGCTGGGCCATAAATACTAGGAGAAGAATAAAATGTAGGCTGGCAGTCTTTTTCCTGTTCTACTCGGTAACAACCAGTACCCATGCTGCTAAATCAGTTTTCCCTCTAAATATTCTCCTTTGACAAAGAAAAACTGAATGTTCTGGAGAAATACAATACAGCTTTGTATTATTTTAACAGCTAAAACTACTTACTTTTACCTTCCTGATGTTTCTTTTGCCTTTTCGGACTGTTCCAAAGGTCAAATCAGCTTCTCTGAGCACTTCTGAGTGGTTCACTCAGTGTTACTTTATCGTTGCTTTTATCGTCAATTCTCACACTACAAAACTACGGCTTCTTGTCTTAAATCTGATGGTCACCTTCTGTGAAATGTTGCCCTTCTGTTAAGGCTCACAGGCCAGGCTACAAGCCTGAGAGGGCCTGGTTTTTAGTCATTTGACCGACTAAGTCAGTGCTGCATGTGGTTCCTGTTCGAAGGGGCAGTCACCAGACCAGCACACACAAAAGGAAGGAACCCTGGCATACCTCCCAATACCTCCTGCCTCTCAGAGGTGCTGAGGTTGGTACAGATTTCATGACCAGCTTCCCATCTCTGTTTCTGTATGTCTTCAACCATTCTAGTTTCCAGAACTGAGGATCTGGGGGGGTTAATGGCTGAATCATCTTTTTCTGCCCTGATGGAGTTAGTTGGAAAAGCAAATGCAGCAATACAAATTTTCATTTCATGCTGCAATACAAATTTTCATTTCTTTCTTTTAATAATTTTCTGCTGGCAGCAATTAATTGGTTTCTTGATTCTGTTTACTTGCTTCCAATATAAAGATGGCTTGTTAGGAAATAATACCCATCCTTCCCTGCAAAATTTAGTGTATGTTCAACCATCGTGAAAAGAAGGTAAATACAATGTCAGGAAACGGTGTGTATAGAATGTTCTTCCTCCCACTATAAACTGTCAATATTTACGAGCCAATACCTGAGAGATTTTCTGAGCAAGAATCGTATCATTAGGAACTCTTTCCAGTAACTCCGGATGGACTGGACTTAACCCGCAAATTTCTCTAATCCTTCTTGACTGAGATTGCTAGTCTTGCATATCAAGCATCTAATGTACTGTGGTGGGATTTTTTTTGCTGACTTAATGCAAAAGAAACAGAATTAGGAAGGACAAATAACAGTTCTTCATGTTGGATACCCATCTAAAAATGTCAGCTTGTGCTTGCTGGCAATATTATGTAGATCATAGTGTATATAATCTTCTTAAAATAGAAAAGAGAATACATTTGGCTTCTGTGTAATCCATTTCCAGCATAAATGTATGTATAAATTTCTCCGCCACAATTACTTTTTTTTGCTAGCCTGGTCATCTGTTAGCCTCAGATTTAATGGGCGTGGAAACCTGTATCTTCTCATGTCATTTATCCAGGTTGAAGTCTAAAAAGTTTCTTTCTGAGAATGGCACCTGACGTTAGTCATTAGCTCCTTTTAATTTGGTAAAATAAAACATGGTATGACTAGTTCTTCAGGGTCAGCATAGGATCTGAAAACTAAAAACATTCTAGAAGCACAGTTGGTAGTAGTTTAATAATTGATGAATTTGGTTAAAAAGTCCGTGGCTGGTTCAGTTACATTACCTATACAATTTTCTTGTATTACTTTGATTTATCAGCACAGAAAGAAATCTTGTCTTTCACTGGCTGGTTTAAGCATAATACTGTTGGTCTTTAAAGCAGTATCCAGACAAGGATGAAAACACCAACAGCCTGAACAGCCTGGACTCATTGGAGTGGAAGGTTTTAATTCTCAGCATTTCAGTTGAAGGTTTGCCAGCAATATAAGCAAGTGTTGGCATGAATTTTTTAAATGGGACAATCTGCTGCCCCTTTTAGGTCAAATGCCAGAACAACAACATACTGATGGCATCTGCTTTCAAAGGCAAACAAAACTTTCCTTTATCTGAGGAGCAGTTCTACTTGCGTGTCTACCAAATGTCATCTCCATGTTGGAGCAAGAGTGTCCACTTGGATCCAGAATTTGAAGTGGAACATTTTGGGAATTAGATTCCGGTTAACATTTGATTTCATTTACTCTGAAAGGCCATACTAGTCTGTTGGAAAATTGGGAAAATTCTGGATAATGGAGAAGACATTTAGGTATGAGATGATTTCTCGTGACTGTTTGTTGGACTGCTAGGGAGTCAGAAGCCATCACTAATTCAAGAGTGGTCAGGCTTGTGTAAGGGGTTGCCACAAGGGCTGAGTTTGAGACCTTTGTTTGCTACAATGGCTGAGCCCTCTGCTGCAGAGAAGTGCTGCTGTGTCCAGAGCAGGCTCATCTGAACCACCATCTGCTGGGTGAGCTTCATGGCAAATCGTTAAATTTGGCAAAATAAGCTGATGGCTTTTTTTGTGTCATGTGGAGTATAGCAAGCCTATGTCTAAAATTCCTAAATATGCTTTCCTTTTCCACCCCGGCCACCGCCATGATAACTGCGTAAGGTGTCCCATAGCATTCTCCTGGAGAAGCTGACGGTTCATGGCCTAGATGGATGTACTCTTCGCTGGGTTAAAAACTGGCTGGATGGCCGAGCCCAGAGAGTCGTGGTGAATGGAGCTAAATCCAGTTGGTGGCTGGTCACAAGCGGTGTCCCCCAGGGCTCAGTCCTAGGGCCAGTCTTGTTTAACATCTTTATCAATGACCTGGATGAGGGGATTGAGTGTGCTCTCAGTAAATTTGCAGACGACACCAAACTGGGTGGAGAGGAGGGCTCTGCAGAGAGACCTGGCCAGGCTGGATCCATGGGCCGAGGCCAACTATATGAGGTTCAACAAGGCCAAGGGCCGGGTCCTGCACTTTGGTCACAACAACCCCACGCAGCGCTACAGGCTCGGGGAAGAGTGGCTGGAAAGCTGCCTGGTGGAAAAGGACGTGGGGGTACTGGTTGACAGCCGGCTGA
>NW_009259313.1:950953-968619 GCF_000687185.1 Egretta garzetta | reverse complement strand
AGGGAGGTGGTAGAGTCCTCATCCCTGGGGGTATTTAAAAGAAGGATAGATGAGGTGCTTAGGGACAGGGTTTAGTGGTGGGATGGCAGGGGTAGGTTAAAGGTTGGACTCGATGATCTCAAAGGTCTTTTCCAACCAAAGTGATTCTGTGATTCTGTGATCTGAATTCTGTCATCTTCACACTTCTGTCGCTTGTCACACTGCTACTGAGGGTTAATCCTGCCAGTTCTAAGGTTGTCTGAATGTATCAGCCCTGCCTATCACGTTGTTATGGCCTGGATGATTTTCTGTTGCATGGGGATGCTAGAATGCAACCAGGTAGGCCTGGAGGCATTTTCCCTGCTATGGCTTTTCAATGTCTTCGCTGTTGTTTTGCAGCACTTCTGTGTGAAACAGTGCATTTCGCAAACAAAAATTTTTCTTTATAATTGGGTCCCAAGAATTGAGGCCTAATTTGTTTTCATTTATTTTTTCTTTAAAAGACAAAAGACTTGTTGGTTTCTTTTGCTGCAGTCTCAAGCTCATGTTTGGAGCTGATGGTTGGCTGCAGGGAGCAGTCCTGGAGCCTTTGCTGGTTTGGGATATTTCAGCTTAGTGTCTGCAGATACCGCACTCGAAGCCCCAAGGAGGAGTATGTGGAGCCACCTCAGAGGAGGTTGCTTTAACCAGTGCTTATTTGCAGAGGCACCGTCCCTTGCTTGTTTTCCCTGACATCAGGAGATTGGCTTAAGGATCTCTCAATTACTGGAAGGAACAAACTTCTGCTTGGTACCTGTGGAAACCTACAGAAGGTGGGGGACCGTGAGGGCTGAGGGGCACCAAGGTTGCAAACCGATGGCAGTTTTATCGCAGCGCAGTGAGGGTCAGTATAAAACTGAGCAGAATTCTGCGATCATCGCCATTCTTGTAGTACAGAGGGGCTGAATGGTTCATTGGCTTTATTTTGTGAATATTTTGGTAAAGGTATCATGCTGTATCGTCACGTTTACCTCTAAACATCAGGCATGGGTGAGTAAGTATCAGTATTGGCTTTAAAAATTCCAGTTGC
Source organism: Egretta garzetta (assembly GCF_000687185.1). Classification (NCBI taxonomy): domain Eukaryota; kingdom Metazoa; phylum Chordata; class Aves; order Pelecaniformes; family Ardeidae; genus Egretta; species Egretta garzetta. Next base: position 967,571 of record NW_009259313.1, on the reverse strand, counting down.
CTTGGGAGCGTATCGTTCATTATTCATTTAGCACAGCGTGAAGAGAAGGCTGTCATCTTCTAGCACAAGCTAAATTAAATGGCTTAAATTATTAGCATGTACACTGCTGTCTCTTCTAGCAAATATATTAGTGACTGTCATCCCTTTAAATATGACTTGACATGATTTGGTCTGCTTTTTCTTCAATGGTTGAAAAACTGTATGGGGAAGTTTCGAAGTCTGAATTAAATATTTGGCTCCTCCTCCACTCTGAAAATTGTAATGTTTAGCTAAAGGCTTGGCCGGTATTAAATAACTGCATTAAATTTTGCTTCACGCACAGAACCTTGGCGGAACGAAATGTACAGTATAACACAGACATTTAAATGTTTTCTAAAAATAGAGAAAATGTAGAGCAAAATATTCATATATATATGAGACCTTAGTTTATTATTTATGAGTATTATTGGTTCACGTGTTTCTTTGGAATACTACTGAAAAATACACTTAGAGCTCAGGAGTTTGATAACACTGTTAGTTTATCTGCATCCATAAATTTATAAGCAGGCTGCTAGAGTGGAGGGAAGGATCTTGCTGGCTTTATCACTTTACTTTTGGGGTTTCATCTTCTCATTCGTATCTTTTGGGGAGAGCCTTGTAATTCCCAGGAACTCCAAATGTAGTGGCATCTTACGAACTGCGCAGGATTAATCGCACTAAGCTGTTATTCGTATTTAGACAGCAACTAGATAAATATTCCTTGTCTGCTTAGCCAGTTGCCTGTCAGTAACTCCGTGTATCTGTAGGAGGTTTTAAACATGTCTTAAGGCTTTTGTCTAATGAGGCCAACACTTCAATTTTTGTTTTACTCTTAAGACCAAGCAGAGGCTGGTAGTCTAAATTGTAAAACCATGTTGAAGGTAAAAGCCCTACAGGATAACTGTCTTGAAAATGAATTTGTAAGAGTTAATTTCGCTTTCAGTGTCTTCACCAATCGCATTTTTGTAGCTTTTCACGCATCTGTCCCTTGGACAAGCCTACTGACATTTCATTTTAGTCAAAATTTCTCCAAGGGTTTTGTAGCAAATAGCTTAAGGATTCTACATCAACAGCAACCCGTTCTTAAATCTGTACCCCTTTCTTGGGACTGGTGGCTGCTAGCATGTCTGTGGTCTTACAGCAGGTGCTTTAGTGGGCTTAAATATACATTATTAGGTTATTTAAAAAATATTGGCTTAGATTTCCAGAAGGAAAAAGGCAATGATGAGGATTTTGGAAAGTGTGAAGGGGAGAGGCAGCTGCTGCTTCTTTGTCTTAAACGGTTCCTCAAAGGCTGAATGGCACCGTTCTGCTCGGATGCTTTCCTCCTCACCCTGAGCACCTGAAAGCTCGCTATTGCTTGAGGCCAACAAGGGGCTGATGTCCTTTTGGATTAAATCTGGAACGGGAACCATGCTGCAGTAATGACTTTTGTTATTAATGCACTCTAGGGATATATGAGAATATAGATTGATTAGGTACAGTACAAAGACTTCCAGTATTACTGTAATCATCTCTATTGAATAGTTTAGAGACTCATTCTTTATGCATGATTTCAGTTTAGATTAAAATACAGAAAGGATATAGTATTTGGTAGTTGCTAAAATATGTTTGGGACACCAAAGCATTAAATTGCTAATTTTTCTTTCGTAGCTAGCTTTATGTTTTGCTTGTAGGTATGGCAGTGGGAAAGAGAAAACGAGTGCTTCTTGGCTATTGAACTTGCTTGGATCTTAAAATGAACAAGTGCTTTTAAAACAAAACAAAAAAAATGCAGCAATTACAGTAAAATAATTTGGGGGCTGTTAGCATTACAATCTTTTAGGTTTTGTGTGTTAACAATGTAAATTTATGCTAGGTCTTAAAACATAGCAGCTTTTAAAGAGATACATTTAGGTTACAGTGTTACAAAATACCATGTCTTAATTTCAATAATTGAATATATATGCAAGTAAAGACTGGATTGTCACAATCAAAATATTTAAATAGATCTTAAATTACTAGGCAGCTAGCTTCTATCAAACAACGGTGTTAGTATATACTGTGTTCTCAAATTATTCCATTATAAAAATTTCAAGTGACGTTTTAATTTGCAATACATTGTTTATAAACATCCGATACAGTATAGGCACCTTCGGTGTTTGCAGGGCTTTTAAAATTATGTTACATTAAACTGTTTATTGAAATAAAAGGTCTTAAATAAATAGACCAGGAGAGAACTGCAGAGAGACACAAATTTAATTTTTGACCCAGTCTCTTGTGATGCCTAAGCTGTAGTTCATACACGTGCTGTGAATTTTTACTGGAGGTTTCCTAGCTTTTACCATTAGTGTATTTTAAAGAATCGCTCGTGTATTGTGGAATAGGAGAGAGTTCTGTATTACCTAGTTAGGATTTGGGTGTGCACCAGGATCTACACGAGTGGATGGAGAGCACGTTCATGAGATGATCTTTCTTAGGGTGACTTGGTAAGCTTTTCTGATGTTTTTTGAAAATGTGCAAACATAAGGTCAGCACGCAGGCGTAACAATCAAAAATAGTAAATGGCTGAAGCAGAACCTAGTATACTGGTATCGCTGCCTTTGTGTTCATATTTTTACCCTTCATATCGCCTGTATTTCTGCTTGTTAAATCAAGACTATGTTCAGGTTGCCCAGAGAGGTGGTGGAGGCCCCATCCCTGGGAACATTCCAGGCCAGGTTGGACGGGGCTGTGAGCAACCTGATGTGGTTAGCGGTGTCCCTGCTCCTGCAGGGGGGTTGGACTGGGTGACCTCTAGGGGTCCCTTCTAACCCAAAACATTCTGTGATTCTATGATTCAGTGCTGTCTCAGCTGATTACCGCACTCAGTGATTAACCTGGAGGTAGACAGAGATGTTCCATTTCAGAAGACTTGTTTTAATCTTGATCTTTAATCTTTGGTATTTTTCCATGTTCACAAATACATATGGCTGTGTGACTGGTTGAAAAATATTCCCTCATGCTATATCCTATTTCTTTGCCAAAACCAGGTCTAAAAAAGACAAAGCTAAAGCGGGAGTGAAACCAGATACTTCTGATCAAGAACCAGAGGGCCTGACACTCTTGGTACCGGACATCCAAAAGACTGCGGAGATAGTTTATGCTGCTACCACCAGTTTGCGCCAAGCAAACCAAGGTAAAATAGAAATACTTTTGTAAATACTGTATAGGATTTGTTTTTAATACGTTCATTAACAGGTAAGTTATAAATTAGCTTCAAAGCAAGAAAAATACTTCCCTCCTGCCCCCAACCACGGAGTACGTTTTCAAAGGCAGTTGAAACCTTGTGGTAGCCTTAAATGTTTAGCTCAGGAAACAGAATAATTCAAGTAAGTGAGAGTACATCTCACAACTTTCAGCATAATTATGTAGCACCTTTTCTTTTTCTTGACAGAAGACAACATATATGACCGACCTTTAATAGTAAAGCCTTTGCTGTTAGAATTAAGTCTTATGAATTAGATTGGCCCTTAACTAGATGAACGCAGAACAAAAATTTAAATCATGGCTTGAACCTGCAGACATTCAAAGGAACATCTGGTTGGCTAGTCAAGAAAAGTGAAGATTAAGTAGCTTAATGGGGGGAGTGGATTTTAAAAAGGCATGTATAATCAGCTCCTGATTTTGGAGAGTGCATCAAGAGTACATGTGTGAATAGCCATCCACACAAGCATATGTCATACTTCCTATTTTACATTTTTAATTAAAAATTAGAAGAAACAATAAAAGAATATTCATAGCAGCAGTAATTATGAATTATTTCTGAGCTGAACTAATGATCTTTATTTACTTCGAGCTGTTCGGGTAATGAAATATGTAGTAGTGAGAAAAACAGATTTGTATGTTGTGAGTGATCCCCAGTTTTCAGACTTCTCTGCCAACAATGTTACCATGAAATATCATTTCAAGTTAAATAATCCCCAGGTGCTTCCTGTATTTGTTTCAAAATTACATGCTTAGCTACAAATAATCATCACATTTTGTATAACAGAAAAGAAGATGGCGGAATTCTCCAAAAAGGCTGCTGTGAAGCCCAAGCCTTTGTCTGTTTTACCGTCTCTTGAAGAAAAGTATGTGGCTGTCATGAAAAAACTCCAGTTTGGTAGGTTGAGAAGTGTGAATATTTGTGTCTCAGAAAGCAGATACCTAAGAAACAAGCAATCTGTTGCGCTGAATCCCTAATTATTTTAGAAAATTACCAACTTTTTACGAATGCGACCACTGATACTTGCCACATATGGAAAATGATATAGGTCTGTATTTGCAGGTTACCAGCTAATGCAGTCTTTGAATTAATAAGTAACGTTTTAAGTATACACTAGATTTATTCAAGGGTCCAGATGAATTCAATGGCGGTGTTCATGTTTTCATTCCATTCATTCCAGATTTGTGAGTCTTTCAGTCCTCAAATTATACTGAAACGTTAGTAGATTTTTTTAAAGCCATATGTGACTATATATATATATATAGATATGATTGTTAATGTAGCTTTTATTTTTTTAAATGGAGGAGAATGCAGATCAAAACGTGTGTTTTTTTTAAATGAAACTCTAGTAAACTTCATTGTGTCCTTTCATGGAGTGAGGTTTGTTGCATTTGGAAAATGCAATGGGAATCGGTGCTTATTTTGGCCGTAAGGGGAACATGTTAAAAAAAAAAAAAAAATCATAAAGAACAAGTAGCGTCTCATCCAAGAAGAGCTCTACAATGATTGCAAAAACATGTTCTGTGAGTGGTTTTTGAGTTTCAGTAATAACGTTTGCAGTCACATTTCTTTGTTGTATAGTAAGGGATTTTCCTCACAAATGTTTGTGCAGCGTATGCCAGGAGTGGGAGGGAGGACTCAGTTTGTAACGGTAGCTTTTCACCCTGGCAGCCGTGCCGCAGATTTTGCGTAGTAAGTGATTAAAGAAAACTAGCTTCACTGGAAGCTTTTATGATTCTTTAATAACGTTGCAACCAGCACCACAAGCAAATACCGTTGGCACTCTGCTTCACACCGATTCCCTTATTAGCATTATTTTGTATTCATGAGTATCATTGTATTCCTGGTCTGGAGTAGCTGGTAGCTATCCAAATCAGAACTGGTGTACGTTTGACAAGTTGCATGTGAAAGCTTGTAAATCTGTTGCAGAAATTAATTTGACCCAGGGCTATTAATGCTTTGTTTTCTGTGAACACGCTTAACTTGCAAAATACGTAGTTTTAGCATTAGTATAATGCAAATTAAACTTTCCTGATTTTAATACTCAGAGTCTTCAGCCGAGACTAATCCATTATTAACTTCCCTGTTTTCCTGATGCATTAAAATTTTCGTCTCTTCTAGATACATTTGAAATGGTTTCTGAAGATGATGACGGAAAATTGGTTTTTAAAGTAAATTACCACTACATGTCTCAGGTAAAAAACGCGAGTGACGCCAACAGTGCTGCCAGAGCCCGACGTCTTGCTCAAGAAGCTGTGACTCTTTCAACATCGCTGCCTCTGTCATCTTCATCCAGCGTTTTTGTACGTTGTGATGAGGAGCGGCTTGACATTATGAAGGTAAAGAAGCAAAGTTGTTTTTATTTCCCTCTGTCAGCTTGGCATATAAATGTTTAAGAAGGTGCCTTAAATCTTAGGAAAAAGCAGAAATATCTCATGTACTGCTGTCCAAACTGTAACGTTAAGTTGTAGTATTTTAGAGCCTGATCCTGATGTCTCAGTAACTTGGCGGGGGCAGGGAGAGTTCATCTACCTTAGGAGTGCGCTGTTGGCCGAGGGGGCTTCACAGGACAAGGTTCATTCTTCTTCAGCTATTCTGAGGGGAAAAGTTGCATTTTGTTACTCCATTATGGTCACAGCGTAAATTTGCATACGACCGTTTAAGTCGATTAAAAGCAGCAGGTATGGATAAGTACACTGAGTATCTCTGACCTGAAGTTTGAAGAAAAATTCTATTAATAGCATCCAAAAGGTGGTGGAATTTCAGCTCCTTCTGTTTTGCTTTCCCTTTGTAATCTGGAGAAATGAACGTTAGCAGAGGTCTTCACTCACCCAGAGTATCAAAATGAACAGACTGACAGCCTGGATATGATTATGATGTCTAATGGTATTTTCTGACATATAGCACATGGAAATAAAATGCTTCAAGTAATTATAAAAATCTGAACTGTATGACAAATATAAGGTTTTTTTTAAAAAAAAAAAAACATAATTTTTTTTTTCTTTTTTTTTTTTTACAATGGTAGGTTCTCATTTCTGCTCCTGCAGACACCCCTTACGCAAATGGTTGCTTTGAGTTTGATGTATATTTTCCACAAGATTATCCTAATTCGCCTCCACTTGTGAACCTGGAAACCACTGGAGGCCACAGTGTGAGATTTAATCCAAACCTCTACAACGATGGCAAGGTAGGGCAGCTTTGTTCTTGTGGGTAGGTGTAACCAGAAAGTGAAAAGGATGAATATTTTTTTCTTTTTGCAATCAAATGATCAGCCGCCCCTAACATACCGGAGGAAGCTGTTTGTTTCAAACTGGTCTTCAAGCTGAAATGAAGAGTGATTTAACCGTTTCAAATGGGAATGATCTCCTTCCTGAATAGTCTTGGAGATTTTTTTTAAAGCCTTCATGAGCTGGATTAGACCAAAAAGCAAGCAATTTTGACCTAGAAAAATGTTCTTTTCCATCTTCTTTGCTAAATCAACCAGGCAGAAATCTGTTTTGGCTAGCTGAAATACCCAGGATCCTTTCCATGGACAGAGTATGCTTCATATCAGCTGCAACTGAATGTGTTTGCCAAGTGCCCTGTCTTTCTTTTTCCATGCAGAAGTGCTTTTTCTTGAGGAAAGATAAAGACTTTTCTTAATCTCGGTATCCTTTATTAAAAAAAAAAAAAAAAAAGTAACTCTAAAATATGGACTTAATGACAGCTTCCTCAAAAAATAGCAAAGCTTTTGGAAATAACACTAAAAGTTAAAACAAACAAGCTTTCTCCCTTTTCTCCCCCCCTCTCCTTGGTATGCTGTGGCTCATTCTAAAGGCTGCAGAAAGCTAAGAAAAAATCAAGTGCCTATCAGGGAGATACAACCTCTACTTATATTAAAAACAAGCACACATTAAATTCTCTGCAGAGCTCCAGAGATGGCTTGTGTGGATGTCTCCACCAAAGCACAGACCCCCAGAACAGCTTTGGCTGTAGCACTGTGGCGCTCCCTCAGCTGGTTTTTGTGCGCACGCGCGTGTGTAAACATTTAGTCCATAGGTTAACGTTTCTGCCTTTTTCCTCTGTCATTGGTGGGTTCCCCATGCTCCCTGTTTTCACAAGCTATAATACTCCTTTCCTGTACTAGACATGCGGTTTTCTCTTAACATGGACACAGAATGTAATTCATACTGGAGACTTTATCTCCTTTTTTCTACACTAAGTCCTAGAAAACACTCGCCTCCAAATTCCTTGTTTATTTTGTCTCTTTGTGTTCCCTATTTTTGATTGCTCCATTTTGTGGTAAGGTCCAAGAACTCCATAGACTTCCCTAAAGTCCAGATCAGTCATAAAAGTTAACAAATATTTTTCGATTCCTTCATAGTCTGTGTGACAGAAATCACCTTTCACATGCTTAAGCAGAATGATTGTCTTTAAAACCCGCAACAGTAAGTGTACTTGAAGAGGAAAATAAAGAAAATAAAGGATCAGATAGTATTTGGAGTTCATTTATTTTTGAAGCCACTAGCATCCATAGGTTTTCCGTGAAGAAAAGTGATCTACCTTATTTTATTCATTTATTAACATGCTGTTCTTGCTTATCCACATTATTTTTATCTGCTTTCATTTGAAATTAGTTTCACAGGAAACAAATTTGTCTTTTAGAATGCAGTTACACAAAAGTTTGTCAAAAAAAATTAAATGTAAAGTTAACATTTTGTTCTGCTCAAGCAGAACCATTTCGTTGCAATATTTGTCTGTGGTATTAACAATGTCACCTTTTCAGGTGTGTTTAAGCATACTTAACACATGGCATGGGAGACCAGAAGAGAAATGGAATCCCCAAACATCAAGTTTTTTGCAGGTGAGCATTTCTTCTTCTTCAGTAGATGTCATTTAGGAGTAGAAAGTGGTCTGTCAGTCCTAAGGATTCTTTTTCTAGTGCTTTTAAACCAGAATTTTCTTTAATAAGCATAAACAAGACAAAAGTCTGGAAAATGTCCTTGAAACACGAGAAGAGAAACACAGTAGAGTAGACAAGTTCTTCAAAGTCCTCTTTCCAACCAATATTTCTATTGGTCTTGTCTTGAAGAGCGGATGTTCATGCGTGCAGCTCATTCCTGCGCTGCCTGGACTTTGCTCAGATGATTTCAAATATTTTTATTTATTCACATTTTTTTATTTATTTTATTTTTTATTAAATCACATTGAGAGAGATGAGAAAGTGAAGTATACTAGTGAGAACTGTAAAGGTACTCCTCCAAAGTCTATGACTAAGCTGAATAGAGGAATAAAGCTGAAGGGAGTTGAAGTATAGGTATAATGTGTTCAATAACAATTAGTGTTAAATTAGACTGGAATTTATTAGGACATACAGGCCTTATAATTTTCAGCTTTACGTCATAGAAGTACACTGACTAATAAGTACATACGTTAAGCAAAAGTAAAGCTTGCAGTGGCTCATTTCCTGTAGCGCTTTCTGAATTTATTCCTTCCTTGGAGTAATTATTATGTCGCCCAAGGTACATTTTCTAAAAGACTGTACAGTTTCTGTTTCAGCATAGCAGAGTTAACAACCCTGGCCTTCAGCAGAACAGATTTCAGCTTGCTCAGGAATTGGCCTTGGAGAGCTGGTTGACCAGTCTCCTAAAAGTTCAAGAATGGTCTGTTCCAGTGTGTGGAAGTCCAGCAAAAGGGGCAGAAAGCCAGCATGGGTAAACAAGGGACTCCTGCCTCAGCTCAATTTCAAAAAGAAAGTACACAGAAGGTGGAAGGAGGGGATGGGCTACTCATTAGAAATAAAGACACTGGCCAAGCATTCAGGAGAGAAATTAGGAAATAGGAAATTAGGAAGCTGGTGTTAAAAATGGCAAGGGATATAAAAAGCAACAAGAAGGGCTGCTTATAAGTGTGTTGGCAGCAAAGGACCGCATTTTCTGTAGGCTTTCCTGCTGCTCAATGGGGCAGGGAACCTACTGACAAGGACATAGAAGAGGCAGAGGCCATCTCTGCCTTACTCTTTAGGGGTAAGGTTTGCTTTCCTGTGCCCCAAGCCCTCACTGGGAAGGGCTGGGAGAATGAGGAATTACCCACAGGAGAGGAAATAATGTTCAAGCTGACTGGACCCACAAGTTCACAGAACCAAATCTCATGCTCCCAGGGGTGCTGAGGGAGCCAGCTAGTGTCACTGCAAAGCCACTTAGCTCTCCTCTTTGAGAGGTCAGAACAATCAAGGGGGCTTCCTGCCAAATCTCACTACCCAGCTTCAAGTCAGCCAAGAAGGAGGATCTGGGGAGCTGCAGGCTGGTAAGCAGCACCTGACTCCTTGGGAAGATTATGGAGCAAATCCTCCTGGAAGCTAGTTTTGAGTATGTGGAAGACAAGAAAGTGACTGAGAACAGCCAACGTAGATTTACTGGGGGCGCATAGCGCCTAACCTGCTTGCCTTCTGCAGTGAGGTGGCTGGCTCTGCGCAAAGGGAGAGCAGTGGCTGTAGCTTGCTTTGAGTTCAGCAAGGTCTCTGGTGCAGTCTCCCGTAGCACCCTTGTAGCCAGATGGGTGAGATGTGCATTGTAAGTGGGAGAAAAAGTGGCTGGACCAATGGCAAAGAGATCCTACTGCTGTCCTCACTGCCTACATGGGACAGGTATGGAGAAGATGGAGCCAGGCACCTCTTAAAGATGCAGAGCGCCAGGACACAAGAGGGGACATGGGAAATTTCGATTAAATATTAGGAAACACTTCACTGTGAGGGTGATCAAATGCTAGGACAGGTGTCTAAGAGAGACTGCGGAATTTCCATCCTTGGAGATACTGATGTTCCCTCTCCCTTGAAGGGACAATTACGATTTGGAGATCTAAGTTGTGGTTCCTTGCGTAGTGTCACTTTCCCAAGATACAACTTCTTAATCAAGAGATGAACTGAAATTTTGGACTCTAACTATAAAATCACTTACATATAAATTATACACAAATGTGCCAATATTATGAAGTCTTATTTTCACTAGAGTCCTTTTTCTTAGATTGTTAGAAATCTCATGCAGTGTTTAAGTTTCAAATTTTAAAGGTTTTTAGGGTATCATTTTGAAAATAGTAAGAAAGCTGTTGGAAAAAGTCCCCCCCATACTGGGAGAAAAAACACTTTGTAGCTTTTAAATGGAAAACAGCTGTAGGACTAAATAAATTGCTTGGAAAGAATTAAGCAGTACATGTTTTCTCTGGCTCAGAGATGAAACTATTGTCAGACCACCCAAAATACTTCAGAAATTAACTTTTATAACCTAAAGGAAACTGGAAGATTAGAGTTTCTCATTCATTACAATTACAATTCAAAGTAACGACTGGTTAGGAAAGCCAAGAAAGTACGATGCCTGTGTAGTGTCAAATTTCTCTACCACAGCTATTTAAAAATATCTCTCTCTCTGTCTCTCTCTAAAATAGAAAATTAAAAAAGCAAAACCCAACTACTTCCAGACACACGTAAAGGCCACAGATCACCAAAACACCTTTGGCACCTGAAGTATTGGACCCTAAATACTCTACCTTAGCTTAGCACACTTGTGTTAATATTCTGCCTTTTTTAGTGTCACAAGTGGCTGTTTTCTTGCTGGAACCTGATTTGTGAGGCACATTCTGTACCTTGCAATGCATTTATCTGTATTTTAATCTTTTAAGTGTAGCACAAAATAGCCATGGCTGGTTCTAGTTGAGGGCACGGCAGGGGCGGGAGACAATGCGATGGTGCACGCTATACCGTGTAACAGCAGCCAGCCGGAGCACCTGCCTGGGAAACAGAAAAACTTGTTTAATTTTCCTTCTCAGCCCAAAGGAGGATGCTAGTTCACATTTCCCACTGCAGAGCCACCTGCCCCATCCCTCAGGATAACGACTCGGCTGCCCTAGGTCGCCCTTCTGTGCTATAGTTAAAGCACAGCAACTACACAAACTGCAAACACAAAGCGTGATGGCACCAAAAGGAGTAAGGGTTTGTTTCTGCGAGGTGATGGTGGGACTGAGATTAACCCGGGTCATTCAGCTGATTCTTGAGCTGTTGCTTTGATACGAGGTTCTCCTCCCCCTCTACTCTGCCCTGGTGAGACCCCACCTGGAGCACTGGGTCCAGTTCTGGGCTCCCCGGTTCAAGAAAGATGAGGAACTCCTAGAGAGAGTCCAGAGGAGGGCAACAAAGCTGATGAGGGGACTGGAGCATCTCCCCTGTGAGGAAAGGCTGAGGGAGCTGGGCTTGTTCAGCGTGGAGAAGAGAAGACTGAGAGGGGAACTCATCAACACGTACAAATATCTTAAGGGTGGATGTCACGAGGACGGAGCCAGACTCTTCCCAGTGGTGCCCAGCGACAGGACAAGGGGCAATGGGCACAAACTGAAACATAAGAGGTTTCAGTTGAATATGAGGAAAAACTTCTTTGCTTTGAGGGTGCCCGAGCCCTGGCCCAGGCTGCCCAGGGGGGTTGTGGAGTCTCCTTCTCTGGAGATATTCAAAGCCCACCTGGATGCTGTCCTGTGCCCCCTGCTCTGGGTGAGCCTGCTTGGGCAGGGGGGTGGGACTGGGTGATCTCCCGAGGTCCCTTCCAACCCCTCCATTCTGGAATTCTGTGAGTTACTGGTTTGGCACTGTGCCTAAGGAGTGAGTACACATCACCAAGGGTTCGGAACGCTTTTGTGCTGGTGTTGCTACAGGAGAAACTTCAAGAGAATGCCACGCTTAAGCACAGAGCACAGCTACCTCAGTTGTTGGGGCACTGCCCTGTGAAAGAACCGAAGGCTTGAATTGTCGCTGACACGCTATCCATCTGATGCAAGCTGTACGTTCTGCATGTTCCAAGAAAAAGAAGGGCTGTTGTCATCCAAATTCACAAACTGGGCTGCTAAATTAGGGGATGGCTCCAAGCTTTAAATTGTGTCTAGGCTGGGAGGAGAGTCTGCTCCAGAAACAGCTGCCCTGACATTTTTAATCCGCTGCAGCGGGTGTCTTGCACCGAAGTGTGCCAGGTGCTGGAAATGCCGTTCTTAGGCATGTTAACATACCATCAGTTTGTCAATATTTGAGGAAACGTAAGCGTGCAAATTGCCTTGTTTGAATTATTTACCGTTCTGGAACTAAGTTTGTGTCACAGAATTGTAATCCCTAAAATCCTTGCTGGACTTGGTCCTAAGTGCGTAAGAAAAACCTATCCTTCATTTAAAATAAAAAAAAGTCAGTGATGGTTTTTTACCTATATAGCAACATTTTTGCACGTAACATAGTTCTGATTGAGTACAACAACAAGTTGACAGGGCCAAACATTCTAATGCTGGAAAAATGATTAAGCCATCAAATCATGAATATGCAATGTATATACAGTTGGATTCCGAAGGGCCCTATGTATATATTTGATTCTTTGTTTCATATTGGGAATACTTGGGCGTATCATTAAATGCCTTGTATGTATGTAAGCATCTATTGCCACACGTACTTGGTAATAAAATTGAAAGGGGGAAAATTGCCATTTCCTTATCTTTGAATAGTTGGGGCTTTGTTGAAACAGTATTGAAAACTCCCCCCCCCGCCATGTCCAGAGAAATGCTGGGGGTTTTTTTAATGGTATATGGCACACAGTGTTATATGTAAAATGTGAAACTAAAGGGCTAAATACATACCTAAATCAATTGAAAGCATTTGAAAGAAAAAACAGGAGCGTGTGTATAGCGTATACAAGATTAGTTTCTGAGGTTCGCATTTCACCTCCCTTGTTCCTTTTCCACCGAATTCAGAATCAGAAGAATTAGTAAGCTCAGCCACAGGAAAAGTTCAAGAATTGTTGACTGAGACCTTGGCAAATACACTTTCTTTCCCAAAAGAGCGCGATCAGACATCTCTTTAAATATTTTCTTTTACTTATATTGGTATTTTTGTTATTTTTTAACTTGTATTTGTCATATTCTCAGTGTTTGAGCTAAATACATAGTCGTAGGACTGATGGGTTTTATGTGTAGTAATGGTTTCGGTTTGGAAGCATGGACATTCCCTGCTTGCAAGTAGCCTGCATGACAGACGACGCTGCTTTGCCGTAGAAGTGGGTTTGCATATAAGGTAAGCAAAACTGCGTGTGTCTGTAAAAACAAGTAGGTGGCACAATTTTAATATTTAGTTTTTTCTCTTTACAGGTGTTAGTGTCTGTCCAATCCCTAATACTGGTAGCAGAACCATATTTTAATGAGCCAGGTTATGAACGATCAAGAGGTACTCCGAGTGGTACCCAGAGCTCCAGGGAATACGATGGAAATATACGACAGGCAACAGTCAAGTGGGCAATGCTTGAACAAATCAGAAATCCATCGCCGTGTTTTAAGGAGGTAGGTTGTGTGAAACACAGTAAACATCTTGTTTATTTATTTATCTTGTTTGAGCATGAAGAATAATGCAAATATTCAGAAACACCATGCACGAGTTGTCCATTTTAGCCTCCTCTTTATTCCCTGGGGCAACTGACTCCAGAGACTGAAGTGAATAAGGACGCACCTGACTTCCCAGATTTTTTTCTGGGAAAGAGGAAGGCACACAAATGGGGACTGACCTGTAAGGAGGCTTGGTGCACGGTTTGATGAAACACGGTTCATACAGCTTGGCTCATTCTTAACGCCCAGTGGTACGTTTGCTATTCCATGGGAAAGCTATTGATCAGCCCTTAGAAACGGGCACTCGGTGTTCGTTAGTCAGCGTGGCCAACAGTAAGCTGAGAGGTGCTCCAGCCCTGTCGTTACGTAAAGTGTCGTGTATCTTCCTTTACATACCAAGCAATGGAAATTATGCACTGGAAAGCACTACCTTTTGCTCCGACGCAATAGCTGAACTTTGGAAGATCACTAGATTCCGTCTGCAGCCCCATCCAAATGAAAATGCATCTCAAGCACAGACTATCGGAGCACTTCTGAGAGACTAGCTTCTTGTTAAGATCTCTGCCTTTTTGTAGGGTCATGTTAGGAACCTTAACTGTGATGATCATTCAGCAACGTAAACGCGAAGGCATCCTGAAAACTTAGGTCTAAGAAAGATCGTGCCTCCTTCAGCTCCCAAGACCTTTTGTCTTCACAATCTGAGCTGTCTTCCCTTCCATGTCTTAAACGACAGGGAAGCTCCGGAGATCTAAACGGCCGGCCTTTGGGAGTTCTTCCAAGCTCCATTATGGATACAAGGAATGCATCCAGAATTAAAGTCGGTTATGCTTTCAATATGCAGTCTCTCTTTAGACAGACAGCTATATTCTCTGACCTCTAGAGGGAAAGATGATTTTGTCAATTATGTTGCACTATTGCCAAGAACTCTCTGTGCTCAATAAAATTTCTTTAATTTTATTGTTTCTTTCACCAGGCAGAGTGTTAGAAAACTGTTTAAGACAAAGCCAACACTAAGCAGAGTTTCACAACTTTGAGGATTGATTGGTTGGTTGGTTGGTTGTTTTTTTTTTTAAACTCAGATCTGTACAGCAATACCAAAATGACTGTGCCATCAAATACTGGTTCCCACCCAAAGTGTAGGCAGCTCAGCTACTCTTGCCTGGGAATTCTGGTTGTGCCCAGAGGTGCTGCCCCTGCCCAGGGCACATAACTGTGGTTGTACCTCTTCCCCAGCAGCCGGCAGGATCCGTCTTCTCCATGCAGAAGCACGTTACCTTCCTACGCTCGCGCTGTGGGCAGTGTTTCTGCTTATCTGTTTTGTGTTCAGGCAGCAAGCGGTTAGTGACGGGGGAGGACGTGGTGCTTATGCTTCCTGCCCGTGCTGCTTCAATAAAGCGGGAGTGTGAAACCACCAATCGAGCCCTTAACACCGCATCGGTGTCAGCCTGCCCCTGGGCAAACACCAACGCCCATACGTCGTGCCTGCGCTGTGAGATCGTCTTTGAACCGAAGAACGTATCTCGCATTCTGCTATTGCTTTTTCTTCTTTTCCCTGGTGTGATGCTGTATTTCTGGCGCTCGTTTGCCCTTCACCCAGGCAACGCAAGCGAGTGCCGGCATGGCAGACCGCACGTGAATCGCAGGTTCATACGGACCGGCAGAGACGTCTGGGCCAACCTCCTCCTCCAAACAGGATCAGCTGAATTCAAACCAGGTTCCTCAGGGCTTTTTTCCAGTTGGGTCTTGGAAACCTCCAAGGACAGAAATTCCACAATTTATCTGCAACCTGATTCACTGCCAAATTATCCTCAGACTGCTTCCCCCTTTCTCCCCCCGTCATATCCAGTTAAACTCATAGGGGTCTTTCAGATTTTGTAGTGTTAAGTATATGGTTCTTAGAAAACACTGAACACTCTGTTCCGTCATTCGGAATATTTTCTTGCAGGTCATCCACAAACATTTTTACTTGAAAAGAGTGGAGATCATGGCTCAGTGTGAGGAGTGGATAGCAGACATACAGCAGTACAGCAGTGACAAACGGGTAGGCAGGACTATGTCCCATCACGCAGCAGCTCTAAAGGTGAGACTCGCTTTGATAATTTTATGTTCTTTAATCCAAAGATGACAAATGGCAATGAAATTGCTCAGCAGCTGAGTTTTGTAATCACAATAACAGAAAGCCCCAGCAACTTTAACACGTGTAAACCAACCTACGTTTCCCAACAGTCGAGAGAGAAAGCGCATACGCGCTCCACTTCCTCGGTATTTTTTTCTACAAGGTAGATTTTCCTTTAGCGCCTGTCCTGCCTGTTTTTCTATAAAGGTTTATGTGAGATAGTTTCTTTTGTTCTCTCTGAGGGTGGGTGGGGGTTTATCATAAAGTTGTACTACACCCAATTCCTTGCCAGAAAAAACAAGCTTTTTGAATGGACAAGCAGAGTTATTAAACTGTGGTCTATTAAAATTAGTTTTACCCCAGGTTAAACCATTATCAACAGTTACGACCATTCTAATGCTTCCTTCCTTCCTAGCCAAGCACTGTCATTTGTGTATTTTGTGTCCACACAGCCAACAGACCTAGAGGGTTTGGGTTTTTTTTCCTTCCCCTGAGGGGGGTGTGTGTGGAATTAAAGGCTTGGTTTTTTCTATTGCTAAACTTAAATTCTATCAGTGTGCCTGGTCATCACACTGAAGTTACTGTTAGTTACTGGGATCAGCATGCAAATCTCTGGGTAACTGTCTCTGTAACAGATCTCAGCAAGACCACAAACTCATTATAAATTTGTTTTGGCTGCATGACCTGCCTAGTCCGAGCCAGTTTCTGCTGTGATCACAGAACACGGATAGGGCTCAACTGTCACCACGACAAACCGCGAATCCTTTCTGTGGGTGCAGGTGTTGGCTGCAGTTCTGTTACTGCCTTTAATTTGTCCCTGGCAGCATTTGCTACTTACTCAGTCACTACAGGGCAAGGACCAATCCTGACACGTGGGGAAAGAG
>NW_009259313.1:921829-950925 GCF_000687185.1 Egretta garzetta | reverse complement strand
AAAGAGTTTGCCCAGTCATTGAAACCGTCCATGTACACCTTTTCCACTCACCCCTTTTGTTGCCTTCTGTTCTCTGCCATTGTGAAAAGCGATGTTTTAACTCTGGTCTTAAACTCCGTACGACTTCCTTTTGTATGTTCAGCGTCATACAGCTCAGCTGCGGGAAGAACTCCTAAAACTTCCCTGTCCTGAAGGATTGGATCCAGACGCTGACGCTGCCCCAGAAAAGTGCAGTGCCACCACAAGTTCAGAAGAGACTACGTTGCACGAACAGGTTAAACCCAGCAGCAGTAAAGATATCCCCAGTGATTTCAAGTTATGAGTTGCATTGACGTGGACTTTCTAGACACAAAGGCTTTGAAGCACAAGCCAAATATGTCAATATTTGTATGTAAGAAGCTAATTATGTAATAGGTAATGAAATTGAAACTATACTATGCCCTTAAGGATATACAGTTTAATTCAAGATGATCTTTTATTTACCTGTACAAGAGTGTAAACTTTTTTGTGCTTTTATTTTTCAATTGTGAGAACCACTGATTGGTATGTTTAAAAAGTTATGTATACAAGAAATGGATAAATCACTGATATATAAGGGAAACTACCTTAGGAAAGAATGTTTACTGAATGTTTATTATTTTTTTTTACTTGTAGAGTGAGGGCAGTTGTAACAAAGAATATATATTGGTCATTCTTACAGCTACTATTTAAAGTCAGAAAATTTTCACTGAATTTGATAGATTTTACGTTTGGCCATATATTCATGCTCATATTTGATTCTAAAGAAAACCTCCTGTATACTTCAATAAACGTTAAATGGACATGATCCCTCTTTTATGATTTACTGGTACATTTTTTAAATAAACTGCCATAAAATACGTTCTAGCTGAAGCCTTGCACTTGTATGACTGAATTCATTACAGTCAACGTATTTAATTTTATGCTTACTAATTCTAAAATGCAGATGAAATAAATGCACATGGTTTTACCTCATGCCAAAATTTGGACTTCTGAATTCATCTTTTGTTTGGCTATTTTATGCAAACTAACAGTATTCTAAATTTCTTAAGGGCTATTCTGGAACAGTCTTTATTCTGTTGAAATGTCTGGTTTTGACATCATCACCTGTACTCCAAGTACCAACCGGGGTTCATGCCGTGCCACGCAGGACTCGAATGTTCTGTAGTTCCTACTGTGTAGACTTCTTTCCAATTTTGTACTTGCAACCACAGATCCCTGACTAAAAAGGGAAAGGGATTTGCTTGATTTAATAATCAAGTCTCGCTTTTAACATAACATGCGTTGCTATCATTGTTCTTAATTTCGAGCAGTCCTCGAAGGACTAAAAAGTTATTGCTGGTCTTACCTCAGACTGATGATCTCTTGTATTATAAATACTATCAATCAGGCAAACCCGAAGCTTTTTTTGTTTTCTATTTGTTCTTTGTTTATAAGTATCACGCTGGAATTTTTTCACTTTTTGTTTGACAATGTATTATTTCTAATCATTAAAAATGGCACCAACTGAGGTTGTGTTCTTATGCTGATGGTTAACAGACTTTGGTAGTTCTGACCAAAGTACGATTTTTCTGTTCTGCTGATTTGCTGCGTTAATCCCAGGCCTGTCCCGATGGTACCTCCCTCTCAAAGCACCGGCTTGGGCACGGCTGCATCACTGCAGGGGACCCTCAACCAAGAAGCAAAACAAGCAGAGCTGTGCCAGAGCTGCTGGTAAATACGTGAAACAAAGAGTTTGTGCCACGTAGTCGAAGGGTTAGAACTTCATCGGTGTTAGGGGAGCGCTGCGTTTTTCTAGGCAGGTGTTGACTTGCCTTCTGTTACTGTACGGAATGACTGTGATGCTCTTGTAAAGGCTCCAAAAGCAAAATCACCCGCTGCCTTCCAACCCTGCTTAAGTTAGTGGTTTCCTTTAGAGCTCTTCATTTATTGCTAAAACTGTCTGCCTACGGAAGCAGAGGCTTTTTACAAAATCCTGGCGTTTGTACCAAAACCAAATGCGCCGGACCTGAAGATCCTCCTTAAACCCAAAGACCATTTTTGTTTTTTCCATTAAAAAACAACGCTGAAATAAAAAGTACCTAACTTGCATTGGTTTGACAAGAAGAGGGCGGCTAACATGATTGTACCTTTTCCTCTAGCGTGTATTTATGGTATCGTAGCAATGCTAATGTGAATTCACTGCTGCTTAATTAAGCAGATGTAAACAGTTGCATGGGATATTAAACTCTGATTTGTATCCACGTACCAATTATCCTTTTTTTGCTCCAACCCGAGCTAGAACGGTATTGTACCAAATTAACACAGAGACTCAATCCTTAATAATTTGCAACTATGTTACAGTCTAGCGAGTAAACTGTGGACTTGGCAACAGATACAAACCATGTATTTTCAGGATTTTTAGCTATAACACACAAAGTAGCTACATTACTTTGCAGTAAATCACAGTAAATCCTGTGTGTGTTGGCAACTGAGTATTTTTTTTAACCCGTTCCCCTCATCTTTTAGCATTTCATCAAATTGAATAGAAACCCATACAGAGGGGCCACAGTTTCTCGCCACCACGTTAAAGTACTCTGTTTTGTAGAAAATGTTTTTAAAATCAACAGAAGTTATTTTCAAAAGCGCGGAGGGCAGCAAACTGCTCGTTAGCTCGTTACGGAATTGTACTCTCTGGTTTTTGGTACCACCTTTGGCCCAAGATTCACCACTGACACCTTTCCACCCAGCGTAGCCTGGGGCGTTGCCAGCCGTTGGAATCGCTGCGGCCAGCCTGTGGGAGCAAGAGCGCACCAGTAAGTCACCAGGCTTTCCCGATGCTTCCTGACAGGCGGGAATGCCAGGCTATCCTGACTGCTTCAGCCTAGGCTACCCGCCCAAGAGGGAACAGCTCGGCAATCTGTGAGACCGTGTGCTGGATGAGAGCGAAGCGCTCCTTACACCGATTGCTACCTGCAAACAACTCCTCTGTTTGCCGTGGCAGACGGGGTGCTCCCGGCGTACAGCCACGAATGACCCCTCCCCAAGTCTGAGCGGTTTCCTCTGGAATTTCCTTTGGGTAAAAGATGTGCGTAAATGTATGGATTAATGCTCCTCTGTAATCCTACCAGCGCTATACAGGAAAAAACAAAGGTGACAACCTAGAAAAACCCAAGCAAATTTGAAAAGTAAGAACCCTGAAAACCATCTCAAGTTTCACTCCAGTAATGACACGTTAGATGTTTAGGTACTGGCAGGATAAAGTGCGTGTGACTGTAGATTGCCTGGGCCTACGGCAGGCTGTTTGGCGCTGTTGGATGGGGTTTGTTACTGTTTTTCTTCTCAAGGTAGAGACTGTGCACGCCTGCTAGCCTGTCAAGGAGACTCCCTTGCAGCAGGTAAAATCATGCCAGCACAGGTAAGGCTACTGATCGCTTCTGGCGAGCTTCTGGGGGGGGTCTGTCATCAGTCCCGTGGTTGGATGATGACTTACTAACCAGCAGCAGAGCTTGAATGCTACGTATGATGGCTTTAAGCCAATTTAACCTCTGCTTGCTGTATCATAGGGCATTCAGTTTCTGGCAGGAATCACATCGTTAAGAAAACATCACTACAAACCAATCTTTTTTTTCCATGCAACTATGTAATCCCATACATAGGATGTTCATTAGGGGAGCTTTTCTTCCCCCAAATGTTTCTGGTGGTACATAAACAAATGTTCCATTTTACATCCCAAGGCAACAATGGGATAAGCAAACCACCATATTATTAATTTACCTTGTTTACCCATAAATATCTGAATGCAAATCCAGCTGACCTACATTTAAGCCAGGACAATACTATGTTACTCTGATCCCTGTGAAGGAGAATTATTTTGGGCTTAGGTTTTTATTTGGAGTTTCTCACGCATGCAGTCTTTGGTTTTTTTACCCCCATACCGCCTTTGTATTAGTGTGTTTTAGAAGTGCTCTCCTCTTTTGCCTTATTTGTTTCCCCAGAAGCCAGTCACCATCACATGGTCTTGCCTCGATGGATGGTCGACTCTGTAAGTAGAAAACAGAAATCAGAAGCATTTTTCAATGGAAAAGAGACACCGATTTACATTTATCTTACGATAACAAACAAGTATAAGGTACAGAAGCTATTTTAGATACACGTTCTCAATTTATGCATATGCATGTGCATATCTATATATCTATAAATGGCTCAGGTCTGGTGGTTGTTTGTCTTCAAAAAACAGTTTTCTAAGCTTTATTTTCCCTCTCCTTTTCTGTAGATAGTGACAACATTAGGTGGAACATGCAGGTGTTTATATGGGAACATGAGTTTTCTGAAGCACAGTAAGCTGAGTGGGGCTAAAAGTAAGGTCAGCAATCACTAAAACGAATCACAGGTAAAAACATTCATTCTCCAGAGATCTTGTTGTTGCCATTGTTTTATTCTCCTAGAACATGAGTGCAGAAAATAGAATATCTACTCAGTGAATTCCTATAGTATAGCTCTAAAATAATCTCACCGCTGCCTCTATTTTTAATAAAGTCTTGGAGAAAACAAATCCCAAACCACAATGCTCCATCTTGAGCGAGAGAGTTCTGCATATTGTGACCTGTCAGTGCTGCAGGCTGCAGTCTCTTCTGTGCTTCTTGCCTCAGAAGCGACCTTTTGGCTCCTGAAAAGCGCTAACCCTCCAGCTGCATTAATGCTACTTATCCTTCGCATTAAGAGTGCCTATAATATCTGTATCCTTTAATAATACAATATCATCCTTAAATGCCTAGATAATATTAATGCTAGAGTTGGTGACATTTCTGTAATTCAGATAGCAAAATTTTGTATTGAAGGTTGTTTAGTTAAAAGTCCAGAAAGGAAAGAAGCAGTTTCTCTGTCAATCAGGGACCACGCATCTGGCAGCCCTGCTTCTGACAGGAAGAGAGCCGAGTTAAACTTGGGAACCAGCGCAAGCAGAGCCCTAAGCAATCCTCCTGGGAGTAAGGAAAGGCCATGTCCTTGTGCCCCTCAAAGGCATTTCGAAATGAGGTGACTGCGGTGAGACTTGCACGCAACAGAAGTTGTTAAACCTTGAGAGTAGTGCCCCAAATTACACTTAAACCAAACATAAAGGTATATTTGCAAAAATAGGAAGCAGGCTGATCTACTGAGGTTGCTAGAGCAACGAGTCAGACATGGTTTTACATGCGGAACATGCTTCTCAAACATATCACGTCTCACTGCATTTAAAAGCCTGCAGACACTGTCCTGATGCCACTGCCGTGCTCCACACCTCCAGCTTAACCACTTACTGCATTTTTTAAAATTTATTTGTCCTGCACCTCTGTTGATTGTTGTCTTCCTCACCTACCAACCCACATCTGGAGACATACACGAAGCCTTCAGTAGTTCATAAACTCTTTGCATAAAGCTCAATGGGTAGAAAGCACCCACATCTCGGTCCCCCAATAGCAAACATACGAACACATCTTAAAAAAAATTAGAAAACCACCACCCCCCCAATGAGAAAATGAAAGCAAACTAAATGCTCATCATAAAAAAATTCAATCTGTCATCATTAAAGACTGCCTCTGTTGCTTCATTAAGTATTTTCTCGTTTACCAGGAGAGCAAACGGGAAAAGCAAAATGTTTTTTTCTTTTTTTCCATCTTTTCTATTTTCTTTCAGATATTGAAACAAGCACGTGACTCAGGAAGAGCACACCAACAGGAAATGTCTTGAGAGCTGCTCCTAAACAACGGTTTGGATGTCCCCAGAAGTCCTGTTCTCTCACGTTGAAACTGTAAGTTTTCAGCCACAGAAAACCTTTGTCCATACCTAAATTAGCCATAACCACATCGATGCAAACTTCCAGGACTTTGCCAGTCAAAATTCCTTTGTTTAAAACTATTTTAAGCAGCTTGTAAGAAGGTGGCCATGAGTTGGATGCCGCACAGCTGTACAGCAGTCTTAGCTGAAGCCCAGCCAGCGCAGCGCAATTCTAAGCCTAGAGTATGACAGCCGCTCTCTTAACACTGCACACGGGGTACCAGCATGGTTAATTTAGGATGTAATGAGGCCATCATCATTACATACACACAACCAGCCGAGCCAAGCACCGTCATTCTCACATTAGGGAAGCCAGGGTGCCAGATCCCTGTGCATGCTGGCTGGGATTGGTCCTGTGGGATGCGAGTCCCAGCCTCCATCCTGGCTATAGCTGCAGTTCAGGCTGTCCTGAAAAACCTCGCAAATGTTTGCTGGCACCATTCCACGGCAGTGGTTCAAGAGGAAATGGAGGTGACACGGCAGACCAAAAACTACTGGCCAGCAGCAGGACTGCAGGAAAGGAAGCGCTATGTCTGCCAATGGGACCCATCCGCACAACTAGCATGTTGTCGCTGCGCAAGTCTCAACTGGAGTTTGACCAGTGAAACTTGGTGTGATGTATGAAATTCACAGGGGCTGGCCTCCAGCTCAGCAGTGGTCACAAGAGGAATCGTGCGACCATCTGGCAGGCTGAATTTTGCCATAGCTTGTGGGATTCTGGATAAGGCCCAGAGCATTACAAAAGTCCTAAACTGGGGTGGGGGGGGAGGGCAGGGAATGTCTTCCAGATTCAATTCAACACATCTCCCATCTGCCTCATGGTCACTAAATGCAGCAGAGTGTGCAGGCAGGTCACACAGGCACTGCAACACCTGCTGTCACACAGCTCCCCAGGAGGCTTTAAACATGAGCAACATGAAGGGTCTAATAGAGACCACCTGATCTGTACGACAGAACAGGGAAGACAAGGGTGGAAATTACATCCAAGTGATGATTTAGCTCGATACAGATGTCACTCTAGTTTAAAAAAAAAAAAAACAAAAAAACAAAAAGACCCCACATACCAAAAAAACCCCTACAAATATACACTCAGTCACAAACAATTGCTGTTGATGACAGCAAATGGAGACTGAAGCAGAGGTACTCCAGAGAACAAAATACCCTTTTGTATCTGCGCTGCCTACTGACGTGTTAAAGCTCCTTCCGCTCCTTTCTAGCTGTTCCTCCAAGGAAATCATTCATGTTAGAAAACAAATAGCCAGATGAACAAATGGCACGCAGCAGGGAACTGAACATCAATAGCCTGTATCGGTGGAGAAACCAAGCCATTTAAACAAAGAACAGGAGAACAACAGTACATGGCTCCTGATAAACGACTGTGTAATTCGGGAAAGACGGTTCCATCCCGGAGAGCTCTCGAGAGTCTGTACTGCTAGCAGCAATCAATGAAGGATAGTGCTGAAATTTCACGATTGCATATAGAGAACTGCAGCAGAATGCTAAATTCAATGTATGCCGCATGCAAGACATGGATTAATCATCTGAATAAAAATAACACAGTTAAAATGCCTGTTGTAATACTGCTGTCTTCCTGAGAACGTTAGTATGACTTGCGTAAGTGTATTTTTAATTACTACTTTAAATACACTTTGGATTTTTTACTTGCAAATGTATTTTCAGGCACAGACTCCAACAGCAAGTGATTTTTCCATTGCCAAGTGTCCCCTCAAAGACAGTTGTCCAGTCAATGACAATGAGGACAAACACCACGACTGTAAATTCATCCCGTTTTCATTTTCCCCTGATGGTTCATTTTCCACATTTCGACACACTGGCCTCCCATGCATCGCAGCTCTACTGAGGCAACAGAGCAGTACTCTCTGCCCCCACACTCATCACAGGCTGCGATTAATCATCCTACTGGTCAGACTCTGGGGTCTCACAGCAAAGCGTGCTTGCTCTGTCGTACAGAAATTATTCTCTATTCAGTCCCAGGTATTGCATCCTGTAACTGATGCAAAGTTTCCATGCAGATTAAATTGCCAGCAGTGTTCACCTCAACCTTTGCCTTCTTTTTAGCAGACTGAGTTTGAGCCCTCTGGTAAAAAAAGGCCACTATTTACATTTTTCCGAAATTTAAGTATTTCCATAGTTGAACAGCTTTTGCCTTAATGGCCTTTGTGTTTTAGTTCAGTTAGCATATGTAAAGAAAGTGTTTCAGAATTCTTATTCGGCATCATCTTCTCATCTTAGTTTAGGCCTTTGTGTGTTACCTGTTATCTACATGACACCTAAGGAAAAAGACAGCTCCATATGAAGCTAAAGGAAATGTTTCAAGTGTCATATTTAAAGCATGTCTCAGAAAAGATGATTTGCTCTTTGCTTTCTTGTTGAAGTACCATTTCGCCATTGGTGTGACCATCCCGTATGCCAAGTCCTCTGCCCAAAGTCAATTGTATCATAGAGTCACAGAAATGCTGACCCGGAGGGACAGCTGGAGGTGACCACCCTTCAGCCTGCTCTTCCCCAAACGAAACATCCAGCTCCCTCCACGACTACGACTACTCATGGAATAGGTGATCTAGGTCCCCTACCATCACGACAGCTTGGACTCTGTGCTTCAGGCTAATTGCTTTCTCCCTTTTGTCTCTAGTTCCAGTTATGTGGTGATGTTACCATGGATACCCTGCATTTATAGCTTACTTCAGTTGCAAGATGTAATTTGTACATTTTAATTTACTCAGAACCAAAACCATTCTACAATAGGTGAAGAAACTAAGGAGGAAAACTGAGCATAGGTCATGTTTCACTTTAAAAAGGCCAGCCGTTTCCAGTTTCTCTCATACTTGCAGTAAAGCCATTAATCATCATAAACTCATTTTGTCTAAAAGCAGAGGTAATACATTTTTCCATGTAAATCACTTCATTGCCATGACAGAATGATGTCAGAGAATCTAAATAGGTGATCTAATAAATTCTCCTTTTGGAACATTGTTCAGCATTGAAGGTTACTGGGAGGGCAGCCAGGGCATGCTTGATGTCAGCTGCTGGTAAGAAAAATTTTGTATTAATTTTCATAAAATAGCCCTAAATACTATATTGACACAGACACACTTTTAGGGACTGAGAAAATATATGTGTAACTTAATACTGTAAGAACCCAAGACCTTTCTAGAATAAAAATCCAGCTCCAGCTAATAGTAAGATTTTTCTGAAATTTGTAAAAGACTATTAAAATTAACTTTGCAAGTTGTAAAATTTCATTCCTCTTTTTAAAGACAATTTTTGAGCAATCATTCAGCATTTCATGTTCACTGTTTGTACATGTACATATAGTTGAGCGCACAAACTCTTTTAGGTGAAATGAGCTTTGCATCTAAGAAATCTCAAACAATGAAACAGCAGTACAGGAGAGAAACAGAATTTTATTTCTCCCCCAAAAAGCAACCAACCTTGCCTGAATTGCAGTCTATACCTTAACCAAGATGCAGTTATTTACTGAAATCCTACGGCAGCCTGGTAGAACCAATATATATATGGCATCACGGAAAATGGAAGGACTGTGACAAAACCTAGACGTCAAAACTGTTACTCCCTGTTTCTTTATATAAGATCTCTCCAAGTCAAGCTTTGGAAGAAATCACTGACTTTTGGGGTTGATTCGAACTAATTTTTTTCTATTTGCTCTTTTTTTCCTTTGGGAAAAACAGATCAAAAACTGTTTCACATAGCTTTAATCCCTACTCCTTACTGCAGCAGTGGGCATACTCACAGCCCTGCTGGGTAAGGCACAGCAATTCCCTTTCCACCCGGTTGATCTAATCAGAGGTGTGCTACAGCCCACACAGACCAGCTGCAATGAAAGCAGCAAGTCCCCTTTAAAACAGATATTCCATATGCAGATAAAACGGAAAGCTGGATATCCCCTCAGCATTTATCCAGCTCTTAAAATGGGTCTCAAAGCCTCTAATGAGCACCATGGCTGCAGGGCTCTGTAGCTCTATCAGCTTCTTTAAAGCCAGCTTTTTGCACATATGACTTTCACATCTTCACTTACAAATTAGACACCCCAAAGAAACAAATACGGTCTTGCAGAACACCTAGTCTGGGCAAAAGAGAACTAACACTTAAAAATATGGATTGGTTCACCATTTTCATGGTCAAATCATATTTCAACACCTGACACCAAAGGAGAAGCAATTTTGTCAGGGCAGTTTGTATCTGTAAAACAGTTATAGGTTTGATATTTAATACAAAGGCTTTAATTGGCCATTTCATCCTGAGGCTCGGTACACAGCGTGTGAGTCGGCATGACCTGATCTAACAGCTCACTGCTGTGGGAATAGGGCTGGTCCCCTTTTCCTCACTTGAGAGCTGCGCTCCGACAGCTGAGCTGCCAGATGAGCTCTGGTGCGCATCTGACCACTGCCATCACTGCGGCAGTGTGATCCCAACCTGACAAAAAACTTTCTGTACAAAGAGAAACCTGGCAGGAACTGGGTCCTGCCAAGGGAAGGGTCCCCTGGGTATCAGAGCAACCTCCAAGGAAGCGAGGCAGGAGGGCAGGGTGGGGAGACCTCCTGTTTTCAGAGCTGTCTGGCCAGCCCAGCTGCCCATGCAAGTGCAGCCTCAGCTCTTCTACCTTGCTAATTTTCAAACTTACCCGATAACTGTCAGTTTCCTTCTCTGTAACAAAAATAACATTTAAAAAAAATCTATTTAAAGATTTGAATAGATTCTTAAAGCAATTTGATTCATTGCAACAGGCCAGTTTCTTGGTGAATTCAATCTAATCCCTTCACCAGTGATGTTTATTCATTTGTATTCAGCTTGATTAGCTTACCAATTTTAAATTCTGCTAGATGTGCTCTGAAATATATTTTTGGGTTAAGACATATCATTTAGGTGTTCTTGCACCAGGAAAACCTTAGTACATAGTACTAAGAAAAAAACCAAACCAATGCATCCATCACCAGTAAAGCATCCTCCCAAATACACTCAGAAAACAAAGAGAAATCTTTCTTTTTCCATAAGTCTGCATACTGTCTGTGAACCCTTCCGCCTTTCACATGACACTTCAAAATAAAAACCAACCACCTCAGGGACAATATATCTTTCCTTCTACTTCTGTTCTTATCGTCAGTAAAAAAAGAGATTGTATTTCTGTAGTTGTATCTCTGTGTGAGCCCACTAATCATGACAGAAAAGCAAAATCAGATAAAATAAGTCTGCTTTGTTCTGACAGGGGTGGCACGGTCTCTTTCCTTCTGATGAGCTTTGGTAAGCTTCATGAATTTGTCAATACTGATATAGGAAAAGGGAAAGGAAATAGATTAATGGGCAATATCAAATGCCTTGGATTATCTATAGCTGCATATTGGTTCAATGGCATCTTGGAGGATGCCACCTTAAATGAGAACCACCCTTGGTAGCAATCAGTCAGGATCTGGGTGGTATAACTCCCCAGAACAGAGTCTATACCGCTGACTCTCAAGAGACACAACACGGAATCAGATCCAAAACCATTGACTCAAACAAGTATGAATTCCTCTCACTAAAACATGTTAAACTCAAAGCATTGTGTTCTCGAGTGCTGTTTCCCTGTGTGACTCCATTTATCAATTTGATTCTTCCATTCACTTATCTCGCTCTCACTGCAAAGACAATCATCAACTTTTCCAATGTTTGCACTGTTCTTTCCCTTCTATACTCTCCTTGCTCATGCACTGCTTGACTTCTTTCTTTAAAAAATGGTCTCCTCTGGTAATGCGAGGCTCCAGACTATTTAAGTAATGTTTAGTACTTACCTCATACTTGGATGCCCAATTCTCTTAACTCCTATAGTATTTTCTAGGTTAACAGTAAAAACTTCACCATGTTTTCCTAAAATGGCACCCTACATAATTGTGTTCCATCTGAATTATTTTTCAAGCTCTTCACCTTTCTACCCCTCTTAAGAAGAAAATATAAAATGTGCTTCAGTAGTTGAAACAATGATTCACTTGAGCAATATGTTAATGTAATGTTTAAATGATAATGACAATAGTAACACAAATGAAAAGGGAAATGTACCCACACATTCTCCATATTGCATTCAATTTAGGAACAGACTGCAGCAGACAACCTTGTACTTACTTTAAGAAAACTGAGTATTCGTACTTTTGTACTCCTTGATGTTGATAAAGGTAGTATGTTTTTTAAATTCATCCTGGGACCCATTATCATCTACAGCCATGCTAAAAGCTGACAAATTAAACCTGCCAGCAATGGATGCATTGAATTCCCTCAACCTGCTACATGCAGAAACCAATTAGATTTTTTTTTTTTTAAACTCACAATACTTTTGTGTCTGTATGTGTCCACTCTAATAATTTTCTGCCAGGTGCACTGCAGCAAGCCAAAGAATAGCATGGACCAATTTGCAAAACTGTTGTACGCAGCATTTGCTGAAGTAAAATTTCTCTTTCCTCTGTTTTTGACATCCCAGTGACTGCACTGCAGAACTGCTCTAACCACTGCACTTACAGGTGACAACATGCTGATATCTTATTTAAATTCTGCAAGGGCACCATCTGCCGCGTATTTGAGCTATGAGGATGAAATGTTCTTTATTCTGAGGCAACCAAGAGGTCTGTTGGACAAAAGGATGTAAATTGGGGGGGGAGGGGAGGAAAGAACATGGACTATGTTTCATTTTCTTGGAAGATTCTCCTGCACTCCAAAGAATCAAAGCAGACTTCAAAATAGTCTTGGTCAACCACTGAACCTTTTGTCCAGATGCTTAACCTCTACCAGCAATGCTGCCACAATTTACCAGGTGGTTCTTCCAGAACATGACTCTCAGCATAAAATGCTACCATTAAAAATTATTTTCCGTGGCAGTAACAGTAACATACCAGACCTCTTTAACGTCCACCTCCTCCCCTTATTCATCACCTCCTGAACAAGGTACTAGAGCTCTTAACATACATGTATGTAAGTTGGTACAGCCTGATCCCTCACCCAGCTAGCAACACCCATTTCTATTGCCTATTTGCCCTTTACCTCTACAAACACATTCATGCTATCTTCCACACTGCATTATGGACAAACTGAAACAAAACCCTTCCAGGCTTGTCTGTAATGCCATTTCTTGACACGCTTTTCCTCATCCTTTTTCAGTATCTACCATGACAGCTCCTGCAATGTACTGATTGTATATACATGGAGGGTTTACAGCAATTTCCGTTATTTATGTAGCATTCAGATCTTTTCATTAAAAAGATAAAAGCAGACAAGGTGCAGCTGTTCACGCAGCTGGCTTATGAAAATATTATTTTCTCTGCCTTTTACTACATCAGCTCTCCACAGCATCTCAAGTGTTTCTTGTAACTGCTCTATCTTCCCATCTTAAACACTGAAAGAGTTCTTGTCAGGGCCTCTAGTGTGCTAATAGGCCTTAACAGCCCTGACCAGCCTCACCTGGGGACTCCACACACACCTCTGCCCATGGGCCCAGGAGCTCTATTTAAGCCGAGCGCAGGGCCATTAGTCTCTGCCTGAGCTAGCTTGTTGCAGTGTTGCTCTCTGGCTCTGTTACAGTCATGGACCCTGTTGATTCCAATCCTTGGGATGGCTTGACCTTGGACCTGCCGTGTTACTGTGAGTTTGTGTGATGATCTAGACTTGGTTGAACCTGACCACAGCCTCTGGGGCTGCCTTGCTTGGGGGGGAAGCTCAGCTTGCTGGCCTTAAAGAGCATGCCCTGCCAGTCCTGTAGCAAGGACTGTTACTCGATCCTTCTGCTATGTTTAAGATTTCTAGGCCTTATTTTAATACGCTTTGCTAAAAATAAGACAATTACTTCCCAGGCAATGAGTAAGCAAAGCAGTTCCTTTGCGGTACTGAGTTTAGACTACTATTGCTCTAGAAGCTGACAAAGCTCTTACACTGAGTTTGTACAGTGATTGGTGTAGTGGGGTCTACATGAGAGGTACTACCTAACATGAATAAATCACATTACAACTTTGGAAATTTGAAAAAGAAGGACCTCCTCCTTCATTTATGTGAGCTTGAAAACTATTATGGAAGTGTTCTCTATTCAAAAAACTGTATCTGCAAATAGGAAAAATAGCAAGTGCTCTACTACGTGAGCACTCCATTTGTAAGCAAAAGTCTGGCTGGTGGCACTAAACTGCACTGTCAACATCAGAGAAAAAACTGTCACTGTTTTCTTACATTTGGGAATGCAGATGAATCACTTTTAAGAGAAGCCATTCTTGGTTGTATTTCATCCTGTGCCTTCATCCAAACTACCTGTAGCTTGAAGATTATCCTGTGCTCAACTTGCCAAGTTTCTCACATTTGACATCTGCCAGCTGCTGGAATTATACATAAAACCAATACCTCACACTACACAGCAATATTTATCAACAAGACATCTCTTTTACCTTTCAACTAGTCATTTGAATAATAGGCATGAGGTTCACTTAGAAAAATGTAAGAAAATTTAAAGGTAGGTATTCCACCTGAGAAATCAGTAAAATTTTCCAAGGGCAGATATCTGACTACAGTAGCACTGAGAGTGTGCTGCAAAAAAAAAAAAATAAAAATGCAGGTTGCTGCATTAGCACGCAAAGCAGTAAGCTTTAGCATTGGCTTTATTTAAATTATATTTTACTTCATCTTCTTCAAAGTCAGATGTTACAGAAGCTGTGAATTCATTCATGCCTAGGGAAATTACAGAGACTATAGAAGTAGTAGGAGATCATTATTTCTGGGAACTGATTCTTTTTCTGTCTTGGACTACTCTTCCATCTTGAATTGTATTCAAACACATGTGAGCAAGGAATCTATCTCGCTTTTAGTGTTGGTGTATGGATAAACATCATTAGGATGAAATAATATCAGAATGGGGATAGCTGTTTTAAAAAGAATCAACAAGACAGCAAGTCATCTTTTAGTCATATTCAGCAAAAAAATCTTTCTATGAATTCTCAAGAGCTTGGAGGTTTCTACACTTCAGCAGATTTTCCTTTTCGGCAGTTACTTTTAGCCATGGCTGCTGCTTTTTGCTGTATGAAGGACAAGGAGGAGAAAAGCTTGCCTGGCCCCAAGCTTTTGGTGGGTTCCGTCAGAAGAGAAGTTCTGAATGTCACCGACAGCCATTCTTGCCATGACAGATGAATTTCACATTCTCTTGGGTTAAAATGTGAAGCCGGCTACAAACTGATTTTGGAGTCCTGCAAGTTATGCAAATGAATAAGCTAGTAGTAACATCTTATTTACTAATTTGCTTTAGGCTTCTTTACAGAAAAGCAACAAGGCAAAGTTTTATACTTGACTTTCGCTATCAGCATAGCTCTGCCAGAGAGAAAGTTTTGTAAAGAAATGTTCGAAGCAAACTCCTTTAAAACCGGTTATTTCTGATTGGCTTTAATCTGTTAACCACTGTTGCAAATTATTAGCTGTGGTTTAGGTTTTTCTTTAATTAGTGTGATTTAAAAATAACTTTAGCTTCAAAAAAGAAAATTCTGGCCTCAAACACTCATCCAGAGGCTGAAGCCCTACTCCCCCGTCAGCATTTTAAAAATTGTAACTTAGAATTGCTACCTCTTACATAGCAAGGAACAGGAATCCCCTCCTTAAAGAAACTATTCCAGAAATCCACAGCTGTTTTCCTGGAACTAGGCAAAGCATTAAATGTGAAAAGGAAGTAGCCAGTGCTGCTGCTGCAGCTGGGAACCCCCATGAAGGTGCCCCTGTGGCAGCAGTAACTTTCAATTTCATTGAAATAGATGGAACCTAATGACAACATTCAACTGTTCTTTGCAAGGGCTGGTGCAGTGAGGGTATTTTATGGGACTACTTAATTTTTCCCCCTTTTTTTTATTTTAAATGATAAACTTTGCAAGTCTAAGGACAATACTACATATTTTCCAACCTAAAAGATTCTACGGTATCTTACTCATAAATGCCTGTTAGGGCCTGCTACCAAGCAAAGGTATTTCAGTAAGATTTTATATTGGATCCCAAGAGGAAAACACCAAAAGAAAATCAGTCAACTGTGCAATCTGAGGATTTTGGCAGATACGACTCAGCAGAGAAGATGTAAAGGCTTTCCCCTTTCATCTCTTTCTCACACTTCCTCTTTAGCTAGTATTGTTTAGAAATTTTGGGTTTTTTTCAAGACTATGCTAGTAACCTGAAGCAAAGCAACACATCCTCCATATTAGAAAGTCTGGAAAACATTGACACCAACAACTAGCATTACAATGACAGGCACAGAAAAGCTTTAGACCGAAAATCACTGTACATCCAAGTCCAATCTTCCTCTTCCCTCCCCAGAAGACATCAGCATGAGTTGAGTCACAACTTCTGTTTCAAAAGTGAAATCTGGAGATTTTAAGCTACATGTTTTTATTGATGAAAAGAAGACTTGAATGTAAGCTTCTCATGAAAGAAAATGATACTGCTAATTGCAATATTGGACAAAAGTGAACTATGACAGTGGCTTGCATTGCCAATGGCAGCAGAATTTAGCCTAGGTGCTCGTGGATACTATGATACTGGAAAAGCAGTAACAGGCATCAGTACAAAAAACCTACATTATACAAAGACAAATTAAGAGGTATTTACTGGGAAAAGTAAACAGTTTCCAAATTTGTGTGCTCTGATCAGAAAATTTAAGAATTGTGGTGATGCAACTATATCCCATCTTGCATATGCAAAAGTTAGTGAGGCCTGGCTTCCAACTGATTTGTCTCAGCTGACTGCAATCAGCAATTGAAGCTTTTTCTGCTCTCCAGGCATTTAATTGCTCCTCACACCCCTCACTCCCCAAAGGCTGAGTTCTCTGTTACATAGTAATACAAAAGTTTTCACACAGGAGACACAAACTGGGACTGTTATATTTCCCTTCTCACCTATCCAGCTTTTTCACAAACCTAGAAAAAACTTAATAGAGACAAGTTATACCTCTGTTTAAGTTTGGCTGAACGTGGCCAGTAGGTTCTGCATGTATTAAATGAGGACAGCCAGCAAGACAAGACTGCATAGAT
The DNA here is from genome assembly GCF_000687185.1 of Egretta garzetta. Classification (NCBI taxonomy): domain Eukaryota; kingdom Metazoa; phylum Chordata; class Aves; order Pelecaniformes; family Ardeidae; genus Egretta; species Egretta garzetta. The sequence continues at coordinate 934,072 of NW_009259313.1, read as the reverse complement.
TTCCCTAGGAAATCAGTCTAGCAAGAACAGTAATACAGGGGCTGGATAGTTTCTCTCTGCTCCCTTATGTTAAGTGTTCTGTTTATTTTCATAGGCAGGTCTATGTTGGTATTATCCCATTATTGGGATTTGTTAATATATTTTTATGTATCGTCATCATCCAATAGACTGTAAATCTATTTATTTAGGCACAGAGTCTGAACACTCTGTTATTAGTCCAAGCTTCTGGCAGGATTTTTTTTCCTGGAGGTTAAATGGCATCTTTCCAAATTGCAACTTGGCGGAGATTTTGGCTGTGCTTAGACCCATGGGATTTCCCTCTTTTTGTATTTCTAAGTCATTAAGCAACAATAAAATCTTTATGATATCTAGCATCTTGAATTTTACAATTATTCTAGTAGTATGATTATAATATAGTTTATAATGTCTTCTAAATTTTGCTCCCCTGTGCTGCATTACCTTCCAACTTACGTATCAACAATCTCAAGGCTGTGCATCGTGACAACAGGTACTCCGTATGTTTTGAGTGTAGGACCTTCCTACAGCAGGACAGTGTGTGTATTTTGATAGCAGTCATTACCATAAATAATATCAGAGAATATAGTACCTGCTATAGATTTTTTTAAGCTTGTTTGCAAACATTGGAATAATGCAATAATGTTTAAGACTAACTGAAATATCTGTATACACACTGAAGTGAGACAGTTTTGGTTTATAGTAACTTTAAAGCAAATTAAAAAAATAATTCTAGGGAACACAGGTGACAAATAATTACATTTTCACTTCTAGGGTTCAAAGCCAGCTCCTGAAATAAGCTCCTCCTCCCCCAAGTGCCCCCGTGCAAGTCTGAAGCAGTTAAAAGACTGTGTTTGTTGTTTAAGTCTGAAGATACTTATAAATGTTTATAATTAACTATTTCTGACAGCAATAAGCCAGACATGTACTGTATACTAAACTAATAAATATGAAGCTTCCCTGCTATTAGGCCTATGCACTTCAATGCAGAGACAGAACATGGGGTTTGGAATACCTGAACACTCGGCCATTAAAGTAAACGGGGGACACATTCAAAACTCAGTTCATTCGTCAACCTAACAGCAGCTGGAAGATTTCTGCATGCAAAATATAGGAGCATCTGGCTATCAAGAATATTTAAGACCTTACCTATTGATCTCTTTCATCTGCTTAAATTAAAGATGTTAAGATGCCAAAAAATGGTGATTAAAGATCCCATGCATATAAAACTCAAATCCCAATAAGGAGTAAGGAGAAGATGATACAAATGCAACAAAACTAGCAGCAGAGTCCCCAGATAACTGATTGAAAACCTGAAAAGACCAGAAACATGACTGTTGGAAATGGAGGACAGCCTGGCTTATTAAAAAAGAGAGGGGAAATAAGAGAGACAGAATACATTTTGTTACTTTGTCAAGAAGGACTTCAAGAAGAAAATCTTTGCAAGGAGAGATAAGGAACTAGAGGATGGGAAATGTGTCTGTGATTCTACTACATGTTTAAAAACAAAAAGACCACGACACAATATTACTTACAACTATAAGCTAGGTGTAACTTCTCTAACATGGACCTATAGCCTCTGCAAAACTCAAGTTTCACATACTAAATCCCTGTAGCAGATTCATTTAACTTAGAAACTGGAGGGCTTCATAACATAAACCATCATATATTTCTACACTAACAGGGTGACTTAAAGATTCAAGCCTTACCTTACCTTTATTTTCTCATTTTTAAGAGAGCAGGATGAGAATCAAGTCCCCAACACTTATTTCTGTTCTTCCAGAAACAATTCAACTATAGCAAGGGCACTATCTTTATCCTGTACCTTTCTTCCCTTTTTAGTACTAGCATAGAAATTTTATGGCTTGAAAATGAGATGTAAATAGAACTAGCTATTATTCTATGTCAGGAGCAAAGAGATGACATTAGAGGAGAATCTGTTCACACCAGAAGCCAGACTAAATTAAGTCTTGACCTATACTACACTGTGATGCTAACAGATTCTGGCTCCATGCCAGTTAGTCTCAATGTCGCCTCTGCAAACTAAATTTGGCTACTAAAATATACAGTTATCTATAGAAAAGAAGGAAAGCAACACACAATTGTTGATAACCTTTCTAAGTTTACAGAAAAGTAGTAAAGCATTATTTTAGTAGCTGCAACGCCTAATGCCACTAAGACAGTAACTTTAAAAAACACCAATAAAAGAGCAGCAACAATTTCCAATCAAGGCTGGAACTCTACCTAGTCTTTCTTCTTTCTAAAGTCATGCAAGTGTCATTCCCACAATGAGACTTACTCATTTGGGGGCTCTGCCTAGGTGCAGTGCGGAGACAGCAATAACAAGCTAAAAAAGGAGAGCAGAGGAAGACAGAGGAGGAAAAGGGGGTTTTTGTTCTTGTTGGGGTTTTTTGAGAAGCATTTGACTAAATGCTTTCAATTGTTTGTGCAAAGTCATTAGACTAAAAAGTATTAAAGCATGATTGAGCAGCACTGCAAATGGAATACATCGTTTTAAACAACACACATGCTTATTTATCAGATCACAACCATCTATGGAAAGATCTCATCTCCCTTCTCCTGACTACACTTTTAACAGAGCAGACCAGTAAAGTTCTATACTGATGAAAGTTGTTTCTATGCCAGTACAGCTGCAAAACATATTTCTTAGCCACTAAACATGAATGCAACCTTCTCCCATCAAGGTGATTCAAGGTTCAGAGAAAATCTTGAGACAAAATCACATGGAAAAAGCTTCACCAGAGAGGTGAGGAGATCACTTAGGCAAAATTCCTATCCTCAGAAGACCACAAAAGTCTGAAGGTGTGTGCTGAACATCCTGTATGTTCTCTTCATAGCAGCTTTTGCAAATGGGAAGACTATCAGAAACTTTCCTAAGGCTTCTCTCTCTTTTTTTTTTTTTTTAACTAAATACCATCCTAACACTTTTCTCATAGTCTAGTTCATACAGAGCAAAAAAAACCACCTGGCCCTAAGAGTCAAAAATTCTTAATTAATTTGTTTCTGAGCATTTAGAGCCCCTATGATGACACATTTACTTAATTTCATTGAGGAAATTTTAAGTTATCATACTTGATTTCTGTAATTAAAAAATACTCATTAAAATGTAATGCATAAATCTATAAATGCGTTTTCAGCACTCCAAAAAGCTCTTGCTGAAAAAAAGAGCTTATAAATGGGTTCTAAGAATGATATTTGACAATAAGGGAAAAACTTAGTTAAACAGTTTTAAAGTTTAACTGCATTAAAGGTTGAAATGGCATGTGAGCATCCAGCATGGGAATGATGAATTGGCGCGCAGCCTTAGAATTACTGCCAACTCCAAAGGAAAACTTGAATCAAATAACCTAAGCTTCTATTTCCTGGATAAGAAAAGGCAAGGCATGGGTTCATAAAGTTTAAAAAAAAAAAAAAATCTGGACAAGAAGATCTGAGACCATTATCAAGACACAGGCAGCAGCAGAGAGCCAAAACCTATTCCTTGGAAGTTCTAAGAAAGGATGTTTTATTCAGAAGGGTGCTATCACTGTGCCTTTTCAGTGTGATCTCTCCTCATCTTGTGAGGGCTTATCAATTTTTAGAAGCAAATCCTGTAGGACTTTTGCCAGACATCAAGTCATGTGCTCTTAGCTTGAGTGTGCTGACAAGAATTTGGCAGTAATACTAACATACACCTGAAAAGTCCTTGTGAAAAATTCAGGGAGTAACAATTCTAATGACTTTGTGGAAGGACAGATCATCCACTGTGTCACCAAGGTTATAGAAGATGGTAAGCGTAAAAAAATAATCACAATTTCTGGAAAAAGGATGTTTTGGGTTCCCCCCCACCCAGAATAAAATTGGAAATCTACCCTGAAAACACAATGTCTCATCTACATCTAGAGAGATTAGAAGAACCTATGGTTAGTGAAACATCTACTCTTTGTGTGCCATTCCCGGTTCACTCTTTCTAGGACTGATCTATGGTGGCAAAAAGTCACAGTATATGTGCCGTTTCATCCCAGGTAGGGTAGTTCTGAGCTCAGTGGAACTGAATACAAAGAATTCATGGCACTGGTTGATCATCTTTTTTTGGAAAGGCTTTTCTTTTAGTGGCTGCTCACTTGCTTGTTTTATTAGGATTAGCATATTTATTCTAAAGGGTTTGGATGTTATGTATATACAGGAAAGGTATACACCAACTACAAATTTGCAACTAATGCTTGTGTTACTATCCTCTTGTGCGTTGACATGGGAGGGACTTCAGTACTAGCAAAGCCCGTAGAGAACTGGATAGGATTTTATATTCCTTTTTCATTTGGAGGAGTGAATACTTCCTTCTAATACAGAACTAAATTACCTACTGCACCTGCAAAACAGTGCCTGTCTTCTTGAAGAAGGTAGTCTCAACTGTAGATGTCTGCAAGAACAAAAACTTCAGAGAAAGGAGAAAACAAAAATGCGCAAACTGAATTTGCTACAAGGGAGAGACAGCAGTTCTTTCCCAGCAGGGATTTCAGTATGCAATGAGAATGAGTCATTATGATGCAGCTCTGTGATTCAGACCATTCAAAGCCACTCTGGGATGTCAGACCACCAACATATTTTTGCTCTGTGTGAATCCATACAAAGACAAAAAGTATTCTCCAGCTCTTAATAGACTCCCACATCTCTCAACTTTCTGATAAGCTTTTTTTCTTTTCTTTTTTTTTCCAAACTTCTTACTGCAAATCTGGTTTTAGCCAACTTTTGACCATATTTGTTTCAGGCTAATCTTTATCAGTAAAGCTAGAGTTACTACACAGCCAAATAGAACCTTAGGCAATTCAGACAAATATCCCAAAACCAAGACTCAAGACTAGATAAGGGCCAAAACACAGAAATGTTTTGCCTTTAATAATTTTTTTATTTGTAAAGCTGAACAGGAAGAGGTCTTCCTCTGAGACGCAACGTAAGTCTAAAGCAACTGCTTTTCTTTCAAGTGAACAGTTTTGAGGACAGTATGAATATTTTCCCTACTGTCATGTTCAAAGTATCATCAGAATGCCCTGTATTTTGTGGCAGAACATAAATTAACATGTAGACATGGACTAATCCCTTACTATTTCCCAATCTATTTTTATTAATAATTCCTACAATCAGCCTCTGAACAGAATGGATGTATAATAGATCAGCAGAGTTCAGGCACGCAACAAGATATAAAAAGTGATTTCTCATCACGTGCATTTCTAGTCTCTCTAGTCATAATCCTACCAGAATGTTCCTTAACCTACAACAGCAGAAAGAAAAAAGTTTTTCCCACAGCAACAAAAGTAAGACATAATTCTGCTACTGAGAGCAACAGCTGGAAAACCTATGGGATCTTATTTCATCCTACTAGACACAGGAAACCTGGAAGGGGATTGGAATATAACAGATACCATTCACTCTACCATAGGACCTGAAAGATTGTACATAAGTTACACATGTCAATGAAAGTCAAACCCTGATCTTACTGATACCAAGAGTTTTGCATGTGGAAAGTAAGAGATTGTGAATGACATCAACAGATTTCCTGATTTTTGTGGAGTCTAACGATTAACAACTGTGCAAAATGAATGAAAAAATCTCGAGTGCATCACAGGGGCTGGCAGTACACAGAAAAATTGTGAGATTTGAAGAATCATTTGTTTCACCTTCAGGGATTGTAAAAGAATGGATTGGTTTCCTCCAACTTTCTGGAAGCCTGCTCAGAACATGTCAGAATTTCTCCTTTGGGCAGCCAGGAAGCGGTAAAGAGCTCAGCAGAAGCAGTCATGAAGGACAGGGAAATGAGTCATCCTAGTCCACTTTTAATGATCTCATTAATCCTTCAATGTGTCAAATTATAAAAATATAAAAAATATTGACAGGCATTTTGAGGCAGGTTTTGAAAGAGAACATTTATCTTGTTTTTCTTCTACTCAGGACACATAAGCCTCAAAGAAGCTAGTAATTTCAAAGCTTTAGGGAGAACTCATTATAGAGAATGTGAAAATTCATTTTAGTACAGATTGTAGGTTCCTAAGACCAGTCAGACCTACTGATGTTTTAAGTGTGAATATTCTCTATCCACCCACTTCCCTCCACTATAATCTAGTTATTTATTTGGCTAGAATCTTTTGCTTTGCAACTTCTAACATCTACAGTCAGTTTTGCCTACCTCAAACTTTGGAGGACCAACAGCATCCTCAGTGATGCTCCATGTTATTCAAAATCACATTTGAAAATACTGTAAAACATTAACTTCTCATAAATGTTGTGCAAGTGATTATCTAGACTAAATTTACTAGAACAATTCAATTTCTGTAATTTCCAGACACTTCCAGAATTTGAGGCCTCCTGCCTCAATGCTTGATCCTTACACACTCTTCCTCTGTTAATATAATTCTATCACATTGCAAACCTATGCTGAACTGAAGTAAATTCAAACTGAGATGGCAAGAACGAAGATGGCAAAAAAGTACTTTTCTGACATGTAGGGCACCACATCCCAATCACTAAATACTTCCTCATCCAAAACATGCATTTCAGAGAGAAGAATAGAAAACACAGGAAGAAACATTTTTGTGCCCTTGTTTAAAGAAAAGATAAATCACGCCTACTTTGCTTAGAAGTCCAAGCTAAGGGGCATTCTCCAAATAGAAAACATCAAACTACATATTTGTGCTATTTGGCAAAGCTGTGAGCAACTGAAAGTTTTTCAGGATAGTACACTTCTCGTCAGGCAGGATGCTCCTATCTCTTACTGTACCTTACCACAGAGCATTTAAGCTAATGCCACTACTAAAGTTAAATCCTTCACGCTAATTAGTTGGAAGAATCATATTGGAAGATACATTGTAACATCTAAGAGTTTGGTGACTGTTCTGTGGATCTAAAGCAATTCTGTAATACAATTTGCGTAAAATGCATCAATGCTTGATCACATGACAATTTAACTCATGGTTTTCAGAATCTAAAACAGAAAGCTGAAGAGAACTGCTTATTATATTGTAAATATAGCCACAAAAACATAGGTGGTACTCTTCTGCTTATTCACATGGAATAGTCTGTAATTAACACTACCACCACCACCCCCCCTTTCATCCACAGTTCTCACCAAATCTTATGTTATAAAGCAGGGATGACCAATGACCCTTATTCTCTAAGTCACACACATGCCTCACTGAGGTCAAAAGTCACAGAGATACCTCAGACTTTGGAGGACCAACATAAAAGGCAGCACTGTAAGTGATTTTTGAGCACAATTGGAACTGACTACCCAAAAGCTTCACTGTTCCCTGGTCAAAGACAATATGCTAGGAATTCATAGGTTCTCAGAATGTGAAATTTGTTGCCCCTTCATCGTTTACTGCCTGTCATAATCTGTGTTTCTGATTAACTTATCAGTCTCGTGCCAACACAGTCATGACACAGTAGAAGCACGAGCGCCACCCTGAACTGGTTGTAACACGCGTGCATACCAAGAACAAGAACTATCCCTTCTTTTATTAAAATGTGAGGTGATCTCAAAACCACATTTCTGCTTACAGGTGACCATGCACTCTTCACACTCTGCTCAAAAATATAATGTTACTGAGTGCACAAAAGAGATTATTGTGTAGCTTTAATACAAGATTGTCTCTGTTCGACCTAAAATTTCTTTTTGATGTAGTGTGGTTGGAACCAATTCTGTTTGGCTTTCTTTCTCCAGGCCAACAAAGGGAATCCAATGAACGAAAGCCCTTTAATTTAAAAGAAAAAAATAATATCTCATTTTAAATCCTTCTCTCTCTTTTTGAAGCTAGCAAGGACAGACAGGCAATGCTGCTGCATAAAAAACTAAGACGTCATGAGATAATGATTCTGTGTGAGCTCATTTGAGAAGGCATTAAACACTTTGCAAACTCAGGCATGATAACGATGTGCTTATTTAATGAAAGAGTAATTCCTGAATTCTTCTTTTGTTGAAGAGTAAATTGAATTATTTCCACATAAGCTTTGGTTTCTTCATCTGAAGACTCACAGATGTTACGCAGTTGAGGCAGAGCAAATTTCTGCTAATTAACCAGGCAAGAATTAGTTTATAAAAGTTCAGATGACGTATGTTCTGATGTGACAGAAAGGAAAAAAAAGAACAAACAGAGAAACATTTGCTAAAGAAAGAGCAAATATATTCATGAACAGAAAGACAATAGTAAACGAATAGCTAAATTTAAGAAAAACTAACCTATTAAGAGTAGGCAGACTGCACCTCAGATCTTACAATTTTGTTTTACAGACAGAATATATATTTACTCAAGACCTACTTCATTGTTGTCCAGTTATTTACTGATCTTGGGTATGATACAAAAAGAGATACAGTAATATAAAATATTTTCTAAATGATCAGTGAAGATTAACATCAGCACTTTTAGGAGAGTCACCACAATATCAGAGAAGAGCTGTTCAGGGCTATTTGCAACTGGCCATATGCTTTGTTGTACATTCTCAAAGAGTGGTTTGAATCACTCTCTTTTCTTCTTGTGCAGTGAGTGGCCTACGCTACCTCTCCCTTATTGCTTTATAATGTTGTTAGTAAGAGTACCTCTCCCTTATTGCTTTATAATGTTGTTAGTACGAGAAGAATTTCCTAAGCACTATTATTTTAGCACATTAGAGGTGTAGCTTCTCTACCTCCACCCCACTGACTGAGCAGTGACTGTCTTATTTGGGGTCTGGGGGAAGCAAAAGCATAAGTCAGCAAACCGGTCAGGCCTGAGAGAACCAATGGATACAATGCTAGTTGGTGAATGCAGTGAAGCAACTATAACACATGTCAAGTATCACATCAGTCCCTGTGATTGAGATATACTACTAGTAGGTCCTAACAGCTGTATAATAATTGTCATTCTTTTGCCTCTGTCACCTCAAGACCTTAAGTCTACGTTTATTTTTAAATCGCAAATATAACTGGAAAAGCTGTAGGTATGCTATAAGCTTTCTGAGGGACCATCTCTCTCCTTTCAGTGAGGGCCTGTGCATTAACTCAGCAAAACTGAAGAACGTAGTTTGAACATTTAACTGATGTCTTTTGGGGGCCACTAAGATTCCAACAAGCTTGAAGTATGTTTCCAATGCTGTAACTCAAGATGATGTAACCTTAAATATGAGGATTCACAAAGAATAACTGGTTACTGGGATACAGCTTGACTGAACTAACAGAGACAAGGTAAGAAGAGCTGATAGAATTCCTCAATACAAGCTTTGCAGCTCCCCTCCTCTCACCAGATACCTCAAATATTCTGTTTAGAATTGCACACGTTTGGTTACATCTGCCATACCAATGAGCGGGTTTTCTCAATTCCTCCCCTTTCCCCACTCCTCAAATAGCAAATCAACTATTGTTCAAAAGTGGCATACAACACAATTGCTTCTTTCTTCAGCAGTACCAGAGACCTGGCACACAGAATTAAGGATGAATTTAAAATTTGTCTAACAGCAGCTTTTACAAACAGCAGCTCATTGTTAAAAATGTCATAATAAATGTCTATGCTAATAACAATTACTTTAAACTTACCAACTCTTTTTTTTACAGATAGCAGTTTTTTGGTAGTCCACAATGAGATCATATGTTTCAAAAGGCTTTAGGAAAATAAAACCTGTAACAGAAGATAAATACTGCATCAAAACAGCAGCATAGGTGTCTTGCAAGGTGACATTAAACGTGCTAGTTCAGATACCACAGTAGCACAACAATTCACGTGGTTAATTTTCTTAGACTCTTGGAAGAAAGTTAAAGATGAAAGTTATTGTCTAAAAACTCTTGTATTGGAAGGTTTGATTAACTACTTCCTGCTTAGAAATAACAAGGTGCACTACGCTAAAACCTTGAATCTGCACTACACATTGCAAAAGGCTTGCTTCTCTTTTAGCCAACTGGGAGAAGCAATTCTTAAATGCAAACAAAATCTGTTGACTAGTCTTTGAGTAATATATATATATTCTTAAAACCATTTAGGGAAGGAAGTTAAGCAGCACACTTCAGTAAGTCTGTGGCAAATGGCAACTGGTAAACAATCAAAACCATCTTTTACATCAGCAGTAACAATCAGTGCTCTCTCGGCCAGGAGTGCACTAAGCTGGTGGTGCTCCTGCCCACATACCTGCTACAGTTTCTAGATGTTAAAGGTTAAAGGTTGGACTCGATGATCTCAAAGGTCTTTTCCAACCAAAGTGATTCTATGATTCTATGCCTCCAGAACTGAATTGCAAGGGTAAAACCCCACACATCAGAGAAACTGGCAGAGGTGAGAAAGGCAGTAAAATATTCCGTGTTTTTATTAAGTAATTATATTTACCAACTATTTATTCCCAGAAATTTTTACTTTGCCAGTTTTCCCAGAAATAAAAAGCAGAAAATCTCAAACCAGGAATTTTTATTTTAAATATTACCAACAGACCATGCAAATGTATTTTTCATTCATTTACTGGATTCTTAGTAATATTTTGACAGATATTCTGAATTCTCTGGGAAAAAAAGGGGGGTGTGTGTAAAGGAGTGTTATTTTATATTTTAGTCAGATCTCACTTAAGAGTTTATCCAATTAAATTTGGAAAATCTATGTACATGAAATGCAGATCTATTACTTGATAGGTAAAGAAATTTGTTACTGTGCAAATTATATTTAAACACAAAGAACTAGCCTAACTCCTGACTATTATATTTTTCATACAGAATCACAATTGTATTGCTACTCACACAAAGAGTAAGCAAGTAAAATCGTTTTGATTTCAGACATTCTACTTTTTCACAGAGAATTTAATAAATTAAACTTCATGGATTTAATGATTTTTCTAACACAGTACACAGAAACCGAATTATTTACTACGTTTTAAGAATTTCTGTAACACACTACTTCCAGGATGAACATTCATTTTTGGTTCATAGTTCCTGGAACTGACAGCGAGTTGATGGCTATCTATTGACTATATATATTTTTATCAGTTTTCTTGTCAAAAGTGATGGAAAGAGAATGGATTGTTTCAGGTCAGAAAATAAGTTGAAAAGCAACATTTTTATTTAACTGCAGTTTGGTCTCAGAAATCTGATTAAAATTAAATTTGAAATTAACAGCCTGTAATTAAAGCCCAAATGGGCAATAACCTATTACAGTCATCTGAATAAAAAGCTGCATTGTCTCCCTCAGATTTTAACAATTATATTAGATATGGAAGCAGGATGAAAAGACTTTTAATTTTTGAAGACTAACAAACTAAGACTGAGAAATACTCTTTCATGACACTGCATACTGCACCTAATAGCAAAAAAGAATTACAACCTTTACACTACAGCCTTCTTCAGAACATTCATCTTTCCAGATGATTTTTCAGATTTGCCCCCTGCTGTGATGGCCTTCTGGTTTCTGACTTTATTGTCTTCAAGTTTCATTAGCAACTCTGAGAGAACATCTTTATTGTTTGAACCGTTTCATTCAATTTTGCATGAACCAGGAGGGCATGGCCTTTTTTTTTCTCCTCTTCTGATGTACCTGCACATGATGAAAAGTGAAGAGTTCAGCAATGATGGGGCAGAATTATGTTCCTATAGGCCTCAAGTTGCGCCGGGGGAGGTTTAGCTTGGACATTAGGAAAAATTTTTTCACCGAAAGGGCTGTCAGGCTCTGGAATGGGCTGCCCAGGGAGGTGGTCGAGTCCTCATCCCTGGAGGGATTTAAAAGAAGGATAGATGAGGTGCTTAGGGACGTGGTTTAGAGGTGGGTGGCAGGGTTAGTGTAATGGCTGGACTTGATGATCTTAAAGGTCTTTTCCAACCTAAATGATTCTATGATTCTATGATCTGCACAGGGGCTGAAATAAATACGAGAACAGACCAAAGCACAGGCCTCACCACCTCTTAAACTGTTTTAAACCGATTCAGCGGGATGTCTGGGACCAAACCACCTTCAGGCATGCAGGCACCTATAGACCATACCTATGTTGTCTGAAAAGCGGACGTGTGGCCCGGTTAAATTGTTAGATCTTTGAGCCTATTTCTTTTAACATGTACTCAAAAGAAATCCTGCCTGGTAAGGAATCACACTTCACGTGTTCTCTCTTGCCCACTTTAAATCCAAACCACTATAATTTCTCTCACCTATGCAGCTGCAAAATTGGGCTTGCACGTTCTAACTTCCCGCTCCTGCGCAAACGTCGCCTGAGGAGAAACCGCGGCCAACGCAGAGAAGC
>NW_009259313.1:906180-921038 GCF_000687185.1 Egretta garzetta | reverse complement strand
TTAGTCACGGTGCTTCCTTCGGCTGCCTCATGACCCCGCGAGTGAAGGTCTGTCTGAATTTGTTAGTGCTTTGGCAGTGACGTGAACTCGCTTTCGCAGGACGTGAGGAGAAAAAGTCTGGCGTGAACTACCTGTTCTACATTTTATTAGTTATTTGGTCATAGTTGCTTGAGGGAGCAACGGAAAGTAGGCTCCTGAGGGGATTTGATGAGGTGCTTAGTGACCCAGCTTTCTTGCAGGGGAACGCAGCAGCTTTTAAAATGTAACACGTGTCATGAAAAGGCACTTCCATATTTCAGACAGGCTAGAAATACAGCTGTGCTCAATTCATGTGCCATGTTGTTTAAAACATTTAGGCATTGTAGCATACTGAAGGACTCATTTATCCTTACAGAAGCACCTACTGAATTTTGGAAAAGAACTGTACAGAGCTGCTGAGCTCTATTTCCTTGCATTACTTCTTATTCAACCTTAATCATTGCACTGCCCAGGAATGTTAGGAGATGTGTTGGACAACTGTCAGATCTGTTTTTACCTTTTTACTGAGAGTTATGTGTGCTGTTCGTGGTGTGTTTTGTTGTTTGGGTTTTTTTTTTTTTTAGTTCTGGTTTGTTTGGCGTTTTTTTTTTTAAGTAGTGTGCTACTATAAGATGTGGGGAAGACAGTTCTTGAAGAAAGGTATCTTGTAGTAGAGATAGAAAATGATGGGGTTTGTAATGATTCTCAGTCATCACTTACGTGGACGCTTCCTATTGATGATCCTGAAACTTAATTTAAAGACTGTGACCTTGAATTTGTATTGTGTCTGATAGGAAGCTAAACACAGAATCAAAAGCAGATTTTGTGTGCTTATAGTGTTACTGGAAAGAGAAAATCTCAATATTCTTACTGTCCTTACAGCAAAATTATTCTACAAACTACAGCATCACCTGTCTGGGCAACTACAATCCAATATAAAGCAGTTGTCATTTGGTGAAAGAAAGTGTCCCCAAAGCATGGGCTGGAGAAAGTTTCTCATTATTTCTGTGAGAGTATGATGTCAGCAGGGCTGCGGAACCATTACTATTCTTTTGCATATGCCCTTCCAGGTACAGCTTAAGTTGTTTTTTAAAGCCACCTAGGACAACTGATCTCTTACATCATTTGGTTGATCATTGTTTTAAAGAACAAAAGTAAATTGTGGTCAACAGCCTGGTCCGGAGATATTAGAATGAATGTGTTTCTATCACCCATTCCTACCAAGTCATCCATTGCTGCTGCTGAGGGTGGTTCTGTACTTGGTCTTCCCGTGTGTCTGAGATTTAGAATACTTGTTTTAGCTGGATAAGCTTGGGGTTGGTATGTGGTTCACCTGCTTGCGTGGATCTATACCCATGCTAGCATTAAATTGGCGAGCTTGGGTACTAATATTAGTGTAGCTATGGTAACGCTGAGTGCACAGGAGCTGCAATCTCAACTAGAATCAAAGATTAATGTTAAGGCACCTAACCTGTGCCGACCTCTGCATTTCCTCAGCTGCACCGTTACCAGCATCTGTACCAGCTAGTTTAAAACCAGTTAGTACATCTACATGAGTTGTAGCCACTGCTGCAGTGTAGACAGATACTAATTAATTTTGCTCAAGAATAGAAGGTTTTACCATGGTGAAGTTGTTCTAATAGCTCCTGATTGATTGCGCTGTAGCCTATCTGAAGAAAAAAGGGAAGATACAACTTTGTTCACAGAAGGTAACCTGGGTCAAGAACTTGGTGTGTTTGAAGCTTCTGAGGAATTAAATATACAGCACTTTGTGACTTCTGTTTGTCTTGAAAGGCTTCAGTGGAGAAGCACTCATGGATCCAAATCTACCTTAGTAGTTACTCCTAAGAATCTGACTCCACATGCAAACTTCTAATTGAGATAGTAAACTTATAGGAAAATAATTCTTTTATGGAGATAAAATCATATTGCCCGTTCTTTGTGAATATTCTAAGCGTTTAAAGGAAAGACTGAGTAGCTTTTGCAGTTTTACTTGAGAATTTATTCACTAAACTCATGCAAGTATTGAACCGTTTTTAGTTGTCATGTTTCCTCTAAAGGGGTTCTCTAGTCTGTGAAATTATTATCTTATCTATAGGATTTTACTGTAACACACTCATGTAAAATGTTTTGGAGGAAGAAAACCCAACTCTTGCGATGATTGAAGTTGTCTTCAGTAGCTGTAGTGTACATACTTGAAAGGCCATTCACGTATTTCCCCTGAAATTTCAGTGCAAGTTTGTGTTTTACATTCACCTGGCAGTTTGTATTTCACTGTAAAATTTGTTTTTAATAAAGTGATGTCTGCTACTGCTGTTCTTTAGTTTCAATGCAACTGCACATTTCCTGCAGTGTAAATGAAGAGTCATTCATTGAAAAGGGAGTGGTATATGTTTTGGTTTGAATAGGTCTTGTAAGATGAAGCTGTTTCAAAGTTGACACCGATTTCTTTCTTTTTTTCTTTTCTTTTTTTTTTTTTTTTCTAGAAAGTGGATCATTGTTGCAGTTGATTTTTGATGGGAAATATGAGGCCATATTTTCCAATTCAGCCATCCGGAATGTTTTCAGTGCATCTTCTGTGACAGAGGAGAACATTGACAGTTACTTGGAGAAGCAGATCCTAGCATACCTGGACTGTTCTGCAGAGGTTGATAATGTGGAAAGGTAGAAATTCTTATTTATTTTATGGAAGATTAATACAGGCCATGATTGATCTTTACAAAAGGCATTTTTTTTATTTTATAATATGTGACATAGGGCATCCAAAATTTTTGTTCTGACAGAAAAACAGAGAACAGATTTCTTGTGTTGTTCCCCCCACTCCCCTGGGATATCTATTCATTATCATTGTTTCTTTCACTGGATAATATTGTGACATGGGGGGTTGTTAAAAACACTAGCTTTGTTTACAGTGATTACCTCTGAAGCTGCTGGTGTGAAGAAGCCAACAAATGTAAATTCATCTATCGTCAAACAATTTATTAACAATTTTCTCTCTGAAACGTTGCATTACATTTATGTGACTGCTTGAAGTACAATGTAATGTTACTGTCCAAGCCATGCCTGTATTTCTAAGTCTGACTCATAGTAAGGTTGTTCTATTCTTCTTAATGTAAAATGAGTAAGATATTACTCATGGATGCTATTCATCGATTAATTATTTTCTTCACAAGACTTTCTCTGATAAATTCTCTAATTATACTGCATATGCTAATTCTTGCTGTTAATGAGTCTGACTTTATGTAGCGAACTGTAAATGCTAATGAACAGACTGAAATCTATCACACTAGGGGTAGTAGAAGCAGAAAACTATATATGTGTGTGTCTGTATGTGTATATATATTTGTTTATTTTAAAAGGTGAGGGTGGGAAAAAGTTTTGCTGAAAGAAGAGCAAAAGGTAAAGAGGTAAAGGTAAAAAGAAAGTAAGAGAAAAGTAATGTATTGCCAGTAAGCGTGGCTGAGTACAAATGCCTGTGTTTCCCTGTGACAGACACAAACCCAAGAATTTTTTGCTAAAATACCAGAGAGAAACAAATAGTTGGCACCTCTAAAATATTGAGCTGAGATTTGTTAGTGATCATAGTGTATCAAAAGCTTAACTTCTAGTGTGGTACACAATGCAGTGCACTCCTGCCTTCTGAGTTGGAGTTTTCAGAGGTGTTCCCGTGCGTTTTTGTCTCTAGGTGGTTTTTTTCCTTTTTTTTTTTTTTTTTTTTTTTTCCTTTCTTACTTTGTGCTATTGCTGTTAAATATTAGCTGGAGGTTAGATAGTAGTATAGTCTAGAAAAATGTTTCAATATTGCTAGATTCCGCCACCTTGCAACAGTTTATTCTGAATAATGTGGCAAGGAAAGAAAGATCAGTCAGGGCCTGGAACAGACCCAATCCTGATCTTAATCATTGCTTGAAGTATGTGTTGCTGCTTTAAATATGTGTTGCTGCCTTTATGAACCATTCAGCTTCTTAAAGATAGTCACAATCTATATCATGCAGTCAGTAATAGTTTATACGTATCCTGCCATGGTGATGTGTCCTTGTCTCCTGTTACCCCCGTGAGTCTTTCATGGCCTATGCACCATTTATAGGATTCTGTTGCTGCTGTCCTACTGCAGACAGCAAAGCAATTTGTTCCTCAGGTGCTCATACTCTAGCTCTTCCGTCTTTGAGGCTTTTCTTGTTTCCTCTGCAATTCTGGGCAGCATTAGAAGCCCCTTGCCAGAAGATATGGTGGCAGATCTGCAATATTTAGCCTTTCAGAAGCAGACAGAAGGTTTTCTGCCCCAAACTGTAGCCTGGAGTTTTATTCAAAGTGAAAGCGCGTAGTCTTCAAAATGTATCAGTGTCTGCCAGAAATGGTTTTTGTTTGTAGCAGTCAAGTGAATTTTTCAAGCTCCGTTAGTAATAAGATAAGAAGCTTTGAATTATATTAGTGCTGAAGGAAGGAAGTTGTGACTTTCTCTTGATACAAAAACTTCTACTGAAATCAGGTAATTTCCCATTTTAGGTAGGCTTTGCTCACAGCGCTTACATCTGTATGTTTGTTTGTCTCCAATGACTTTCTAGGTTAAAAGGTGTTAAATAGTTATTTTTTGTACCTACAGGCCCTATGCCCTGTGACTGCCTTATGGAAGGAATTAATGTAGCTTTTGCACTCTAGCCTTCCATTGCCTATTTTGAAAATGGTTTTGTCTATTTTTTTTATCGTGAAAATGTAATTTTTTTCCACTGAGTTACTTAAAGGAAGTGCAGCAAACCTCGTAAGTTCTAGCTCAGAAAGTTCAGTAAGACACTGGTTTCCTTGTGATTTTTGGTAGATGGGCTTAGTTCAAATATATGCTTTTGTTTCCTGAACTGGAAGCTGTAGTTCTGGAGATTAAAAAAACTCAAAGGGACTTGAATTCAATTGGAAACAGAAAGTTGGATAATGTTAATCTTATTCTTTTAGCACAATACAAACACAGTACAAAGTACGATTTATAATAGCGTCAAAAGAACTCTTAACGAGTTCTTCTTCTGAAGCTAAAACTGAGCAGCTTAAGGGCAAAACAGCTCAACATTTGGATCTAGATTATGATTTCTTTGGACATAGCTTGTAACTTTTTCCACTTTCAAATCTATGGTTCTGTAAGGAAAATATTTAACGGTATTTTAAAATTTTCTGCCACTTTTTTCGATTATTTTAACTGCTTCCCTCCTTCCCCTGCCCCAGACATTTTTTCACTATGGCACTTTTAACCTTTATGGCATAAAAATGAAGATGTAAATCATTCCTTAGAATAAACTTATTGAATGGATGATTTATTTTTTTACTTTTTTCCTGCCATTGCTACTCACTTCAGTGGTTAACAGTTACCTTCTACAGAAAATGTAGCTTCATAGCTTTATTTTAAATCAGCAAATTGTAGAGGATGAAGCAATAGCATGTATGTTAACCATGTAGAGGGGGAATGCCTTTTTATTTTTTCCTGAGCTCTTTATGAAGGAGGTGCATTCATTGCCTGACATACAGTTTGATTCTAAAGACTGTAAGGAAATAGTGTGCAGGACACAACAAAACGATAGAATATTTTTGGAGAGCTTGTTTCAAAAGAGCTTGAAGGTCTGTTACTACATTTGATTCCAAAACCTAAATGAAGGAGGAAATGAGCACTAACACTTGTTTTTATTGACTGTGTGTTTACTACTTTTACCTTATTCAACATTAAATTAATCGTAAACTTTCCAAAACAAATCCATACGATAAAGCTTGTTATGATTTCCCAGCTTGAACACTGAATGGTATTTCTCTTGGGGCATCTGGTGATTGGTTAACTCGTTTGCTATATATATATTTTGAAAAATAAAAATTCTTGCTGTTTCTGCAGCTTGCTTTGATGCATATGGATTGGAAAAAAAAAACAAAAAACACCCCGAAACCAAAAACCAAACCCTAAACTACTCAGTGTCTAACTTTGCTTTGATTTATCTTCTAATTTGTGGCTTCACTAAAAAGAAAAGAAATACTCTCCAAATCTGTAACCTAATCTCATCTTTAAGCATAGCCTGGCTATTGAGTATTTTCTCGCTCTTACATTTTATTTGTAAATTCTAGCATTATATGCAAATCTGTTATTTTTTCAAATATAAATGCTCTATTACACTTTATTTGGAATTTGAGCATGATTAGGTATATCAATATGAATATTACAGTGGAGTGTATACAAGCATCTGATTTTTACATTGTGGATCACAATCCTACTGGACTTGGTGTAAGCAGTGTTTAAAAAAAAAAAAAAAGGCCGCAAAGCCCCTATTCACATAGAAAAAGGAAGATCAAGATGGATGGTTACAGACATATGTCTAAGGAAATATAAGAAATAAATTAAACTATGTAGATCACTGTAGTAAGTGGGACACTTGCAGCTGTTGCTTTTCAGGCAGCCTTTGGGAGGTGAGCGTTTGCAGGTCTGCATTGTAAGTGTGAAGGGCAGTCAGGGAGACTGCAATTTTTTATTGGAAAAAAAAAATAGGGGGTAGGCAAGGGAGGCTAGCATTTGCAGGAATCAGAGCTTGGAATTGACTTTCTGATACAGAATGAGTGATAAGGAGACTGGAGGTTGGTCATGGATCTGAAAATGAGGAAAAAAATCAATCGGTGGTGACAAATTAGCCAGTGGAAAGACAATATGCCAGCCAAAGTAATGGAATCTGTTATCAGTTGTTTCAGAGGCCTTCTGCATGGATATAACTTTGTCAAGGCTTCAAGAAGTTTGCCTGCCAGCTAGATAGATGTCAGTAATGTTAAAATAAATGAATAAAAAATATTAGTAGAAATAATAGTGTAAATGATAAAGTAAAGAAAATGTGTCTTAAAAAGACTTAAGTGCATCTGTCAAATCACAGTGCAGAGACGGTTGTGGGTTTGTGTGTAATGGTAATAATTTAGTGTACAGTGTAATTGTTTTTGATTTGTGTACTTGAGTTATTTGGAAGTTTAATGGTAGTCTTAAAAATGTATTCAAACAATATTTGCTGGTAAATAGTTACTGGCTGAATAATGACAGCTAGTAAATGTTATCTCGTCTTGTTCAACAAGAACTCTTTATACCAGTCCTTGGTCTCTAACTCTCCTGAAGGCTCTTCATTTTTTTTTTTTTTTTTGTAATCAAGCATTCCCGACCTCTGCTTTCTCATTTTCCATGTCTTTTGTCGCATTCTTGCCCACCAGCCGCTTGTTTATGTGTGGCTTTTCAATTTCACTTTTTTTTTTAGGGGTTGTATAACACTTTATCCTTTTGTTTCCATTTGGAGGACTCTTACATTTTTAAGTCCCTGTTTTACACAAAAGAAAAAGAAAACATTAGGTTTTTCCAATTCAGTTATGCTCCTTAACATACCAATTTTTAAATCAAACCAGCATGATTAAAATTTTAAGTTTTTGTAAGCAGGAGGCATGTTATGTATGTGAATATGTGACAGGGCCCTTGTTGGCAAATGGCTGATTATAACACATCAAGGTTCTAAGTCATTAAGGAATCCTAAAAGAAACCAGAAGTTTGTATAAATCTCCTGAAAGTCTACACCTGTTAAAGCAGCCATTAAATTCTGAGGGATTGTGCCCTGCCTTCTGTAGACCGCTTAGTTTATTTGTTACTGCAGGTGCATAAAGAAATAATATCATAATGATGTTAGATAAGTTTATTCTTGTAAATAAGGAAAACTTTACCATACTTAGTTTCTGGAATGAAACAAGATCTCATAATTCCATCTTAAATTAAAAAGCACGATTCAATGAGAGAACATTTGCTGCCAAAGTATCTTACTTAACCAGCTTGGAGGTGATAGGTTTTAACTTTTTGATGTTCATTTAATGGTTTTGTTATCAGAGGGGGTGAAAATAAACAGCTAGGTAAAAAACAAACATGCTGTTTTGATACATGTGATAATGCAGTATCTTTTCTCTGAAAATGCTGAGGATTAGATGCATCATAAAAAAATATAACAACTGTGCAATAGGCAAATATGCGATAATCCGCATCGTATGCTAATCTCCTTCTGATCTGTGATAGTTAGATACAACCTTAAATTTTGAAACACATGAACTAACTCTACTTCCAAAATGTTTGTCATTAATAACGATTATAAACAAATGTATTTCCAAACCTTTTAGTTCCCCATGTGCTTTCTTGAATACTACATTAATTAATCTTATTTTCCTAGTAAGAGTGGGTTGTGTTTGTTTTTTTTTCCTGAGGCTGAGGGTTCTGAATTAGTACAAGAATTAATCAGATCTTGTAGCCTTAATTAAAAATAAAATATGTTGCTAATAGCTTTTCTTATCTATATTGCAGGCAGAGGCTGATGTTTCTACTTGGTGTGGGCAGTTTGCAGCTCTTTGTTCAAAGCAATTGGACTGGGCCTCCTGTTCAGTTAAAGCTTCAGGACTTTTTGCCACCTGCATTGTTACAGAAGTTCTCTGAGGTATACTTGGATTTTAATAAGCTGTCCTTTTATCATCACTGCTTTTCACAAAAAACCACAACACATAGATGGTTTTGGATGGGGAAGATACGTTTATTATATGGAAGCATTTACTCAAAGGGCATTCGCAGTCAATACACTTTTTAACTATTTTGGGATGTGTTTTTAGCTGGATCAAAGAAAGATAGTTATAAATAGCTTAGAAATTTTCCCTCCTTAAGGTAAGGTAAAAGCTGCATATCTTGCAACTAGCAGAATATATGGCAGATACTAAGAGAACAGTAGATTTGGATGCTCAGTGTCCAGTTAGGCTCATGGGTGATGCCAAGTGATTTGTAGTAGTTATAGTACAACAATGCTAACTCAGATAGAGCTTTTGTAAGAGGAGGAGAATGTAGGAGATGAAACTGAGGACTGTCAGTTTTATTTACTTTGACATCTTTTAATGTAAATAACTAATCAACACCACAACTTCTTTTTAGTGAGATGCATATATCGTTTCTCACGGCAGTACCACTCTCCATCTCGGGACTCTCCTGCACCTGTGGTGCAGCACAGCTTCTTAAGCATTAATTTTTCTGTTGGAAATAAAACTGTGGTAAAATATTTATTACTGCAGCATGTCAGGGAAAAACATATCACTGGTCTCTGCTAATGCTAAATCTACATGCGTTTGAATTTATAATTTCACTGTGAATAAGGTATAGACTATAAGCAAAGTAAATGCTGTGAACTGTGGAATGAGGGGAAGTTTGAGTATATGAAAAGTTTCACATAAAACTGTCCGATCCATGTTGCATTATTGTGGCGTGTTTTTGCAAGAATGTCATAATTCATGAAGTCCTGCCCCAGGTTTGTTTGTAAGGTTGTATTTCTAAATAATTAATTCAGATATACTGTATCCCTCCCCCTTTTTAAACAGATGTTTATCAGTTTGGTTTATCTTTAAGAGCTGATGTAGTGTGCGTATAGGCTTATTTTTTGCTCAATTTTTGATACTAGAAATTCGAATTTCATCTTCTGATGACTAAAGTAACAGTGGAAACAAAGTGTACTAAACCTTTTGGGATGTGAAATGAGTTAGCAGAAATTTTGAAGTATGCTGTTTCTGTGGGGAAAAGTTCAATTTGCCTTTATATATAATCAAAAAAATAAGAAATGCAAACTCATTTCTTCCATTATCCTTATAGTTTGTTTATAATCTTTAAGATTATAGTATTAAAGTTTACTGAAGAATATTAATATTGTATGTTAGTGTATATGTGCAGGCTGCAATCTAACACAGAGGCTGCAACCCAAGATAATGTCATAGAATTGCTGTCATTGACAGAGTTCACAGACCTGTAAAACACGATGTCCATAATTTCTATTTATTGTCTGTCTGAATGGAAGAATAAGATAGTAATTACCTGTTGAAGAGGGGAATATAGGTTTCCTGTTTAGTTTCATTATGTTTCTGCTGTGGCTGTGAATGTAATGCATTGAAAGATGTTTGCTTACGCAGAGGTGGTATGCCAGAAACCAAATTGGCAAGAGATTATAAAGGCAAACAGACTTGAGCATACTTGATTTCTACTGAGTACTGCATCAGACTTTGGTATTGGCTGCAAGGTTTAGCTATTTATACATTTAGGCAGAAGAACTTTATTTATATTACCGCTATCTATATTATCTTCTGAAATGTTAGTGGGTTCTTTCCCAAGTGCACTAAACATTTATGTGCTAAAATATAATATCCAGTTTCCTTTATTAAACATCTTAATTCCAAAGCTTTTGTATGTTTTGAGTTACCTTTATGTACTTACTTTTCTTTCCAAGGATTCTTGGTATATAAACACTCTGTAAAAAATGAACATTTCGATAAACTGGCATTTTTGTGTTTCTATTAATCCGGCTTTCCTCTTTTGTATATGCAGATATTCAGAATAAGTGGGTTAAAAATATAGCTCTAATTTTCTCCATCTGTTGTAATCTTCCATATTCTGTCATCAAGACTGATACAGTTCCGTTTCCAATAGACCTTCAATTTTTCAGGTTTTCAGACTAAAATTATCTTTTCCCATGTCAAGGTCAAAAAATTATGTCTTCGTGTTTCTTTTAGCCTCCTCTAACTAATATCACTAACTTTCAGCCTTACAATGTCTCATTTATTTCAGGAATATTAGTCTTATTTTCAGAACACTTATTTGGATTAGTCTTAACTTTGTGCTTTCAGGCTATATAACTGCTGCCATTTCTATCCTTTGAAAGTTTCACCTCTGGGTCAGTGGCATAGTTTCATTTCTGCTCTCAGATAACTTCTGAATACACCATTAATTTCTTATGAGTGCATTAAGACTGCATGAGATTATAATTAATTTCAGTGAAGAATAAATAAAATGGCCTCTTTTAGATGACTTGCTGGTAGGGGCCTCTTGGATGTCTTCCATAAACAATATTCATGAGTATGTGTAATTATTTCCCATCCCCCAAATTGATTCCAGCCTCCTCTGTAAATTACAATTACGTTCATGTACTCTATTAGGATTTCTTTTTATGTCCTGCAGAACTGGCTTGTGCTTTTTCACTTCTGAGTCCACACATAAAAGTAGTTTGGTAATTCCTAAACAGAAAATGAGCTAGCGTTTTAGTTATTGGGTGTCTTTCAGTTTTCTAAAATAACTTTGAGGCTGTGCCGTACCAACTAAATAGTCTGACTGATACTACCTTGAGTTTTTTAGTAAGTGAATTGTGTAAAAGGAAGATACAAAAAGTACTGCATTTCGGTTAAAATGGATTACCAGTTCTGGCTTTGAACTTGCTGGGATTAGACTAAAACATTTGTAATGAGCTAAATGCTTAAAGTAAGTGGGATATAGAAATAGGCTCCTTGTGTCTTAAAGAACAGTCACTGTCTGCCTGCATGTGAGGGAATAAAAGGTATAGAACTGTTGAAGTTGGAGCATGTTTATCCTGCCTTAAGTTTCAGAGTTTCTGAGTATTGGCTCGTACAATTTAGTTCAGTATTTTCAGTAGATGAACTGGACAAAACTGTGTAGTAGGACTAATTAAGACCACCAATGACTGTAAGAATGTTGTGATGACAAGCTGCTTTAATTGTTTGTTGTCTGAATTAATATTCACAAATAGGGTATATTTGGTAACAGTGAGAACCTCCATCTGGAAGAAGATCCCAACGTGTTAATTGATAATACATGTAAATAACTGGTACAAATCCTCCAAAAGCATGTATCAACAGCTCCTGCTGGCCTTTTTGTAACTTCCAGGTTGCTTGCAAATAATCAGTTTTGGAATGCATTTGAATAATTCTTTTCCCTTATATTTGTGTTACTGCTTCTTTTATGCGTTATTTGATCCTTTTGTTGGAAGAGACTGAAATATTACTACACTTCTATTGATACCAATAGCCATGTTCATAATTCATATGAAAAACACCAATGTACTATATAGTACTGCTGTTTCAAATCCAATATGATTCCTTAGCCTTGTTAATTCAGTCTATTGGAAATTCCTCCTTTTTTTCCAGACCCAGATGTTTGGCTTCCATTATCATAAACTAGCCAGAAAGAAGAAAGAGTTGAATTTTAGGCTGACTGATGTGCTGCTTGAATACCAGTGACCAGCAAGATACAGGCTTTGAAGATTCTGCAAATTTCTCCCTCTTGTGGGGAATATAAGGAGGGATGATAAAGGCTGAATATGGAGGCAGAGTCTTGTAGGTAGAGACATCTGCTACAGTAGCCTACAGTGTTGCCCTATGTTCCCTTGCTATGAATATGGACAAGAAGGGAGATTAATGCAGCCACTTGGAAAATATTCCCTTAAAAATGGAGCAAAGTTACCCTCATAGGGAATATGAACAAGGCATTCATAACTAAGCACATCTATATGTAGCACTCTCAGGAAAGACTTGCTTGTGCTAGCTCACCTTTATCTTCAGTCTGCAGCTTGGGTCTGCACCTATTGCTGGCTTGGATCCTGAAACTGAAGACAGCCTCCACTGTAATCTTATCTCCTTTGCAGAAAGTTGGAGAGAAGCAGATATAAACAAAACCATTTTTCCATCCCCTGAAGTCTGGAGTAAAGAGTGAATTCTGTTCCAAAGGACCAAATCTTTGGCTGGTAACCTCAGTACATCCTCCATTATTCTGAAAGTTATATATCACCTTAGCTTTGCCAAATGACAAGTTGTTGTGCAGTAGTCTTTGTACTGTTTAAGGTCTGAGAAGCCCCGTATATAAGGCTTAGTATCTACATACAAATTCCTTATTTGATAGTTTGTTGGTTTCTCCCTCCTCCTCTTCATTTTTTAATTAATTCTTCCCAAGCCTTTAGTCTGGCTTTTTCTACCTCTGCATATGCCTACACTTAGCTTTTTAAGATTTAGGGGAAAGATCCCACGACTGAGAACGAGCTGATGAAACGTGAGGAAGGCCAGTTCACAGCAGTCCCTTATACAAAAGTAAAAGCATACCAAATGCCAACTTTGCCTCTAGTCATTATCATTAGCAAGAAAAGAATATGAAGCCTGTAAACTAAAGTTCTCATACACTCTATTCTCAGAGCTATTGAATGTGAATGGCAGAAGATTTTTTTCTGATTATCGTAATCATTACTCAGGTGGTAACAGCTGTGCTGGGAAGTGCTTTTGAAATACTGTGAAATAGCCAAGAGTACTGTCTAGCTTGCAGCTGATTTAGGGCTCTAGTAGTAGTTACTTAACAGTAGCTTTTAAGTTACTGTTTGGAAGTTGAATATGTAACCAGTTATGTTTCAGAGAATAAAATAAATATGTATTTACAGTGAATTGAGCTTCATTTGTTTGTATTTAGTCCAGAGGTGCTCAAATGGAACCACCTGCAGGTGCAACAGAAACTGGATGATCACCTCAGAGATTTCTCAACATATGTTCATGAAGTAATTGTCTAGTATATGTTTCGGTGCTTTAAGAAAATAATTCCTGAATAAAATAATTACATGTTTTGATGGCAATTCTGGTGAAGAATGGAAAGACTAAACACTCTAACCCAGGTTTATTAGGTCAGGAACATTCTGTTAGCAAGTCTTGGGTTGTGGCCATTTTGGGATATGTGAAATTTTTGAGCTGTATGAGATTGGTTCAACAATGTTTTAGGGATTTTTGTGGACTTGATTCCTAACGTTTTAGCCCTTGAAGCTGTAAAAGCTTAAATGTCTACCTCTTTTACATACGTAGCTGTTCTCTCATCTTAAAGACTACCTTAGGGCAGTAAATTGTTAGAATTCTGCACTGATAATGCAGTCTTAGAGCAGAAGTTAGAAGAATGGATGTTAGTTTAGGCTTTCTCAGCTAAAAGAAAAAGATACCTGCTTTCCTGTATGGGATTTGCTTCCTGGAAAAGAACATGGATTTGTTAAAATAGAATATAGCAGTTCTTTGGCTCTGAGATGTGTTGGCTTATTGTCAAGGCTGTGACATGTCATCATCTATCCCTTTCATCATCTATCCCTTCTCCCTCCCTCATTACATTCCTTGTAATGTTACATTAGCTGGACTGAGCTCTCCAGTGAAAGGATTTGAAATGTGAATTTGAGATTAATTGGTTGCTACAGTGCTTGAACAAGTGTGGATTATTATAGCATAAATTTCATTCTAAGTCTAAAATGGTCCTATAGCAAAGCTTACAGCTTCTTTGCTTTTCCACTGTTTTAAGTGCTGTCTACTTTGATTATAGAAAGAATAAAAAGGAACAGATGGGGGAAAAAAAAGTTTAAGTTAAACTGAAAATTATATTAGGTGTCCTATTATATTGAATCTTTAGAAGGATTGAATGATAACTTTCCCTCTCAAAATCAGAATAGAGATGTCGGTAAGGCTGTTCCTTTCTGAATCACTAGAGGTGGGAGGGATCTGGTATACTTCCATTTGGCAGTTTCTTTCCTCTATTCTGAAGTAGTTTGTCAGACTACTGTGAACTTTGTTTTCCAAACGGTGGGATTGAAATGACTGCAGTGGTGTCATGCAAGAATTCCACTTTGAGTGAAGAATTTAAAGTCCTGAGTTACTGTCTACAGAGTAAAGGTATTTTCACTGTTAATGCAAGATAAATAATTAACAAACCTAAGCAAATCAGGAAAAAAAAGCCTTAAGATTACCCAGTCATTAATAAGTGAACTAGGGGAATAATGTAGCTTAACATTTTTTACTTTAATGTAACCGGTTGGTAAAGGTATTGAAAAGAATGTCAAGTAACTTGGGACTTACATTATTTGTTTAGTTTAAAAAGCTGAAATGTGATTCTCATAACTTCCATCCTGGTTGTGTAGACTGAATAAGAATCTTTCAGACAAGTGACTTCAATGCAAGCTGTCATTTAAGCTTTTCTTCTTCTCTTTCCC
>NW_009259313.1:858222-906145 GCF_000687185.1 Egretta garzetta | reverse complement strand
AAAAGAAACCCTGCCATATGAGAACCAGGAATAAACTGATGAACTGACATCTCCCTGAGTCTGCAGATAAACTGCTTGAACGTTTTCATTGCATTGAAAGGGAGAGAAGAATAGGTGACTGTCAGATGACAGTCACCACTGAGAGACAGATTCCCTCGAGAGCTACCTCAAGCCCATTAAGTGAAAGAATTACTATAGGGAACGTCATACAGGAAAGCATCCAAAGCATAGAGAGGTTTTTATTTATTGGACAAAGGGAAGAATGACTTTAATACTGCTGCTCTGATGCCACTCCAACAGGAAGCTCCCTCTGGGGAAAGAGGAAGATAAAGCATATTGACATCACTGGAGGAAAATGTATAGTGTATTTGAGTGCTGTAGGATTAATTTAACTAACAAATTATTTTATTTCTGTGATTACAAATTGAATGGCATGGATTTAGCAGAAGTTTTTCTCTTTCAGTCATGGGAAGGATTATATTACTGGAATGTGTTTGGAGGTAGTGTTGCCTGGACATACACTTTTCAGGTAGGAGGAAATCAGAGCCTTTCAGCTCACGTTGATATGGTGTATCTGGACAGCAAGAAACAAGGCAGAATTCACCATGATTTGGTAAAAGGTTGAGACTCCAGGAAACGGTGATTTTTTTTAATGTGTTGAGCAGACTTTTTCCTTAAATACATAAATAGTTATTTTTTCTAATTCTGTATTATGTGATTTGTTGATAAACTTACTTATGTTTCCTGAAACTTGTAATTTTTTTTTCATTCTTCTTTCAGCCAAAAATGCTGCACGCAGCTATTCTGAAGAAGCTGGTTCTAGATGGTGAATCGGTCTACACCTTGACTTCTCATCCAGTTTTGCTGCTTATAGCCAGGATAATCCTTGTGAATTCAAGACACAAACTTGCATCTCTTCAGGTAAGAAATATGTGACTAATGATTATGAATGCCAGCTACTCATTAGTTGGTATTCTCATTCTTTTTTACATACCTCATTGAATCGGTATAACTTCATTTCTTCTTCAGTAGCTCTGAGGTTTTTTCCTCTAAGAAACAGTTAGACACAGTGATTACAATTAAATGCAAGTATCTTTTTCTTAAAGATAAGCTATTTTCTCACTGTTTTTCCCAAAAGAGAAGAAAGATGCCTTCGTTACCTGGAAAAATTAGAAAATTCAATAGGAAGCAACTTTTTTTGTGATATTATTGGGGCGAGAGGAACGCCCTATAATGCAGCATACATCTACTATGTCCTTTTTAACAAGCTTTGGGATACTGTTAACCATTACTGTATGAGTTTTTTAAGCCATGAGTTCTAAATGCCAAGGAAGTCCTCTCTCTTTGTTTGTCATTGTCCTCTACCTCTTCTGCGGGCATCCATGTGGAAGCTACCTTAATTTTCTGTTGTGCTTGTACATTAAATACAAGAAGATAAGACAAATCTCTTCTTGAGAGGGTTTTTGTCTCTGCCTCCTTTGTAGTTTAGCAGCAGGCTGGTTGGTAGCAGGACTCTGGAACTGGGGGACTTCTAACAGCAGCAACTTCTCTTTATTGCATTTGAGTTAAACAGAATTTGGCTGGAGATCAAAATGCCACATGGTCCCTCTTTATGCTTGGCTGACAACATCAGTTCCCAGCTGGGTCTTTGTATGAGTGATGAATTAAACTGTGTGGGAGATGTTGGCTGTACAGCATTTCTGGAAGCCAAGCTCTTCCATCGTTTTCCCTGTTATTCACAGATGAGTGCTGTTGAATTTCAGCAATCAGGTCAGCCAGGGAGCCATAAAATGTACCTGGTATAGAGAATTCTCTTGCTGCCTCCTCTCAGACTGACATAAATGGGGTGGCCTTCTTTTACCCAGTAGAGGTTCAATTACTTGTGGCTACGTCAAGTTTGGATAGTAGTTCAAAGGTAGCAACTGATTAAAAACTGCTTTCATCAACAGGTCAATGTAGCACTTAAAGCTTGCCATTCTTTCTCGTTTCAGCTTGATTCAAAGGACGTCTCTTAATAGCTTTGCTTAAGATATAGTTCAAATGAATTTAAAACAGAGTAAAATGCTCTGAAATATATTATCTAAAGCATTAATAAAGCCCTGTTTTATTCAAAAATGCTATTGTATATGGAAGATTAAATGCTTAAACATCATCCAAAAACTCTTAACTTGGGTCCCAAAAAACCTAACATAGCTGATCTAATATCGTACAGAGCTCAGCTGGCTTACCTGAAACTTTATAAATATGCTCTCTCTGATTTTAACATTTCTGAGTGGGGAGCATCAGGCCTCAGGAAATTGTGTCATTAAGCTGCATACTCAGTTGTGTGGGAAAATGAATACTTCGTTATATGAAGCTAAACTGAAGTAATTTGAAACTTATTTAAATTGCCTTTAGGTTTCTAAGTAAGTGATGAAATATTGGGATTTGACCTTTTCACCGAGTCTGTTGTTTGTGTGCTTTTACTTTGTTCAGCTTGATATCAAAAGTCATCTTTCATTGCTTTTTGAAATAGATGCTATTATTCTTTTTGATGGTTCCTTTCTAGGCACATTACAGTCAACTACAAGTGATTGGTTTAGATGTTTTTGCTTGAACACTGTACAGCCCTTAGGTTGGTCTGATGTAAGCATACCTGTATAAAAAGTTCAGAAGATAGGTGCCTTTCAGAAGTTCTGAAACCTCTGTTTCATAGAAAATGATTGGTGTGTTAACATAGCAGAATAACTAGTAATCATTAGAGCCTGTGTAGAGGTATGCCCTATGTTCACAGACTATAATCTTAAGTATAATTTTGAGAATAGAATATTATATTATATTATCAGTTAGCTTTTCCATGCATTTCCACCTGGTGCAGCTAGAGAGGGATAAGATGTGCTGGGGAACTTATGTTTTGTGTACATAGTTTTCTAAAATTGGGTATTTCCTGAGCTGCGATTCATCTCTGCTCTAGAATGATTACTTAGTTCAGCATGGTATTTGCCCTTCTGAAATTCCACATACAAACATTAATACTTTCAATTTTATTTGTAAGGTGTTCTCATGAGCAGTTCTGGTCTTCTACCTCTCTGTCTCCTTTCTACCCCCACCTGAAGAAATAAAAAAAGATTAAACAGAACAGGAAAAAAATGCATAGAAGGGCAACACTGGATGATGAGAAATACTTGAATGGCTTCCGTACAAAAAGTAACTAAATAGTCTAGGACTCTTCAGGCTGGAAAGATTACTGAAGTGTGAGATCATGGCTGTCTATTAAAATCATGAATGTGACACAAAAGAAGATAAGTAGGAAACCGCTTTTTTTTGTCTGTTTCAAGAATCAGGAGGTATGAAATCAAAGTAGCAAGTGGCTGTTCCAAAATAAGCACACACAAGTATTTCTTTTATCTTCTGTTCACAGAATTTCTTACCAGATTGTGGTCCTAAATATTTGCAGGGTTCAAAGAGCAGCTAAAAAAATTAAGAGGAAAAGCCCATCAAACTCTTAGAGCACTGTAGAGCAGCTGGAATGTGTACATCTTTATGCTAGGTTAGTGCTCACTTTTTATATAAAACAACTGCTTTGGTTGGGTTTGTATTTTTTAGAAATTAGAATTGAATAGATTACAAAATCTGTATTTTAAAGCCACTTATCTCCTTTTTTTTAAAAAGGGACCTATAATTGTTAACTTGAAGCATCCATATTTTCTTTCAGACATTATCTTGGTGGACTCTAAGATATGTGAATATTCACCAGCAGTTGTTGGAGGAGAGATCACCTGAACTATTTACTCTTGCCCAGGCCTGTATAAAAGAAGGTATGTTTCTAATTACTTGGTTTATTGGCTTTGAGCATCAGTTGTAAGATATGATGGGGGAGTGGAGTTTGTGGGCACAGCTCTATCAACATGATGCTTATCAGATGCTTTCATAACTACAGAGAGTAGAGAGGGAACAAAATTCACTTAAATTGACATGGACTTGTATGGCACGTGCTGTTTTCCAGACTCTAAGATGAAAATGGGAGTATGTGATTGTAGACAAAGTTTTTTTGGTTTGGTTTTATTTCCCCCCTCCCTGTGCTTAGCACTGTTAATTTACCACTAGCTCTCTAGAAGCCATTCTGTGCTGTTTTCATTCCTTATTAACTGAGCTTATTCTGGTTTGAAAAGGGAGTGTCCTTGTTCTTCTGTATCTTCATGGGGGAGATAAACTTCTTTTTTCCTGTTTTCTCTATCTGCACCTAAGTTTTGAGATCTGTTGCCTTTCTGCATTATATATAGAGAAAATAGACCATGTTAAAACTGAATTATGTAATATATATATCAATGTTTACAAAGCATAATGTAGAAAGTTAAATATAATTTAATAGTGTTAATATCATTTGCTACAGCAACTGATAAAGCTGGAAAAAGGAGGCAAGCTTTTACGTATGCTAGCCCCTCACTACTTAGTTAACTAAAGATTCATTTAACTTCACAAACCTGAAATTTCCAACCAATTGCATTTAAGAAATTTTCTATTGCATTTAGATGAATTGTCATGTGTGTTCTATTTTGACACAGACAGCAATCATAAAACACTAAATTTTGAGTCTCCCCTCTCCTAGCACACCTTAATGGAGCTGTTTTGATCTGAACCATATGTAGGTTCAGGCCATGCAAATTATGTGTAAAATATGAAGTGGGTTTTGGTCCTTTTAAGAACTTAAAAATTGGTAACAAAGATGTTAGTACAGTAATGAAATTGAGCAGAGGGATTTTACCGGGTCCTCTGCAGTAAAGAAGCAACTGACTTAATGCTCTTACTGGATGCTACAAGCACTGGAGCGGAAGGGTTTTGTTGCAATTGATGTAAACTTTTGTATTTTCTTATACTTTATTAGATGATTTTGAACTAACCTCTACAGTTATCTTGCACAGGTATGGGAATCTTAAGATTAAATTCTACTTAGTCTGTAACTTTAAAATTTCTAGTTCTTGGAAAGTTGGAAGCATTGCTGATTTGGTGCACTTATTAGAAAGTAATTGACAGGTGTAATTTAAGGACATCATGATAAATTAGTCGCTGTGTTAACTTACGGGCTGGGGATGGGGGTTAGACTTCAGCAGGTGCAAAAAATGAAATCTAAATTGCATTTTTTATTTCCAAATTAAATTATAGCAAATTGAGTTTTACTTCAAAAATAGGTGTTGCCAGTGTAGTTTAACCTATTAGTCAAGTTTGGCCTGTTTAAATGCTTGTATTGGAAATAAAAATTCCTTAAAATATGACTTCCAAAATATGTTGGAAAAGCTCATCTCCCACATATTTCTCATAGGCATTTTAAAAACAGAGTTGCATGGAGGTGGTTAACTGTTCTGGAGAGGGTTATTTTGCTTAGTTTGATGGTTAAGGGTAAGCTTTTTTGAGACAAAATTTTTGTTGCTTGGTTTTAATGTAGTAAGGCTTAAATATTTGTGTGTTAGGTTGTACAGTACTTCTAGAATGTATATTTTCAGGTAAATATTTAGAAAATATACAAAACTTTATATTACAAAACAAGTGGTGCTGGTGTGCTTCATTCAGATAAGGAAGGTTAAGGAGATACATTTGTAATAAACCTTCTGCTCATTTCTAGATAATTTTTTTTGTTGTTCCAGAGATGCCCAGCGTCAAAGATCTTTAGATACCAGTGGTTTTGCAGTTCTGTTAGAGTAGTGCAACTCTTGTTTGACAGTATAGTTTTATTATGTTAATTTGGGAGAATGCAGAGTATATGAAAACACTTCTGGGTTCTGTTAAGTAGATAAAAATCTGTAATAGAGAAATGTATAGCCCATTTAGGTATTTCCAAGAAGAAAAAGTAAGTCACAAATACTTGGAACAAAACTGAAAGAGAAGCAATAATAAAATGAATTAAAATTCACTGATACTGCATAGAGATACAGCAGTTTGTGCAGCCCTGATCTGTGTAGAGAGTTCTGTTGCATATGCACAAATACTACATAAGTACTAAGATGTCTTTTTCAGTGCCCTGTTTTGAGACTCCTGGATCTGGTTTTCAGAGAAGATGGTGTAAAGTATGCTTGAATCTGTAGTTAGTTTTTTCCAGGCAGGTTTTGCTTCCTGCTTCCTCTAACAGTTTATTTACTTTCTAATTAAAGCCATCTGGTATTTCAAACAAGTACCTTCATATTCTGTAAAATAAATACTTAATAAACCTTTTAAATAGTCTTTGATTAGGGCTTGAAAAACCTACTTGCTTGTTCTGTATCAACTTGGCTAGAAAACTTTGTCTTAATTACTAGAGAAAAAGACCTTCGAATTCAGGAGAAAATGTTTTCTATTTAAAATACGTTGTTCTCAAGTATAAAGTCGGCATCATCACCTGAATAGAAGACAGCTGCAGTGATTCCCTGCTGTTCTGAAACAGCTGTTGTGCAAAACAAACAGGGCTCAGTGCAGTTTCCCATCCATTTGGCCCCATGTCAAACATGGTATGGGGTGCTGGAAGGATGTCTTAAGTTTGGGACATTAGTGCTTCTGTGCAGCTACGTCAATACTAGTAATGATGTGAAGCTTTCCACAAAGGTCCATTACCATTGGAGTAATATTTTTAAATTACCAATTTGCTTTCATTAAACAAAATCTCTAAATTCTGACTTTGAAAAAAGTTACTAGGCAGGATTTATCCACGCAAATTCTTACTTACTGAATTAAAAAAGCAGTGTAAAAGTATGTTCAGAACTAATAAATTTATATATTCATTGAAAGGTTTTGAGCATTAACAAGTACTCAAAAAAAAAAAAAAAAAAACCCAAACCAAAAAAACCTAGAAGGCTTACACAATAAAATCTGTTCAGGCTAGAGTTGACTGCCAATCTCTAAATTCAGATGTCACAGAAAAATGTTTTAAAAAGCCTTGATAATATTAGTTTTTATGTAGTAAGACTTTTTACTATTCTTAATAAAGCATTTTTGAAAAATTAAGCATCCATTAAGGGACACAGCATCTATGTTAATCCTGGGTACCAGTCTTCTTAGGTACTGTGATGCTGTGAGCTTTTAAAGAACTCTATTATGTAAATATTTCCTGGCAAAATAAAGAAATTAAGTCCAAAGCAAAAAATCACTTCCATTTAGGAATAATTCACGTGAATTATTTTCAACTTAATTGTCTATATTTCACTATGGAGGAATATTCTTTTGTCATTTACTGTATTTTGATAGATAGAATTTAAATATATAAGAAATACAAATGCTTCTATGCTGGATGAAAAAATATCGTCTTCTTTTGTAAAGATTTCAGATTTATTTTGACAATATTTTTTGCTTTTTAGATGGAGAGCGTGATCTTTATTGCTCAGCAAATCAGTAATTATAAAAAAAAACAAACAAACAAACAAAAAAACAAACCACCAACCCCACTCCCAAACAGAAAACCCCTACAGAGTCCTAAGTCCCTATTCAAACCTCAGTCTGCTGGTGAAAGTTTTTCATTTGAAGCCTGCTACTTAAGGAGGAGGGTATTACCTCAATATCCTGTATTCTGAGTTCCTATATTCTTTAGCAGGTCCGAGACAGTTGGAGTTGTTTATTTCCTGCAAGATCGATATATCCCAGTTCAGCTTTGCTGTAAAATATAAGTGAAGATTAAACCTTTGTTTGTTCTAGTAGTAATGCTTAGCTGTAAGACTTGAAAAAGGCTTTACTTTTATACACTGACTGTGGATTTTTAAATGCATGGAGCTGTAAAGAACAACAGGTCTCCTTTAAGCGTAACAGACTTTCTTTCCTGGTGATTTAAATGTGGTTTTAAAATATATTTCTCCTGGAATGCATCCTGACAGCCTTTCTTTTTCTTAATTTGCAGTGACAGAAGCAGAAACTTTGCTCACGGGTGGTGAAAGCTGGCACTTGGCAGTTCAGTTCCACCTTGAGTGTGCCTATACTTTTTTGTATTACTATGAGTATAAAAAAGCTAAACAGTGTTTCAATATGGCTAAAGACATAACAAAACTGCAGATTAATCTTACAGGTAAGTTTTGATTGTACAGTCTTAAGAGGGTGGTTGGTTGGACCGAACTGACCTACAGTTTGTTGGAATTTTTTAAATGTCGAAGTAAAAAAGAATTGTATTTTGAAAAATCTTGACTTTTAACAGGTAGGACTTACTTGTCTTCTAAGAAATAACATTGCTTGAAAAAGGGAAGAGAAATACACTGTCTAGATACAGGGTCACCCCTAATACGGATATCTGAGCAGCGGTGGTATTATGATCCTTCCTTCTCGTGTTTCATGTAGAATTGTAGGTTTAATAGGACTTCTGAAACTAGCTGGTGTCATGATGAAGAATTTTGTTTGTTTGGAGATGCTTATAAAGAAGTCTACATAATGATTTGATGCAGTCTTACACCCTTTATGCCACTAGCTTAGTTCTACTCTATGTAAATAACATTTAAAAGTCACTTCCAGGACTGTTGTTATCACAGGAAAGAAGGAGAAAAGTCAAATTTCTGGTGAACAGATATAACAAGGATTCAATCACTATAGAGACTTTATAATTATCCTTTCAGAACCTGTTTGGAGTCAGGCAGATCAGATTGCTGCAGCTGCAACTTCCATTTAAAATTACATGTATAGATATGGGACTGTTTGGTCTAGCTGGTCCTGCTAGGTAATCAAAATGACATAAGATGAACACCTCCTCTGTGCGAGAACTTCGCTTGTGCCTGAGTAGAAGTGGAAAAACCTTTATATAGTTTTTTTTTCTATAGAGTTGTTAGTGGAATTAAGGAACTGAAACTCACAGCCTCCTTACCTGTTACACCACTGTATGTCACAAGGCTAGCTGTTCCGTTGTATTTAGATAGGAGCTGCAGCTACCCCTGCTTATATCCTGAGCCAGTTTATAATTTTGATGTGAAACCAAAACAAAACCCTGCACACACAACCCCTGCCCAAACCAAACAACTCTAGTGGAACTCTATGCTCATTTTTTCAAAGGTTCTAAAGGTTTACTTTGAAAAATCAGTAATGAAAATCTTGTGGCGTAATGTTTTTGCATAACTATGAATATACGCATTATATTCCGTGGTATCTGCTTAAAACATAGGAGTAATGTATAGAATCATAGAATGTTTTGGGTTGGAAGGGACCCCTAGAGGTCACCTAGCCCAACCCCCCCGCAGGAGTAGGGACACCGCTAACTAGATCAGGCTGCTCAGAGCCCCGTCCAACCTGGCCTTGAATGTTTCCAGGGATGGGGCCTCCACTACCTCTCTGGGCAACCTGTTCCAGTGTTTCCATACATTTGTTTGAAGGAATTCCATGCAGTTCAATTGATCCTACCCTTTTTTCCTATGTGCAACATGTACTGTATGTGTGACATGTCCCATGTGTGGCATGTACTGCAAACATCATTATAAGGTAGTTTTGTTTAAAATTAATCTAAATTTTTCATGTTTTTTATTAAAAACATCAGTGCCTGTGATGATACTCAAGCTATAAAATTGCAATTAACTAAGAACAAGTAAAATCAAAGTGGCAGGTGGCTATTCACTGATATTCCTCAACTTACAGCTACGTGTTAGATATATTATTTTTTTTTTCCCCCTTTAAAGGGGATCTTTAGATTTTGGATGAGTAATTTCCTTAAATCTAACCTAGGAAAAAACCTCTTGTTTGGAGGGGAAAAAAGAAGTTTGGATGCAGTGGAATTATTTGTATTTTTGATTACTTTACCAAGAGATTACGTTAGTCCCAGAGAGAGACTGTGGTGATACAGTCTCTTGGAAAAATGTTGTGAAACTCTTAGGAGTGCTGTGGTTTATCTCCATAAATCTATTAGAATAGTTATGAAGGATGTCTAACCTGAAGGCAAATGAACTGAACTGAACATGTGGGAATTGTTGGCATTCTAGACAAATTCATTTGACATGCATGTTTTGGCTAAATGGAAGGAATGTTACATCATTAAAAAAGACCGCTTTAATGTAAAAATTCAACCTCTAGGAAAGACATTTTTAAGGCTTTTGGAAGGAATTTCCTTTTTAGGAAAGGATTTTAAGAGGTTTTTTTATTCTTCCATGGTTATAATCCTTACTAGCTGAACATTTTATTATGGCATGGAGATGTATACTGTTCTTAGAGAGAATTCAGAACCGATATTTTCCAAAGTTATTGTAGAAATATGTAAATAAATCATACTTGTTCTGGCTTGTGTACTTTTTTAGGTGCCATTAATCCAGGTTTGTGCTATATTCGTAATTTATTAAAAAGCATCCTTATGCTCTTTATAATGCATCACAACCATCAATAACTCCACAAAACAATTTCCAGTCAAAGAGCAGACTGTGGTCCTTCTTGCATATAAATTTACTAAAATGAAGGGTGGTAATCCAAAATAAATTTAAGATCAACAGATCTGGAGGATTAATAATGCTGAAGTCTGAGGTCTGCATATTGTCTGCTGTCTGCTTATTGTTTTCATACCCAGTAATGCATCCCCGGGAACTTTTAATATGGAACAGAAAGTAAAGTCTCTGTGTAGATTCCCTGTCTTTTGTGAGGATATATGGTGCTATAAAGCAAGCAAATTTTTCCCCCAGCTTAAACACGTGATATATATTTTCCAAATAAAAATTTTGTCCCTGTAACAGCAAGGAATTCTTTGCTTTAAAACATGGGGGGGCGGGGGTGTATGAATCTCGGAGCATAAACAAACTACAGTTTCTGGGTGGTAGCAAGTAAATTTAGTGGTAACCAGCATAACTTTGCAATGGTTTTATTCAGCTGTTTAAGCAGTAAGACATAATAGGAGGTGAATTACAGCATAATTATTTTCAAGCATTATTAAAATTGAGAGTTGAGTGCTACCACGTAGAATTAATATGAACCATTACCCGGTATTTCTCTCTATGTGTGTCTCTTCTCTGCAGTGTGCCTTAGGATTTAGAATTAATATGAACCATTACCCGGTATTTCTATGTGTGTCTCTTCTCTGCAGTGTGCTTTAGGATTTTAAGGTGATATTTTTAGAACCTTTTTCATTTCTTCATAAACTCTTAACACAGGGCTTTCCCATTAAAAGGGGTGATGGGCAGAACAGGAGAAATCAGTTTAATTTCTGGTGTCCCTGCTGCTACCTTTCCACCTCCACGAGAAAACAGCGGTGACTGCTATTTCAGTACCTGTGCCAGGTGATTCTTACTGACAGTGGCCTCATCCTTAAGCCTGTGTCACATGAGCAGTGAATCATCTTTACCTCAGAGATTTGTGTCCTGCAAAATTTTCAAAATGATAATGGAATTAAGAACTTGATCTTAATTGGTTCTGTAAAAGCAGGAGAGGATTAGCTTTCAGTCCTTTGTTTCTGCTACTGGATTTTCACAGTTCACATTGTCTGAGCATTGTATCACAGTAATAATAAGCAAGCAAACATCCAAATTTTACAGAGTAATTTTTAGCTCCATTTTGGCTTTGGTTAAGATTCTGTTATTCTTAATTGCTATCCTGAAATTGTTCTATGATTTCTGATTGCAGCTTGTGAACAGGTTGCGAACAGAGGGAGAATGGACATGTTTCTTTTCAGTTTGGTATAAATGTCAATTGCCACCCTAGAAGTAATATTTTGAATATTGATTAATTTGGTAGACAGCCTTCACTGGTTTGCTGTTTCACTCTCTCCCATGTTACTTCTACAGTTTTCTATGTGCCATATTATGGTAACATCATGTCTGTGATCCCTCTTCATAGACCTAAGTCTTCAAATGAAGATTTGAAATATTTTAAATTATGGCATGTAAGATATGGGATTTTCATTTGCCTAAATGTTTCCACATTGTTATTAACTTTTAGTAGGCAAATCAAAAAATTGTTTGTGGTTTATTGCTAGGGAATAAATAGAGAACTGATGAAACTTCATGACTATGAGTTTTCAAGAGACCATATGGTGGGTTATGGGGAATTTACCTAAAAGTGGCTCTGTAAGACCTATCTAGCTGTGTTTGTATGTTTGTAACATGTATTTCTTTGTATGTCATAGCCAGCAGTAAGAACCCATGTAGTTTGCTGCAAAGAGATTGAGCAGAGTTAAACCACTGCTAAATTTCGTAGGTTAATTCTCAATGTGTTGCTTTTTTTATTTCTCCTTTTTGTGAGCAACTTTCTAGTATATGATGGGATTACTGGTTTTTAGTGTTCATTAATATAAACTTATATTCTTTCCCTGTAGGTGCTTTGGGGAAGAGAACACGATTTCAGGAAAAGTATGTTGCACAGCTTATTTTGGATGTCCAAAGAACAGATGAATTCCTCCTTCCTCACAGTGAACTAAGTCCAGCTCCAACACCTCTAGAAAACTTAACAATGGTATGTATTTGAAAAGTTGTTTTCATTTCTTAAAATGAAAGTGTGTTGAAGCTTTTCTTGGGTGTCTGCAAGGGAAAATTTTGTGGTGCCTGGAAGAAACTTCTGATTTCTGAAAGTTTTTGGAAAAGATGTGGGGTGGTTGGTTGCCTAATATTAAGGACATGGAGTAAAACTACATATGACTGTCTGCGAGACAGATACGGCTACTGAGCTAAAAGCATGTTTGCAAATACGATCTTCTACAGTTTGTTTATTAATTTCTAGTGCCGAGGAACGATGGAGTTAAGAGAACAGGTGAGACAGACTTTCAAAATAGCCTTCAAGGTATCACAGAAATGCACAGATTCCTAAGGGCTGACAGACATGTTCAGTAACAGTGTGAAGATAGGAAATTTGTCTTAGGTATTCCTATGGGCATGAACTATGTGACTTGGCCCTACTGGTTCTAAGGGTGTGCATGATGACTTCAATTATAAATTGCTCAACAACCACTGAATTGTTTTGAAATGGCATTTTTCCTTCATGAGGAGAAGTTCTGGTCAGGATCTAAAGATATTTGAACTTGCTAAAGAAGCCAGAGATAAATCAAGGCATTATGGTCCAAGATTTATTCTTCAGGTTGGAGAGCCTTTATAAAAAAAATGTTATATGCCTTGATAGACTTTTAGGTCAAGCAGGGACATCAAGCAAAAGAATTTGACAATAACTTCTTTATTTCTAAATTGAATGCACAAATACCTGAGGAGACTATCCAGCCTTTTTTGTTTGTCCATTAATACGTCCTTAGTGTTGTATTCAGTTTGATGAAAAGAGATGGACTGCATATATGTCACAACTCGTGCTTATGATAGAACTATGTATAGCAACCCATTTAAGGGTAGTGAGAGCTTAGGGGGAGGCCACTTGGTGAGTGTCCAACTTAGTTGTAGACTTCAAGTCCAACTTAACTAGAACTAAATGATATAATGCATTGTTCCCAGGGGGCCCTAACTGGGATATTGTATAGTTATTTTCTCCAGTTATTCACAACTTTCTGAAGAATTTCCCTTTGTAAGGTGTATCTGATAAGGACTTTAGTTTGAAATAAAATAATGACATAATTTCAATAAAAATGAACACTGGTTTAGGCTGTAGGTATAACCTGGAATGAAGTATATTATCCTTGCTAATAAAATACTGTATTCATATGTCCTTTTAATGAACAGACCCAAAGCTGCTGAGTGTTTGAGAGAGAAGATTGGGATATTTGGAACATTTACTAATTAGTCATGCTTATGTTATCCACACTTTCCTACTGAACATATATTGAAAATAGTGCTAGAGAAAGTAAGCATACCTACTTTTTCTGCAAAGTAAAAATGTGACGCTAGAAAGGACTTGAAAAGTTTTGGCTACAGGAAGGAGTTGAGTTTTGTGCAAGTCTGAGCAACTGTGTCATATAATTCTGTCATAAGTTATTTGGGCTGCCTTTTAAGGAAAGTTAGGCTTTCTGTTCCCACAGTCTACTTCAGGAAAAATCAGAACCTTTTATTTTTGCACTTCATGTGTGTCAGAAATTCTGGAAAATAATATTAGTAAACCCATGTGCCGCTTTGAGGAAAATCTGAAGTATTTCAAGTTCAGACATTTTATTAACATCATGTGTGAACGTCCTGTCACAGGTATTAGACCAGTCTAAGTAGACTCCCCAATTCATGCATGTGTTGAATTACCAATTAAATGTTTTGGGTTTTTTCCCCTTTTTCTAGCATGCCTTTATTGATAATATAGTATCAAAATACAACTTCATGTAATTTGTCAGCGTTAACTTTAATGGTGAGTCCTAGTGTTTCTTTTGCCAGGTCTGGTCTCATATTTGCCCGCCTAGAGTGTATCTTGAAGCTCTTTTAGCTAAAATTGAAGTTAATGCTCTGCCATAAACTGCCGAAAGCATCATTGCATCTCTGTCTAAGTTTAGGCCAGATGCTTGATATATCTTGTATACTTTTAAAAGACTATTCATGGAAAATGCATAGAAGCTAGGTCTTGAGAGGTGCTGAGAATCTCCACAGAATTAACAGATGCATATGGAAAGCTAAAAGGCCTGTGATCAATCTGCAGAATTATTATAAGGAAATTTTCTTCTCTCCAGTGTTCTTATTTTGCATCTGCCATTTGCAGATAAAGGAAAATACTCTATTTGTCTAAGGATAGGAATTATCCTGGATGAGTGTAAAACTTCCTAGGAGAATTATAAACTCTGCCAATGTGTATAAAGGCCAAGTTGAGGCGGGTCACACCTAATTTTCATCTCCTGTTTTGGAGTGCTTTCTTCTATAGTCTTAAAGTTCTCCCCGTCATTAAGATGACTGAACAAGTTATTTTGCAGTTCAGTGGTTAGTAATTTAATTACGTTAAAAATACAACCAATATAGCAATATGGCCAGTTGTTGAACTGGTAGCTGGGCTGATTTCTGGTCAAGGGCTTCCTGCTTCCCTCTGGTGCTGAGCAGTTATGTTATTTCGGATGGCACTGGAAGGAAAACTATTTGCATTTCAAAACAAATATTTGAGATTTTAAATTCAAAGCTTTGCTCACAGGTCAGCTTTCTTCAGAATAACTAAATGTTCTGAAAGCATACTTTCAGTTAAACTGATGATGTTTCTGTGAAAGGAAAACCTCAGGCTCGAGGCAATGCATAAGGACTCGATATGAAGCGGTATGTTAAAATAGTTTGATAAGTTTAAAAAAAAATCAGAGCTGTCTATTTTTTGGGGGAATGAGGAATTTCTTTTTAAATCTTGGAGTGGAAGTTATGCTTAAAACTCCAGCACATAGTTGCAGTACAGTTCAGTTCATTAGTATACATAGTGAAGTTAAAGCAATTAGTGCTGTTTATACAGGCTAGATA
Organism: Egretta garzetta; assembly: GCF_000687185.1. Lineage (NCBI taxonomy): Eukaryota > Metazoa > Chordata > Aves > Pelecaniformes > Ardeidae > Egretta > Egretta garzetta. Next base: position 890,921 of record NW_009259313.1, on the reverse strand, counting down.
TTAAAGGTTATGTAGACCAGAAGCTGGAAATTTTTTAACCAATTGCTTTATAAATTAAATTGTAATTTGTTACATCTAATGACGTGGTATCATTAACTAGCATAGTGCTTGGTTCTAAAATAATTTTCATCTGGAAGTAGTGGCTAATCCTTATATATGCTAATAGAAGAAAATGGTGGTATAAATATGCCTTTAAGAGTTGGAATATCTTCATTATTCCCTTGAAATAAAAGAAAATAAACTTATTTTCTTCACTTTTCTGTCAAATCACATTTTAGTTTCATTTATATAGTGATAAAATACTGGTGATGAATACAGATAACCCACTTCAAAGCATTCCTATTCACTTTTTGTTCTTCTGTGGACCCTCATTTTTGACCTTACCAGTGGAAGATGTTCATTGGAAACAGCTACTACTAGGACATTGAAGGGAAATGAATAGGAAGATTGAAAAACTGTTAATAAAAATCCATTTTCTCTTTTTAATAGGTTATAAAAGTTACTACTGGTAATTGAAAACCAGTAGTACAAGAATTGGTTTAAAGACTGGGGGGGTTTTCAGTTTGTTTTTTTTTCAGGGGAAGGAGAAGTAGTATTACAGCTCCTCCTTGCTTGCAACCAAAGGAATCTTCTGTTATTGTGACCGTAGTAATACACACTTTTCAGCCACAGATTATATTACTTTCTTCTTTAAGTTAAATGACAGACAATGAACTTCAGGTGGTGTACTTGTTTGTAAAAGTTAAAGTGAATACTCCTTAAAAAATTTGTTCTAGAGGAAATTTGATGGAAAGTCATAAGTACTTGTTCAGGAGCAAACCTTTTCAGAATACCCCTTCTTGCCTTTAACAGGGCAAAGTATCTGGAGGTGCTAGCTCAGTGTTTTGGTTTTTTCAATCTGTTTTTCTTTAATTTGCAAAACTCCTTTAAAAAACAAAAAGAAAGAAGAGGAGGAGCAGTTCCCTGTGTAAGGAATTTAACTGTACTGGCAGAAGGCATGCATTACCTAATTGTGCTTTGATGATACTTAAAAAGGAATCCATACATTCCCAGAGGTCCGTGGTTGCTAGCCTGAAAACCTGCATGTTAGGATAGCATTTAACATTATACAGACAAGCTGAAACGCATTATATATAATAGAGGAGAAAATTGTCGATAATACTATGAGCAATGATTTGAAACGGAAAATTCCCTTCAGCCGTTATTTAAGTAGAAAATCAATATTTAGGTAACCTGAAAGTTGCTGTGTGAATGCATGACAACCAGTATACTTTTAGTGCAAGTGGTTTGGATGGTGCTTCCTTCTACTGGCTTAGTCTGTTAGTTATCCTGTCATAATCATGGTAAATTACTTTCCATTTTGTCGTTTTCTGATGCTTCTATTACCCTTTTTCAAGCAAGTCTGTGTTTTTTTTCATAGTTTGAAGGCATCAATTTCTCTGCAACTATTCCTATCTATTTTAAAATATTTTTTCTCTTCCAACAGAATTATGATTTAAATGATGATACAGTGCTTAATGAGATAAAATTAGCAGATGCTGATCAGTACCAGGTACCTGATTTATGTGCAGAAGAGCTTGCTGTAATCCTTGGAATATGGTACGTTGGTTCATAGTTACTTAAAATACTGCATGAATCATTGTGATAATGAAGTGGTGGGTTGATGGGACTTTTTTTCCTTCCTTATCATGTTGTCTGGCTAAAATGCTGAAGGAGTCACATTATATGTGGATAGCATTTTCAGTTATCTCAGTGTGAACATTAGTGTCCAGTTCAGAATTTCAGTGTTTCATTAATTGCTATATTGTTCACTTATCCTGGAAAAGCTTCTTGTTCTTTGTGCCTCAGTTTAACTGCAGTTGGCATTAGCTACTGCATAGTGATAACACTTTGGTAAATTTTGAAAACACATTTCAGAGTCAGCAGTGATCAGCTTCCTATCAGGATCAGCCATGTCTTGCAAGCAAAATGCTGCCCTGCTCTTCAGTGCAATGGGAATACTTCATGAGAATACTATCAATTCGGAGCATCCATTGCTAGTTACAAGCTATACTATAAAGTCCCTGTGGTTTTGCACCTAAGTTTTTTCTTTTCCTGGCTTTCAGAAATTATATGCTATGTGGGTTTTGGAAATGGCACTGAAGAGTAAAAAGCAGCTTGAGATTTGAGGATAACAAGCTGGCTGCTAATGAATATCCTCATTTTCTAATTGAGAAGTGCTTTTTCTATAATGTAGCAGTCATTTAGCCAATGACAGTTATCATGTAATTTTGTGTGTGTGAATTGTTTCAGAAGTATTAGTGTGTTGAAGTAAAAATGGTGATTTTGATGCAGTATTCATCATTCAGACCTTTCAAAGAGCTTTTCTGATTTGTAAGTTGCAAAATGATGGAATCTGCAGTACTGCTGAAATAGCTTGCCCAAGCCAGAAGAAGATTGGGAGCCAAACAATGAGTGAATCCTAGTTCCCAAGTCTCAGACCAGTGTTGCCTCTGCGGAGGCACAAGGATGTTATAAGATCTACCTTTGTGATAGGGTTACAGCAGTAACAGGCCAATGAAATGCTGGCAAGACAATTCAGTGGCATAAGCTACCAACCCAGCATTTGGCAGTAGTTCCTTTGTGGTGTGGGGCTTTTTGCTTGTTTTCTAGCACACGTTACAATGTTTCTGTCCCCACTCACTGAAATTTTCAGTTATTTTTCCCCTTCTTGTGACATAAAGTGCAGTGGGGGTCGTTAGTGGAGAGAAGATTGTTTCCCTTCATATGCCCATTTCTCAGACTGCAGCTTTTTGAAGGGCCAGGTGCTTGCTTAGCTAGATCTTGAAGTCAAATGTGAATTTGCATGTCTGTGGTTTCAGCTATGCCCTTTAACCATTCAGCCCATCCACTGTAATCAGGAATTAATGAGTGGAATAGGTACTGTGGCTTTGTATTTTCTTTATTCCCAAAGTCTTAAACTTGTTTTCTTTTCAAGGCCACATCTAGATCCAGTTTGAGATCAAAGGAGCGGAGTGAACAGCGGGTTGACGTATATTCTTGACCCAGTCACTTTTAGGCTTTTACACTGACTCCAGGCAAAAGCCTTCCCTGTCCTCAGGAGTGTTTTCACACACACTTCATTTTTTAACATAGTATTGTCTTATATTCAGATTATGTCATCCATTCTGCCTCCACCCTTCTGAAGGAAATTTTAATTTGCCTATTGGTTTTTTCTTTTTTTCTCTTTTTTTCTTTTTTCTTTTTTCTTTTTTTTTTTTTTTCCAGTGAAAGGGTAGAATTTGAATTTTATGTTGGCTTGGCTGCACAGTAGGTTTTTTGACCACAGCATGTCACTTTGAAACCACCACTGTCATCCTCCGAGTAGTGTCTAGAAACTATCTTGACTGCTATCTTTCTGTGTACATTATAATCCAAGTGGTATGTGAGTTTGGCAGGACTCAAAGCAAGAAGCTCTTTTAAAAAACTAAAAACAACCAACAACAAAAAAAAAATATTGAATGTCGCTTCCTCATAGGAATGGTAACTGCCATTCAGTGGGTGGGATAATGTTAAGCAACTGAAACTATTTCAATCATAGATGGAGACAAGATTTGATATCCAGCCATGTTGCAGAAATGTTAGTAGAATGCCAGCTTTGAGAACTATTCTTCTGAAGGCATTTAGGATACAACCCTTGTGACTGAGTGGAGTTTAGGCTTGGATTGTTGGCTGTACCCTTGATGTCTAAAGCAGCTATTGGCATCTCAGTTTGCAAGGAAGCATATATATGTTAAAGCATTTAGTGTTGGCTTTTAAGCAAAACATACTTCTTGAATCTTAGGTATAGGAAATTCCTTTCTTTTCTTTCAAGCTTGAGGATTTCAGTCCTGTACTGTAAATACCTAATTTCGTAATTAGTAAGTTAGCTTTTGAATGCCTTTAAGTTTCCAAAGCATTTCTAAATAGACTTTGGTTTAGGTCTAGCACTACCTTAATGGTATCTGTCGTTGACTGCCATTGTCAACAGTGGGTGTTTTTTCTAATGCAGATAAATGTTTAGACACTGATCTGGTTTGTTGAAGAAAGACAGCCTGCAGGTAAAGCAAAAGAGTAAATGTGAACAATTTTTTTCCTATACATTTCACTGTGCTTGCTGGTATTTGTTTTACAGCAAATGTCACAGAAATGCCCCTTAATTTAGCTGAGATTTTTGTAGCTAAATAATGTTAGCTCGAAATCAGCAGCATGCAGAAATAGTTGTGGATAGCAGAACAAACTGAAAATTGTTACAACTTTTGGAAAACACGTAATTACAGTTACAGGGTTCTATGGAATTGCCTGAATACACATAATTTTTCCTGCTGTAAAGTAAGTTTCATTTCAAGTAGGTTACAATGGTCAAATGGCTAAACAAAGTAATATTACAGTATCAGAGCAAATATTTCAATCTCTTCCTCCCCAGTAACGTTTTAAGAAGATATAAAATGTTTTTTGAAGTGTTGAAACATGCCATACCAGCTGTCTTTACAAAGATCCAAGCAACATCTCATGCAGTATGTTTAAGGCAGCATGTAAATAACTTGCATGAGCCTGAATCAATTAGATTTTTTAACTTCTCTGTTACACTGATGTAACAGAAGAACAACTAATTTGTCAGTAATCCATTTATATTAAAAAGTAGCAAAATAAACTGTAAACAGCCAGTCCTCTCAGGCATCTGTAATTTGAGACAGTTTCCTTTAAAGTGTTTGGCTATTCTATTTCTTTCCTGCAAATCAATTTTCTTCCAGATACTAAACGGTTTGCTGAACTAAATCTAAATGAAAACAATTGCCTCTTATGGTAATGAAACTGTAGCTAGAACAAAGTGTAGAGGAGGAGAAAAACCACCCCAGTCTACCTTGCTTGCACAAAGGTTTCCTATTCCGTTGTATCCAGATTTTGTAGTACCTATATAGGAAGAAAGTGTCTAGAGATGTTTTCAGGTCATCTCACTGCAGGAGTAATGCTATCTAAAGGAAATATTAAAAGAAACTCCTAGGTGTGCAGAAGCATCACTTGGCTAGGACTTTGTTGATATCTCATATGAAAATAACCAGTCATGATTGTCTAAAACTTGTTTTACAGTCAAGCCTTAAGCCTGTGGCCAAAACTTTTTAGAGCCTCAAACCAAACTTTCAGAGGCTGATGGGAAAAGATATTAAAGTTCCAATTTTAAAATAAAATATATATTAAAAAAAGAATGGGCCAATGTATGATTTAAAGAATGTGTTAAAATAGTATAGATGCCAAAATGCTGAGAAACTGAGGGGGGTATGTTTCCCTTGTCACTTACCAATAGCCCATGTTAGATCGCTTTTAGAATAGGCAACAGCAGCTGGCGTCAGCAGCTTGGAAAGAAAATCCCCTCTCATCACTTGATTCACCATTTTTTAACAGGGGAAAGATTTTTAGAAATTAGATACGGCTATAGAAAATAGCCATATAGAAAATTCTAAGAAAGCAAAGAGAAATGTCCAGTGGCTGGTTATTTCTTATCTTTTGCTGTGTCTCAAGTATTAAATCAGGTACCTCAGCTCAGTCAAAGACTATACACCGGTCTTCAGCTGGCAAGGAAAGCATCAGGAAGCCTAACTTTTATTATACAGTAATACATTGGATAATATATTATACAGTTTACACAGTGAGCTGTAGAAGCATACTTGAAACAGCTGCATAAGCACTAAATAGCATTAGGACTAAGGGATTTTTAACAGAATTAGCAAATATGAGCTTTGAATCAATTGAGTAATGAGAAACAAAATCCCAATATACATGTTGGCAATGGAAACATCATGGGAAACTTGGGTAGGTGAAACAGGAAAACATTTAGCTACTTGAAATTTGAGAATACTACTAGCAGGCTGGCTGTTCTTTAGGCAATGGAGAAATCAGCACCTGCAGAGCGTGATTCATTTCGCTTCAGGCACTTACTTTACAATGGTTTGAATCACTCCCTACATTTATCCGTATTTTTGTATGGACTCTGAAGGAAGCATAGACAGTTAGCTAGATTAAAGGCTGGCATTTTACATGGTTAAAGTAAGGTGAGATGGATCATATGCTTATTAAGACTATATATAGATACATGATTGCAGTCGTCTTTGTGCTTTATAGCAAGGTCATGCTATATAGCTTGTGTCAGAAGGACAAGGCAATGACAGGTAAACAACTGTTTTCATCTGTTTTCGTAAGAGACAGCATTCTCTCTTCCAAGACATTGGGATAGAAAAGGTTATGTTAAACTGACTGTGGAAGGCCAAAGCTTACACATGTTGACCTGTGAAAGTAAAAGCTACGAAATAAAATCTTGGACAGCATTAAAGGTGATGAAGATTTTTCTGTTCAATACTTTTTGGCACTCTGGCCCATCTTTACAAATGTATCATGTAATTGTAATTTTTTTAATTTTTTATTTTTTTTAACAAACCAATCACAGGTGCTAGACAGTGTAGTGATCTCACCATGGCCAGTTTATGGCTGCTTAAAATCATTGCTACAAAATATATTGCTGTGCACCAGTACATACAGCTGTGTGAAGAGATTCCACGGGGGAAATGAATTTCCTGTCTTGCTATTCAGAATGCTCACATAAAAAACATTAGTCACTTGAAATACCTTTGTGAAATTTTGAATACGCTTGTAAAGTGATCAGTTTGTTGGGTTTGGCTCTTTCTCATTCACAAAATTAACACAGCTGGTAAAACTACGTAGAAATACAGCAAATACTCATAAAAATGCATATGTGGAAAGTCTGGCCTATCTGTTCTTTGTCATCTATCTCATGCTAGTTAACTGTAAGTTAACTTTAAGTAGTTACTAGAGGAACTTGAATTTGCACTGTCTGCACTTGGAGAGGGTAAGGTGCCAGGAAACATAAACAAAAACTCAGTAGTTGCCTTCATCCATCTAACTTTATACTCTGTCTTCAAGAGTGGCTGTGAGAAGATACCTAAGGGTGAATAATATCGGGGCAAGCCAGTGTTGCTCCCTTCTCCCTAACACTTTCCCAGCCTCTAAATGGTCATTTCGTGAGCCTAATCCGGCTTGTTTGAGTGGTAGCCCTCAGTGGATCGCTCAAGTATTTGTTGTCTTCCATTGAGCCCATGTTAATTTCTTGTATCAGTAGCATCCTTTGGCAAAGGTGTCTGTCTACATATTTTGTGTCTGCTGCTATTTAATCCCAAAACTCACTTTAAATTTTTTTTTTCTGAATACTGTTTGGTCTCGTTAACTTCTTAGCATCCAACCTCTTAGCGTATAATCTCTTTTGCAGCTTTTTAATTTCAGAAAGATTCTTCTGTCCTGTAATTCTCTGTATTGGAAGAAGGATTTAGCACTGATTTTGACTCTTTTGGTTTGTTGCTCCTTAAACACTTTTCAGACTCCTTAATTATATTTTTAGGGATATTTCATTATTATTATTTAATATTCTAGAATTTTTCATCCTTTCTGTATTCTGCATTTTAATACAAATTCAGCTATTTGAGGAACACTTTTATTTTTAATACCTTTTAACAATGTTCTTTACCATTTGTCAACTTTCTTAATCAGTTCTCAAACTAGAAATATTTAGTCTTAGTCCAAAAAGGGGTACTGTGGCATTATTGCTATAAATTCGACTGTCACAGAGATTATAGTTAATTAAGTTTCAAAGTATATAAATAGATACCTTATCCATTAGGCTGCTGATGTAGCTCTGATTAATCAGATTAAAGAACTGGTTGTAAGTTGTAAGCTATTGGCAATTAGCTTTTGCTGATTTACTAGAAAATACCCCTGTAGTCATATTCCTTGAGAGACTAGAAAGAGCGTGTTTGTTTGAGATTATCCTTCAGCACTTTTTAAGTGTTACTGGCTTCTTCCTTTGCAGAATCTGTGTTTAATTAGTCATAGAATTTTAAATAAAAACAGACCTCTGTAAAAACAGAGAATGGATTTAAAACTGTTTAGGATTTGTAAAATTGTTATTCCTGTAAGCTTAAACTGAGTAAGACATTTCAATTTAGAATGGTCTTGGAAAAGCAGTAGTAAAATATCTGGGACCCCTAAATGGTTCTTTTTTTCTGTTACTTCTAGGTCTAGGCCGCCTTCTGCACATACCATACTCCCATTTGTCGTTGTAACAGTTTTCCAGAATGTCCTTCAGATTTCTGCAAGTTTGAAAAATGTGTTCTGCATAGTGGTATTCTAAAGATTAAATCAGCATTGTTGTTTGTTGTTTTGTTTTTTTTCTTTATAGTATAGACTTCCAAAAGAACAATCCAATACACAAATTAACTGAAGAGGAACTTCTGGCTTTTACTTCAGTAAGTAACTTATCTGCACTTCTTAGTAAATATTTTCACTTAATATTTAAGTTAAGTACCAAGCAGTAACCTGTCAATCACATTAAACATGAAACTGTTTGTAAGCCAAATACATTTTGAGCCATTATCATGCAGGATAAGCTTGACATCTAAGAATTTAATTTCACCTGAAAATACACAGAAAACATTCTTTTACGTGTTTGTTTTAGTTTGTATTAACTATATGAATTATAATGTACTGCTAAACCAAGCATTTTACAGCAAACTCTTCCTGTGGCACTAGTGTTGAAAGTGCTTTTCTTTGAACAGTTTTTAAGTGGAGTTCGAAAGGAATTTCAGCTTTATTCTGTCAGATTTATTCTGTCTATGTATCGGATGTTCTATTTAGGCATCTTTCTTCCCAGGTCACTGGCTGATTTGCTGCAGAACAATTCTGTAACTCATTATTTTTTGAATGTAATTTTTTTTTTTTACTCAAGACAAAACATGGTTTGCTTCCTTCCTCGATCTTTTCTGGTTTTGTGTGGTTTTCAACAATAGATGGGGGGATTGGGGGAGGGTAGAGGAGGAAAGGCCAGTGACTATGTTGCCATTGTTGCTTACTTTCCACAATGTTAGAGTTCAGCTTTGGTGCAATAAAGAGGGCTTGCTCTCCTACCCAAGCCTTGTAGTCTGAGACCTTTGGCTATAGTAGTGATATCTAAAAAAGTAAATTCTTGTTAAGGGTTTGCAGGTAGGATCTCAGCAAAAATCCCTTTGATTTCAATTGAGGTAGAATTTTATCACTGATACTTGCAGTTATGTGAAAGGATTATGGACAGTAATCTAAGGTTAACTATGGTAATGTTTTTGTGGTTTTTTGTTGGTTTTTTTTTTTTTGTGGTGGTAAAAGGAAGTTCAATCTGTAAGAGAGAAAATCCTAATGTTATTAGATAGATAAATGTAAAATAGGTTGGTTTTAAAGTAATGTTTGTTTAGGTCCCTATGCTAGCACAGCGCATGTAAGATCTGCTGAGTGAATCACTGTAAAACAGTTTGGTTTATGTAGGTTTTCTGTTTGTTGCTACAATAGTGCAACAAAATCATAGTGCTTTTTCATGATATACTTTCTGAAGCATTTTGTTTTTAACCATGGTTTTGTTTTGGTTTTTTAAAAGATGGGAAAAAATTTAAATGTAGAAAAAAGTGACTGTCCACTCTCGCTTCATATTGTAGTAATTGAAATACCCAATAAGGGTATTAAAGAATGACCATTGAAGGAGAGGAAAAAACTTACAAAAATAATTAATATGTACAAAGTAAGGAGATGCATACATAGAAAAGGCCTTAGGAATGAAAAAACTGCTGCATATAGTCTATCCTTTTAATATTAAATGGAGTGACATTGTGATAACAGAACACCTTTAACAAGATTGGCCCTACTCCTGTAATGGTGTACTTTCCAGAATAATGAAACCAGTTCAGTTGTTTTAACACTTGAGTTTTCAAACATTTGAACACTCTTCAGGTTCTACAGCAGAGGAGAAAAAGTCGAGGTAGCACATATACTAGGCAAGAAAGATAATCAGCTTTACTGTCATCTTTTAGCTGACATTGCTTGACAGATCATATTACCTATTATCTGAGATATGAGAGATCTGTTTGAGTTTTTCATAATGATAAGAAAACTAAACTGCATTTTTTCTGCCATCTAGCGGCTGATTCCTCAAAAATCACAGGAGAGCTGATGAACTTGCTCCTTAAATATTTATTGCAGTGACTGTGGGGAGCTTAAGTTTTCATTCATTTATTTATTTATCTTTTTATAGACCTTCTAAGTCAGCTTGCTTCACCCTTGATCAGCAGCCACTATCAGGATAAATCTCCAGAGAAACACAGCTGAAAGATATGTGTAGGCTTCCCTATCACTTTGTGCTCTGAGTAGCAAAAAAAGAAGGGTCTATAGTGGTAAACAAACAGGAATGTAGATCTCGCTAGTAGTGCAGAATTCAGTGGACAGCAGTGACTTAAGTAGCTGGTAGCCTAAAAATTAGAGGAAATAATAGATTTCAGTGTCAGAATAGTATTCTAAACTTTTGCTCAGTGTTTCCAAGTTAACTGGACATAAGGACACAATTCAATCTTACCATTATTTTCTCTTTCGATCTTGATCTATGCTCCCACAACACAAACAGGAACAAGTATGATATGTAACATTACCATCCCAAATCCTTCCTGGAAACTGAAAACAGGAATCAGATACTAGCTTATGTAAGATATTTTCAATAAAGGCGTCTTTTGTGGAGTTTGCATCTGAGCCTCATATTGCAGATAGTCACTGCAGAGTTTCATGATAAAATTGCTGAGCTCTTCTGCATCTTAGGTATGAGTCACTGAAGCAAGCAAATCCATCGCTGTGCTTCCTGGTAGTAGGGGTGTTCTGTGTGAATGTTAATACAACCTTGATTCTTGGGGTGTCTGCTAGCTGAGTAAGTAAGTAGCACCGCAAATGTTATCATTTATATTTAAGGTATTTACCAAGCTTTGGTACTAGCTAGTGAAACAGGCAAATGAGCACTATATCAATGCTGCTCTAGTAATTTCTTTAGCATCATTTAAACTGCTGTGTGTGTGTGTGTGTGTGAGCAGGCATCTTCTCAGCCTACATGTGGATTCCTAAATCTGCAGGCTGGTTAGATGGTTGTCATGCATTCATCTGATATCTGCTGAAATTTATGTTTCCTGAAGAAAGGAGGGCATTTCAAGATGTCTTAGGAAACTTGAGAAATTGTAGGGTGTTTTCAATAAATCAGTGGATCGCCAAGAGATCCTCTTCCTTTGGACATTGCAAAATAAATGTATGTGACCTTCAGTTTCTCTCAAGCAGAGAGAATTAGGGTCCAGGTAGTATGAGAGGGAAAGGATGGTCAAAGTAAACTCAAGTAGATGGTGTGGTCCTGCCTCATACTAGGTGTAGTTTGGCAAACAGGAATTCTTAACTCCCTTTTATATCTGTAGAAGTTGAAAATTACTAGATCTGTAAAATATATATATATATTTTTTTTATATTTTTTTTTTAATAACATAGCTTATGGACCTAAAAATAACACTATTAAGTCACTATTAGTCACTGCTTGGTGACTGCAGTCAAATATAAAAGGATTGTTGCTTTTCATTTACTGAAGTTGCTTGGGAATAGTTGCCATTGTCCTACAAGTACTAATTTTTGTAACTAAGAATTACTTACAGTATTTCTAATTTTTGAAGCAAGGTGTGGGCGCGTATACTGTGTACTTGTGTCTGTAGTCTCATTGGCTGGGATAGCTCCTCTTGCTACAGTAACTTGCACTTTGATGCTTGAGGTGTTCAGTCAAATTTGTTCACCTGTCATCAACATATTATTTCAACTTTTAAGCTGTTAATCTATAGCTGAAATTAGATACGTTTGATTTCTTTTTCCCCACTTATAGTTAAATTGTTGATGTGGTATCTTTACATGAGAAGTAATGTAGCTCACATGCACTTAAGGATAAACACAAAATGAAACATTTGATTTTTAAGGGGAATTAAATATTCTTTTTCTCATACATAATGGTTTAGGAAAACGGTTGTGTTTTTAATTAATTCTATTATGGAGCACTTGGGCTCCTAAGAAAGTTAAGGTCTTATTTAGAAATCAAATATCACTCGAGCTGCTTCAGAGACACAGTTATGCACGATACTTGGCAAACTTTCTGATTTGCTTAACTGAATATTGCATTTAAAAGCCATTTAAGAGAGGAAAAGAGGGGCAGTAAACCAGTAGTAAAACCCAGTGCTTCTCTGTTAGAATTACTGTTTTATTCCTTATAATAAACGTTTTTCCCCAGAGTTTTCTGTATAGGAAGTAGGAAGTACATGATGCAAGAAACTGAAGAACTAACTCAGTACCGCTTTCTCATTGAGGTTTTGTAGCTTAGTTTACTCACAGCTCCCCAAGTCAGTTTTAAAATGCCTAAATATGCTTCCTTATCCCATCTTTATTTTCAATGGATTGGTTTTAGTGTAAAACTACAAATGTGAAGTCTGCTGGGTTTTATTGTGGGCAGCAGTTTTTCACTAGAAGTTCACAAGTACATCACTGATCTCCATATGTCAGTGGCGCAAATAATTTTTTACAAAAAAAAATCATTTTCATAAGTGAGCAAAAGTGAGGTCTTAAAACCTTTTCTATTAAATATTTGCTGTTTGCATTATTTTGAAGAAGTAATGTAGTTAAGATAATATACCAAAAAGGAAATTAAATTAACAACATTGTTATATAAATGTACATGATATATCAGTATATTTTTAAAAGATTTTTTTTTAAATTACATTTAAAGCTTTATAAAAGTTGTCTGTCATGTGAACATAAACTTTAGAACAGGAAACTAAAAAGTATTTCTGAAATGTAAAAGAGTTCTGGGAACATATGAGAGCTCTGTGTAAGAACTGGTAAATCTTCCTTTGTGTTTTAGTTTTAAGATCATGCAGTTCTTGCAGGGAAATAAGGGAAGGATTAAATACTGGATGGTGCTGCATTTTTTTCTTACAAAAGAGAAAAAATGTTTTTTGGTTTGTTTGGTTTTTTTTAAAGAAAACCACTAATAAGATTAGACTCTGCAATACAAGTTCTTACAGCTTTTCTATAAAGCTTTTACTATAGCTTATAGTTTACATACTGGGGAGGCAATTCAGAGTTTCATAGTCTGATATGACACTCAATAGAATATCCAGGATTAAGGCACTGCAGCTGGTAGTTAGCATTACCCCTTCCTTCCATCTTAGCCCTCACTTTGTCTAGGAGAAATGGGCTTCATGGTAAATGTGATGAGCAGTTAGCCCAGTGTGGGAGGATATTACTTTTTTTTTCCCCTTATTAGTGTGTTATGATCAAGGGACTTTGAGTGGTAGCAACAGTATTAACCTGCAGAGGACTGAGGAGGAAAAGGAACCAGAAACTGTGGAAGAGAAGCCGCTTGCTTTGTGCTTCCCATATCTTAGCTCCCTCTTTGTATCATTTGGAATCCATAGAAGATGAGAAGGGAAAAAAAAGGGACCGTGGAAAATTTAGTTGCATTGGTTTGTTATACTCCTGAGACTTCTGTCATTTATGGAGAGCAGAGCAGTTGTTTTCTTTATTAAGTGGTGAAAACTGGGAAAAGGAGGCTCTGGCACCTCTTCTATCTATTGACACTTTCAACAGGTGAGGATGTCTGTCTTAGAGGGGGAAAAAAGTGTAATAGTTTTTATTTTGCTCAGAGTACGAAACTTAAAAATAGCTGATCATTCTGAAATTGTTCCAATAATGCCTTGAAGGATACCAGGGTCTGATCAAGGACCTGGAGAATGTGGAGGGATTCTGACAAAATCCCAAGGAATCCTGTGCATTCCAAAGATGGGCCAGATGGGAATGCTTCATGTCTTTGTTTTTTCCAGTGTGTTGAGCTACTGATTCCATAGGAGACTTTTTGCTAAGGAATCTGAGAATAGTTGGACAGATTTTTTTTTTTTTTTTTCTCAGAAGTGGGCATTTGAGTGTAATAGAAACTGATGTTGTATGGTAACTTTGAAAATCACAACAAAGAATTATAGTGCACATTTTATTGAGTGTGTGTGCATATGCACACATGAATACTTTTTCTGCTTTTCACTGTGGGAAGGGGGCTTTGGGGGGAGGGAGTGGAGGGTGGAAATGGGAAGGCATTGTTTTTTCTCATCTTTTGTATGGTATTTGTGATATTAATGTGGAAATAGGGAGCAATCAAATCACAGCATATGATATTTTTAATGTTAAGCCTTCCTATCAAAATCTCTATAAAACTAACATGCCAATTTGGTTTCTAAAGAGAAGTTGTTTATATGGCTTAAATAAAAGCAGTGCATTTTTCTCTGCTGAGAAAACGGCTGTAGTTTTCTTTATGTTTTATAACCAGCAAGAGTATTGAAAAGCTCATTAAGAGTGCCATGTGTCTCTACTGCTGTAACTTTCGTGGCTTTATAAAAAGTCTTTCACTTCTTTTCTAAGCTGTGTTGCCCATTTTGAATAGCCTCTGTTGGTTAGAAAATTGTAAGACTTTCTCTCAGCAAAGCCCTGCTGGTACTAAGACTTTTTTTTTTTTTAGGTAAATGAATTCAAAGCTATTCTATTTATTTTTTTTTTCCTGCTAAGCACTTTTATTCAGAAGTCTGAATCACTTTCCAGGAATGTCAGGATCTAAACACTTGCTGCTAAATTAATGCACATATGCTTTCTGGCCCATCACGCATTACTGGGAAATCGGTTTGAGTAGAACAGAAGAGAAGCTGCCTCTTTCTGTTGCAGTATCGTATTTGAGGCTGCATCTTGAATACTGTGTTCAGTTTTGGGCCCCTCAGTTCAAGAAGGACACTGAGGCACTGGAGCGTGTCCAAAGAAGGGCAAGGAAGCTGGTGAAGGGTCTGGAGCACAAGTCGTATGAGGAGCAGCTGAGGGAACTGGGGTTGTTTAGCCTGGAGAAGAGGAGGCTGAGGGGAGACCTTATCACTCTCTACAACTGCCTGAAAGAAGGGTGTAGTGAGGTGGGTGTTGGTCTCCCAAGTAACAAGCAATAGGACAAGAGGAAATGGCATCAAGTTGCACCAGGGGAGGATTAGACTGGATATTAGGAAAAATTTCTTCACAGAAAGGGTTGTCAAGCATTGGAAGGGGCTGCCCAGGGAAGTGGTTGAGTCCCCATCCCTGGAGGTATTTAAAAGAAGGGTAGATGAGGTGCTTAGGGACAGGGTTTAGTGGTTGAATGGCAGTGTTAGGTTAACGGTTGGACTTGATGCTCTTAAAGGTCTTTTCCAACCTAAATTATTCTATGTGCAAAGACTCAACTAGATTTCTTGGAAGCTTATTCACAAAGTGTCTGGTACTTATGCAATGTATTGTGGATGGGAAGTTAACCTGGTGTTGTCAGTTATTTTTGCTGCTGTTGTACGCATTTAGATGTTTTAGGGTCGTGTAACTGGGTGCTGTAGTACACGTGTTGCAGGGCAGGGGGGGAAGCTTGCATTCCATTCCATAACTGGGATCAAGTAACAGTATGTTTGAAGTTGTTTTATTTTACAAAATATCAGATTTCAACATAATTGACACTTTTATCCCTTTCAACTTTGTTCTCCTTTGTGGTCTACATTCTTTCCTGAATCCATGGGATCCACAGCTCTGCTTGCATCATATCTTACAGCAGATGATTCCGGGTTTATTGTGTGCTTTTCTGAGCAGGAAGAAATTTGGGATAGTCTTTCCTTTCTAGAATAGTCTGCTCTTTCGTATAATCTGTACAGAATTACTCAAGTGATAGATTTTAGTGGTCTCACTGAAACCGCAGAGGTAAGAATACATGAAAATCATGTTTAAATATTAATAGATTATTTGCTTGTCTAAGGGTTTGAGAAGTTAATCAGGCAAATATGATGACAGTTAGTAACATTTTTTCCCACAGCAGCCTTTCTTCTCCCCCTCCTCCTTCTTCTTTATCTATCAGCAGCTCACTTATTTTTTCTAGCAACCTTTCTGACAGCAAGTTGACATGTCGCAGGCTTCCCTTCCCCCTCTTCTGCCCTTCACCAGTTATAACTATTATAATGTACTTCAGTAAGAAAGATTTTGTTGCAACAAGAAGATGAAGTTAAACCCCCTATCCAACAAAATGCTGTTTGTGGTACCATCTGAAGGAAATAAGACATTCTCACTACTCTGTGCAGTGCTTAATATTCCCCTTTTGACAATATTCTGATGATCAGTTCAATTAATGCGTTATCAGTACTAACATTCACTTTTTTTGAATGATTTATATTCTACTGACCTATCTGGCTGGGGAGGGGGCAGATGAACTAAATGGGGGGTAAACACAAATCTCTCTTTTTTCAAAGTAAACCTACATTTTTGTTCTTTTAACATATGTGAGGAAGAATTATTCTTAAAGTTTATTTAGCTGTCCTAATGTCTTGCCCTCATCTCCTCTGCCTAATTTTAGTATTGTCCCTTCATTTTTTTCCTAACCCAACTTTTCAAATACTACTCTATTCGTGCTTGTTTGATAGCATCTGAGAAAATGAAGATGGTTGAATTCTTGTTCGCCGGTCAACTTGCTACTGTCTCTAAGCAACTGATCATATCGTGTCTGTAGTTTGGACTGGAAGTAGAACATTTCTTCCCAAACATTCTTTCTGGCCTGTATTATTATTTTTTTACTTATTAGACAGTTTAGGATAGGTTTGATTAGAACGCCATAGTCCTTCATTGCAGTCATGTAGTATGTATCTTTTCTTCCCCCCCCCAGGTATCTAAAGTTTGCAAATCTGATACTCTTTGTTTCATTTATCATCACTAAAATGTCCCTAGTTTGTTGTGGGTATTTAAAAACAAACAAACAAAAAAACCCAAATAGGTGCAGTCAATTCTAGCTATTCTTCTATTCGTCTGCATGAATTTCTTTTTCTATTCCCCCAAAACTAGGAATGAAATGAAATGTCTCCAATGATTTTCTTTTTTTTTTTTTTTTTTCCTTCCCCCTTTGGTCTTTTTAATTCTAAATTTTTAGGTAGCCAAGGTACTGGAAGGGATTTCTAATCAGTATTTTCTTCTAGGGATTTACTGATGGTCAGGTTAAGATTTTTGTGGGAAAAATTGTTTAATCAAGTTCTAAGTCTATAAACCATGGGAGATGTAAAGAAGAAAGATTTGGGGTTTTTTACCGGTTTTTGAAAAATTTTCCTAAACAAACGCTTACAGCTTAAATTCAGCAAAATATCCATTTACATGCTTAGCTGTCCTCATTTGAGTAAACCCCATTCTGTTCAGCAATGATCTTGGGTATGTTTTTGCACAGGGTGCTGCTTCTGTAGAAGTAGCTGACTTCAGTATGATGTGGAAAAGCATGGTGCCACCTGTCTTATAAGAAGAAGGTTAAGCAGCTCTGATTCTGGTATTTCTACAATTTTTTCTTTCGGGTCTTTTTAATAAAAGCAGCAAGTTTAAATAGTAAAGTGGAATTTCCAAGTGCTGTTGACCAGAAATTAAGATGTTAAGATTAAACTAATCTGTGAGACATTTAAATACATCTGCCTGGAGGTTGTATGCACATTTATTTTACCCGGTTTACAGAATGACTGAATTCTAGTACTGATCATGTACTAAACAGTACATTATGACTACAGGGTGGAAAAAAAAAAAGCACGTATTCTTGCGAGCAGAACCCAATACTCAGCTTTTTTTTTTTTTCCTCTGCAAATACATTTTTAGTAGGATAACTTACATACTGATAAGCTCTACAGAGGGACGTGGACAGGCTGGATCAACAGGCCAAGGCCAATTGTATGAGGTTCAACAAGGCCAAATGCCAGGGCCTGCACTTGGGTCATAACAACCCCATGCAATGCTACAGGCTTGGGGAAGAGTGGCTGGAAATCTGCTTGGCAGAAAAGGACCTGGGGGTGCTGGTTGACAGCTGGCTAAACATGAGCCAGCAGTGTGCCCAGGTGGCCGGGAAGGCCAACAGCATCCTGGCTTACATCAGGAATAGTGTGGCCAGCAGGAGTAGGGAAGTGATCATCCTCTGTACTTGGCACTGGTGAGGCCACACCTTGAATACTGTGTTCAGTTTTGGGCACCTCAGTTCAAGAAGGACATTGAGGTGCTGGAGCGTGTCCAGAGAAAGGCAACAAAGCTGATGAGGAGTCTGGAGCACAAGTCGTATGAGGAGCAGCTGAGGGAACTGGGGTTGTTTAGCCTGGAGAAGAGGAGGCTGAGGGGAGACCTTATTGCTCTCTATAACTACCTGAAAGAAGGTTGTAGCGAGGTGGGTGTTGATCTTTTCTCCCAAGAAACAAGCAATAGGACAAGAGGAGATGGCCTCAAGTTGGACCAGGGGAGCTTTAGATTGGATATTAGAAAAAATTTCTTTACTGAAAGAGTGGTCAAATATTTGAAGAGGCTGCCCAGAGAGGTGGTGAGGTCACCATCCCTGGAGGTGTTAAAAAAACCGTGTAGACGTGGGACTTTGGGACGTGGTTTAGTAGGCATGGTGGTGCTAGGTTGATAGTTGGACTTGATGATCTTAGAGGTCTTTTCCAGTCTTAATGACTCTATGATTCTAAGCAAAGTCAAGAGGACGGAAGCAATCTGTTTGCAGTGGTGTCCAGCGACAGGACTAGGGGCAATGGATGCAAACTGAAACATAAGAGGTTTCAGTTGAATATGAGGAAGAACTTCTTCACTCTGAGGGTGGCAGAGCACTGGAACAGGCTGCCCCGGAAGGTTGTGGAGTCTCCTTCTCTGGAGATATTCAAAGCCCGCCTGGATGAAGTCCTGTGTAGCATGCTCTAGGTGAGCCTGCTTTAGCAGGGGGGTTGGACTAGATGATCTCCTGAGGTTCCTTCCAACCCTTACGATTCTGTGATTCTGTGTTATTTTGAATAATTATTTGTAATGTCAAGTTAATCCCAAAATGCAAAAAAAATGTTATAAGGTAATTTGCATGAAGTGTTTGTGACCCTTACGAAAACTGTTTTGCAGTTGTGTTCAAATACATGAGTGGGAAAGGTTCATATTCTGTTTATGAAGGTTAGCTCATTAAATCAGGAAATAGAAACAATGCCAGCTCATTTAGTGGACTGTTTATGTAATGTATATCATAAATGAGTCTCATGATTACTGTGAGAAAATTCAGGCTTTTTTGCTGTGTATAATTTATATGCTTAACATATATGATAATATGGTATGGCATAAATACTTTTGAGATGTTTGGATTGGCTGCATTAATCATGGCAAGTGGAGCTGTTAGTTATGAAGGCTATTCAAATAAATGCCAATAAAATGTTTAAAAACATCATGTTCTATTTGTTTCAATTTGAAAAAATGTTTGAAAAGTATTTAAACTATTTAATTTTTTTTAATCTGTAAAGCTGAGACTTGAGGCCTATTCTGAACTGAAATAAAAATCATGACACTAGATATCAGTCCGTGTATTTTGACGTATTTGAGAAGGCTTTGCTGCCTTGTCTGTGTTATACTTAAGCATGTATTCCATTAATTACATTGGAGCTTGCAGTTTTTTTCTTGAAAGACTTAATGTCTTGTGTCATCTAGATTTTTCTTCAGTACAGTTGTCAGAATATGTTGGCTAACACATTCTACAGTGACTTCTATCTAGTCTAGACAAAAGATGAGAGAGAAGACAACTTTTAGAGATTTCTTTAAATAGACTGTGAAAGATTTTTCTGCACTGTAAAATGAGAAGTTTGATTTTAAAATTACAACGTGTGGAGAGAAACAGCATATACGTTTGCATTCTCCCAAATTAGTATCGTACCTGATTTGTTTTTATCACTGGCTAAAAATGAGTATGTCGTCTTTGCTTTTTAGTTTAATGCACATCAGTGGAAACCCTTTCAGTTTTAGAATAAAGGAAGGAAATATGTTTAGAAAATGTTTTTATTTTGTTTTGAATGTCTTGTGTGATTTGAAGCTGTTTAATAGCTTAGTAGTAGTAAGATTCATAATAATTGCTGGAATAAGGCTGTATTTCCCATCCTACATTCCCTTATGTAAGAATTGCAGTGTGTGTATTTATTTGTATATTCTGTATCTTTCCCTTATGTAATAATAGGCAAAAGCTTATTTATGTGTGTGGTGAATCCTTAACAGAGCTGGGAAAATGCAAAGCTTGGAGGAGAGGTGTGTAACTAAAGAGATTTCCTCTTTTGTTTGTCTAAGGAAAATGTCTTGTAGCTTCTTCATCCAATTTTCACAGTAATTTTAATAACTGCTATTGGTCATGTGCATAATACAACTGGACAGGTACTAGACTGTTGTGTTTGAATCTTAATCCGTTACAGCTCATGCTTTTAACTTCTTTCAAGTCTAAGCACATCACAGACATTGCCTTTGGTCTCTAATAAATACATTCAGACTACAGTTTCTCTCTACACAACTCTGTCAGATTTAGGAACGTTACTCACTTTTGCCCCCCAAGACAGGATTTTCTTTCATGCTCCCCAGCAGTCTCTCACTCATTTTTTTCAGTATTAGTCACTTGTGCCTACGTCAGCTTCCCTTTTGTTTACTCATCCGTGCCATATTCGTCTCAGCCCTCCTTAGTCAGCTCTTGCCCCCTGTTTATCTGACTTTCAATCCTGCTCTCATTTTCCCTAATTGCTTTCTTTCTCACATATTTCTGACCCTACTTTTATTCCTTTCCTTCCTCACTTTTTGGTTGCTGCTTAAGGAGTTAGTCTTCTATGAGGACCATTGTATCCTCAGTTCCTGAAAGGAAGGTGGCTAAAGCTTTGGTTTGCTCCTGGAAACAACTTTTGCATATGCGGTTTAAAGCCAGGCTGCTGGTGACCTCCAGCAACTTGGTCCTATTCCATGTAATGGGAACAGTAACTCTTTAAAAAGGCAGAATACTTCTGCTGGTGAAGTCAGGAACTGAAGAAATCAGAACTCAAATATTTTTAATGGACATCGAGTCTTGTTAATGCCGTGGGAAACTGCTGAGACTGTCCTAGAACTCTCACTGAAATTGTCATCTCTAGATTTTGACCCTATCCCCTTAAGCCCACCAAACAGTAATCGAGGCATGCACGTTACACTTGCTTTTGAACACCAAGTATCGCAGTATGCAGACTGAATAGTAGAGACGGTGGATGCTGGCACTCAAACCAGGGGAAAACCAGGTATGACACACTCCCTGTAGTGTCCTGTCTGGCATTGTGTGGATTTTCCTCTGCTGTGCCTCACCATTCTTCTACAGACAGCTGTTCTTACAGACTGAAGGTTGTGAAGACGTTTCATAGAAATTCTATACTTTGTTCTGACATGGCTTAATAGTAAAGTCAGTGTCAGCCCTACTGTAAATCATCAGTTTAGGCATGTAATTCCTCCTGAATTTTTTTTGTCTGTTCCTGTTACAGAAAAAAATGTGATAGCTGATTTTGACTAGTTAACATCATTACAGGATTCACAAATGGCATTTTTATAATGTAGAAATTGTATGCAGCTGTTAAGTGTTCTTGTTGTGCCATTGACTAATCTTAAAGCTTTGAAATTATGAAAACATTTAAATAGGTTCTTTTCAAGAAGATGATTTTATGCCTTTTACTGAGGATGTGAAGGGAACTTTTAAGGCTCCATTGTGCTGTATGATTTTTATGTTTGTGTTCCAAATCTGTCTGAGAACCAGTCTTTTTGCTACCCTACATTCCCTTCCTGCAGAAGACACTCAGTTAAGGTATTTTAAGGATAATTATTGTAAATGGTTATTTGTCCTGAAGTTATGGTTGCAAAAGTAAAGATAAAAGTTGCTGTTAGAGTAAGAATCTATGCCGTATCAGATAGCAGCAGTATATAGAGCAGTATTCTTCCAGTGGCTCTTGATAGATCAAATAAACAAGCATCATCACTGGCAGCCTATGGAAAAAACATAGTGGTGAGCTCATAAAGGTGAGTAGGCAGGCAGAACAGACAAATCCCACCACCCTGGGGCAGTTGAATAAGGATGCAGGACCTGTCAGGCCTCAGGGATTTTTCCAGTGGTCGAGAGTGCTGCAAACATTGAGTTTGCCCTGAACAGTTCTAACAAGCAAAGAAGCAGAAAAGAAGAAACAGGAACCTTCATGTGTAGTATTACCTGGATTTTTTTTGAGTAAGAAGTACTATTTAAAAAAAACAAAACAAACCCAACAAAACAAAAAAAAAGCCCAACAAAAACCCAAAGTAACACGTGATTAGAAAGAGTTGACCAACCTAAAGAAGGTGTTGACAAATCATGGCATGGTTCATGTCTGTAAGCACAGGCAGCAGTACCAGAAATGGAAACGTCATAACTGACTGTCTCCCTGAGGAATAAATTTCTATCAGCAGAGGATAAGTTAACCTATAGCACTGTCTGTTCCAGAAATGCTCCTTTCTCACAGGAGATGCAAGGCTCAGGGCAGGGTGGAGCAAGCAGGGCAGGGGACTTAAGAGCCTAATGTGGTAGTTTCTCAGGGAATACCTAGCAGGGGGTAGGACATGTTTCTTTTCCCACATGGCCAATCTGAATGGAACAAGTTAGGAAATATTCTCCATTGGCACCGATTTTCTATCTTTCACCCTTTTTTCAGTTATTTGCTTTGTTTGTCTTGAGGCTAAACAGATTGCAAATCCTCAGACAGCATGTACCATTGCATATAGTCCTGAAACTGTCTATCTTTAAAATATGATATCTAGCCGGTCTCAGACCAAATTCACTGTTTTACTGCCTGTGCAGAGAGCAATTTCTTTAATGTGCTTTTCTGTTTTTCAGGATATTATCAAAAGAGCGCATGATGTGTTCAGAACCTTGGCATAGACAGTGAAATTCCTGAAGCTGAGCAGTTAAAATGAGAAATTCACTGTTTAATACCTAAGGAAATCCTTATCATTGGGACCAAAGAGTTAAAGACTAGTCTTTCGAATCCAAAAACCTGATTTATTGCTGTTGAGATTGGGCCTTAGGAAATAAATGCAGTACTGTGATGTGGTGTGGAAGTCTGTACTTCTGCTGTTTCAGGAGTAAGTCCAAACCACAGACCTGAAAAAGACAATGCTACTACAGTCAAATCTGGCTGAAGTTGTTTTCAGCATAACACAGAATAAGTGATATGTTTGGCACAGCAGAGCGAGTGTCAGTAATATGGCTGGACTCCATTCTAAGTGAAAATAGGAGCCATATCTTATGTGGTTTACCCTTCACTAGTCATTGAAAGCAGATTCCTTTAAATAAAACAGTATCTTCTTTCTTCGTGACATTTCCTTTTCTTCTCTAGTTTCTTCCTTCTCCTAAAAAAAAAAATTGAGACCCTCCAAGGAAAACTTACTTCTGAACTTAAATAGTCTCTCAAACTGAAAAGAAAAAACAAACCAAAATACAACCCCAAAACCAGCTTAAGCAATAGCATGAAAAATTATTTTTTTAAACTCGTGAGGCTATATAGAGGATATAATATATATACCACTTAGTATCATCACAGAGCATTAAGCTCTTAGAAGCTTGCTAAGTATCAGCCAACCAATACGTCTTAATGTGGAAGAAAATTTAAATAATGTTGGACATCCAGGATAGAAATGTAGTTTGGATGTATAAGTAGAACTGGACAAATAATTTGACACTCAAACAATACCTTTCTACTATTACTAGAAAGTAGAAAATCCTAAGGGGGAAAAAAGCATTAAAATATTTTCGTAGCAGAACCTGATTTGAGTTGATTTTTCCATGTCTAGCTAGCTGGAAAGACAATAATCACGTGCCTGTGTTTCTTCAACAAGATCAGATTCCAGTTCACCTATCTCCACATCAAATGACCCCCCTTAATTTCTTCTTCTTAACACAGACAATATTTGTGTGTTTCTGAGTCACAGGGTTATAGAGTGAGACAGGAGCTTTTCCAAGAAAAACCATAGAAACATCCAACTTAAGAGACAGCTCAGGAAATTCTTGATGTGTGTTCAGAAGATGTAAAGACTATAGCAGGAAGAAGAAGAAACAGATATGGACTGAACTTTGGACATAAGCATTGTTCTAACAAGCACTTAACCATGTCCCTGTACACTACTGAAAAGTGTACTTGGGGAGAGGGAGAGGGAGTTGGTTTGATTGGTATTTTTTCTGCATGTGAGGAAGCATACATGGAAGCAGAAGGAGAAAGATGCGGCCTTTTACAGAACATTTTTAGATCTGTTAGTAAAAGCAGCAGAGGTAGACCTTTCCTATGTTTCTTACTGTTCCCTGTCCTTCAAAAATAAAATAGAATTCACTGCAGAGGAGAGCTGGCCTAGGGATGGCTTCAGGATTCAAATGACATCATGGAGAATGGAAAGGGGAGTTGGATGTTCTCCTAACTAATGATACTTACAAAAACCAAAACCAGAGGTAAGGCAGCCTCATTTTACCTGAGTGTTACCCATATTGCCTTTGCTAGAGAAGACAAGATGAACAAACAAGCTGTGAAGTCTGAGAGTATTTTCTTTTGGGAAGTCATCCTTTTTTCCCATCAGGACTTCTAGCCATATTGTCAGCTGAGTATGCCGAGTCTGAGTATTGACTGAACCAAGGAAAAGAATGCCAGTGAATATGGAGTAATGTTACTCTGTTGCTGAGAAGCAGCTGTGTTGGGTTTTTTCAACAAAGAAGGCTTTCTTTTAAGGGTAGGTAGATGAGATAGCTGAATAAAGATATTGAACTGTCTTGATATTTCTAATGAGAAAGTAACGCAGTATCTTTGAGCAGATAACAGATTACAGTCTTTGCAATGTTTTGGCAGAGTTGAACTTTTGAAAGTAGATGTATTTATTTTGATTCTGTTTTCAATATTGCTTTCCAATATCTTCAGTGAAAAGAAACAATGTGTTGTCTTTTTAATGCAGATTATTCTTGGCTTTCTTTGACTGGCTTTCATAGTACCATTTACAGAAATATGATTAATTGTCTTTCTTTAGAAGAAACTAAGAAGAGTTGTACATAATGGGGTGTTTTGTTCTTTTTAAAGAGGCAGTTCACTTTAGTAATGGGATCACTATTTCTTATTTCCTTACATCTATTGCTAGCATACCAGCTAGTATAATACTGAAACTGATTAAATCTGTGCAAACACTTACATTTTTCTCAGCTTGGTCCTTGTCTTGGGTTAAAAACTATAGCAGGATGTGAGGTACACATTAGGGTTTTTTTTCACTTTGAAATCTGCTGTCTATAGAGAAAGTCTGGTTTAGAGCATATCTTTTCCACCACCCAGATGAAACAGTAATTCCAGAGGTGTCTGCAGCCCCATGACCAACTCAAAGGAACCAAATGAGATTTGAGATGGGAAGATGCAATAAAATTACTGAGAACCTGTCTAGAGGATTTGTTGGCAATAAGCACTTCAGCTGGGCGTCTAACGGTTGTGCAAAAGCTAGGAACCTAGTTTCCTTCGTAAAGTCAATGGAGAGTAAGAGGCTTTCTCAGGGAGCCCCTAAGGTTGATACTTGTTCCAAATAGTCTTTTTAGGGAACCTTCCAGTCATTGCTACCTGTGTAAAAAGACCCAGGGGGACTAATTTCTAAGCCTTCCTGACTGATTTTTTTTTTTTATTCCTTGAGGTCCTAGGTACTACAGAAATGACAGAAAAGCCAGCACAATTTCCAAGCTGACCTAGCATAAATTGCTGCCCAGAAGCTGTTCTTTGCAAGGTAGATATCAGAAGGAGTAAGAGTTACTGCTTAAAATCAGTGCCATGGAGAGGAAATATATTTAGAGTGACAAAAAGGATGGAAGATGAGGCTTCCTTTGGGTGGATGTTATCAAGAGCTACCCATTTGCTACAGAACACTATTTGAGTGGGGCAAAAAAAAAAAAAGCTGTGGAAAATGCAGTTAAAGTGAAATGATGTTAATCTTCTTGTATACGCTAGTGGAGTATTTTGTAAATCTTGTGAGAAGAAAATTTATTCTAGTCTTCCCTTCTAACTTTTGAATTGATCAAGCCAGCTACTGAGTTACATTGTATTTAATGTACCTTCAGATGTGACAAATTCCAGAGAGAGTCAGTCACTTGCAAACTGAGATTAAATGAGCTCTCTAAATTGCATTTAGGTAAGGGCAATGTAATTGCTGCTATACTGAGCCTAGCATTCCTTTCTAAATCAGTCTAGTATGGTCTAAATAACTAAGAGGTTTTTAACATCTTTGCATACATTTTGCTTTATAAAGCATGGACAGACAAAAAGGAAACTTGTAACAGCTCTTCATAACTGCACATGAGGACATAAGGAAACTGTCCAGTGTGTGTGTGCATATATATTTAATTTTAAAACTCAGAATTAATATTTTATTTCAAATGCATTCAATTATCCAAGCCTGAAATTTATATACGTGAAAGAATCTAATCCAAACACATTGAAGTATATAAAAATGCCAAAAAATCAGACAGTGTCTTCTTGGTTTAGTAGTCAAATTCAACAAAAGGTACTATATTTACAATAATGTACTATTTCAACTTGAGTGCAGAGGCTACCAGAGAAGACTAGACAAAGCAAATTTTAAAAATACCATTCTAATTAAACTAGTCTCTTGATGCGGATCACTGATGGTGTTTTGGCCTTGCTCTTGACTTTTTAACACCGAGAGGTATTTCTAATGGCTGTGGCTAAGAGCTTTAAGCCCAGCTCTGCTCATGATCAGCTAACACCTGTTGCGGTAAAAAGCTATTTTAGTTGTACAGTCCCAGGATTAGTGTTATAGACCAAAATAAACCCTTGTCACACAGTTGAGTGAATAGCCTTAGACTTTGGAGAAAATATGCTGAATGTGTGGTCTAAACCTACTGAAATATATATGGAATATTAAAGCAGTACTGGAAAATGGGATGTCTCAGCCAGTTCAGGAAAGTAAATCTTCTCCTCTGTCACTTTAATATGTTCAGGATTTCTGCCTGTCTCTCTCATTTACCTAACTGACAGTCAGACACTATTCATTTAAAAACAAGGTAGCATCTAAATAGTGATAATTTGAAGAGACTTTATCATATGATCACTTGTGATTTTTTTTTTTTTTTTTGGACTCTGTAGTGTGCTGTCTTGATGTAACAACTCATTAAAATCAATGAAAGACCTAATAAAGGAAAATACGGAACTTCTGCTAATGCATGTCATACAGACTCAAGCATTGCATAATTTTTTGTTTTCTTGTTACAGTGCAAAGGTCTTGGGTTAATATTCTAAAGGTGCCACGTAGAATTTATATTAGGTACTGTTAGGCAAGAAAATATTTAAGACCTAACCAAGTAATAACACGTTTTCCCCATGTAACTCTGAAAAAGAAACGCTAACACAGAACTTGGAATAATGCCTGAAATATAATTCATTTTAAGCATATAATACAAGTTATGGTGTTTGCAAAGAAAATGTAAATTGTCCTTGTCTTGATAGTTTTGCCCTAAGACTGATCAATTAGTAGTCTGTAGCTCCAAAGACTTTGTATATTGTTGGGTTTAAAAAAAAAAAAAAAAAAAAAAAAAAAAAAAATTATAATTGTCAAAGCCCTATGAAAAAAGATGTGGTCAGTTGCTAGCCAAAATTACTGTCTGTTAAATAGGAAAAAGCCAGAAATTTTGAAAAGAGTTGCTTTTTTGTTGATGTATATTCACTTTTAATTTGCAGTATAAGTTGGTAATATTTTGATTTTTCCAGTCCAAACCACCCTTAGAGTGACTTTAAGTGTAGGATAGATTTCAGTGTTTAGTGACAGGGTGGAATTAAGCAGATGTATTAAGCCATATACAGCACAGGTTTTCATAATTGTTAAAACATGTCAACAGGGCCTTTGATGTTTGTCTGGTGTCTGAGCAATTCTTTTGACCTTCGTGGGGAGAGATGTACATGGTGTAGAATACACACTAATGTGAGTGTTCCCTCTGTTTAGAACTTTAAAAAAACCAACCCAAAACCAATCTACTAAGTCTGTCAACTAGTCCATGCTAGGAACTATATTTACTGGATAAATATAGATTTTTATTTTATTTTATTTACTGGATATTACAGACTATCTTTTCTTCTCTGCCTTTCTACCTGCTGACCACTAAATATATCCACTGTCATAAGATTTATAGAAGCCTTGCATTCTTGAGGTATGAAAATACTGTTTTCCTTCTTTGTATCCGTTATCTTGTTCGTGTTGCCTTCTAAGGACATAATTATGTCAAATAGGATTATAATTTGTAAAATTGTAACAAGGATCATCTGGAGTGAAATCCTAATGTAACTTTTTTTTCTTGTTGGGTCTTAGAAAATATGAAGGTGTTCATAGCTAATAAAATGTGACTGGAAAATATACAGCCTTACATCTTCTAATTGCTTGTGCC
This sequence comes from Egretta garzetta, assembly GCF_000687185.1. Classification (NCBI taxonomy): domain Eukaryota; kingdom Metazoa; phylum Chordata; class Aves; order Pelecaniformes; family Ardeidae; genus Egretta; species Egretta garzetta. Next base: position 862,705 of record NW_009259313.1, on the reverse strand, counting down.
TAAAGCAATCCTAATGTTTCTAGAGATTAGCAGTTTATTTCTCTGAAGGTTTGCTGTCTTGAACAGATGCCCAAAATTTGTTTTTTCAGATTAGTAGGTCTTACCCAACTATTGACACATGCAATCAAATATCAAATATTTCTTGTCGATAATACTTAGGAAGGTGAGGAATTTGTAGGTGCTCAAATTACTACCCTGATTAGCGGTGCAAATTCCAAAATTGTTATTTGGGAATGTTGTCTGCAGTGACTGGTTATAGATGGCAGAAGCTGCAATAAGAAGATGGTTTGAAATCATTTGCTTAGCATCCTATTTGTTTGTTCCCAAGTTAACCACTGTTGTTTGTTCAGAACTATTACGTAGTCATGATCCTTTATATAAATTGGGATGGTACTGCAGAATCCATTACTAAACTTCTCACGTACAAGCAGCGAAGTCAGTAGGCTTGAATTTGGAGTATCATGTTTTGTTGCCACTTTTTCCAGTTCACTGTCCAAGAAGAATTTTTATTTTTTTTTTCCTGTCAGGTTATGTTTGAATTTTGAACCTAAAGTCAAGTCATCATGCATTCAGGTGATACTTTCAGAGGAATATAAAGTGTTCTGTATTGTATATAAATATATAGGAATAGGAGTTGTTTCCATCTGAACTCCAGAATATTTGATACCAATGAACTGATGGTTTATGAAGAGACTGGAGGAGCTCCCCTGTTAGTATGAAAAAAACATAACCTCTCCAAAATGATAGTGTGTAGTCTTTGTCTGGGATGAGTTAGATGGGGATTGAGAGATGCACATTTTAGTTTAAGGGTTCAATTTTAACACAATTGTATAATAATACATATAGAGATTTACATACAGCAATTATATATAATTATATATAACAATACAAATGATATGTAATGATAGAGAGGTTTTCTGTATAATACTATGATGAGAAATAAGAAGAGGAAAACTCTTGGGGTGGCACTGAACTGAGGACAATGGTGGATCAAACACAGAAAACTGTTTATTCCAATGGTTATTCAACATTTTGTAATTCTAAGTGTATTTTTGAGTTTATTGGAAAATTCATCTCTGAGAAAACAGAGCATGTGTACTGTGATAATTATGAAATACAAACTTTTAATTTAAATATAGATAAAAGGAGATAGCAGTTCCTTTAGGTGGTTGCTAAGCAATTTTTTTTTACATTAGAATGTTTATATTCAGCAGAAGAGCAGCGTTTTTTGCTTAAAAACAATCCTTTGACATATATATTTACATCAGCTTAAACATCAGATACTATTTCTTGTCCAGTTAAAGTGGTAGTTTACTGTTTGCCTTTTTAGAAAACAGTACTGTATTTTAGTTGTGTATTTATTATATTTTGTGGGTTTGTATATGTACATAGTTGTTGTGGTTTCCTCTTAATTTCTCGTCACTAAAGGATTAGTAAACTGTTGAGTGTTGTGATAAGAACAAAAACACCACCAGGAGGAATTTAACGTCTGTGAAACCTCAGCGTTACGTGTTTGCTGGTGAAGATATAATCAGATCTTTTGATGCTTATTTATTTTTAAATATTCAGGAGGGGCATGTACAGCAGAATGGGTATGTATGCTGGATTTGAACAAAGCTACTTGCTCTGTTTCAGCAAATGGGAAATTTTGTACGTTCATGCACCAAACAGAGAATCAAAAAGTGGTCATATTGACTGGCTTGTTTTGTTGCCAGGCCATGGTGGTTCTGCTGAATTGTAACTAAAATATAGTATTTTTCTTACCCTCCTGATTTTTATGCTTTTCAGTGCAACATAAAAAGTGCATCGGTATTGGAAACCACTTAGTCACAAATGTACTTTATTTTACTTTATAGAGTTCTAACAGACTTACAAATCCCATCTCAGCCAGAAGTTGCCAGTACCACTGGAAATCATCTGCATTTGAGCTCAATTAGTAGAGGACTTGATATTCTAAGGACATTTCTCAAAACTTGGATTCTTTTTATTTCTCTCTGGACTTTGGCTTGCCTTAATCTTTCTTAGGCAATTAGAAACAGTTTTGTAAAGTTCCTTTAACTACCTCTCAGGGAAAAGTTTCCTGTGCGTACTTTTTTAAGGACTGCAAGGCGTATAGTATACTATTCTGTCGAAAATATGTAGATTCAATTTAAAGAAACTTTTCCACAATAATGTGGCATCTTTCAGGTTTTTCCTTAAGTCAATTATATTTAATTCTGTTTCATTTTGCCTTTTTGTCACCAGCTCAGTGCTAGGAGAAACTTCCCCAAAAAATTCAAATTAAACAAATGTTACTTGAACATGACTTTTTTTAATAAAAACTTGCTTTACTTATACAGAAATTTAAGGAGCAGGTTATTTGGATAAGACTGTGGAAAACAAAATCAAATTCTCCCTAATCTCATACTGATTTTCTTCTCTTGTTTCTTAGGATTGAATTCCATAGAGCTTTTTACGTCAAAGAATATTTTGCTGTATACTTAAAACCAAATTAAGTACTTGTTAAGGTAGCTTTCAGGGATAGAGTCCTTCACCAGAGATTAACAGATATGTCTGCAAAGCAACTGCAAGAAGCAAGAATTTTGCCTGTTCATGCCTCGGTCATATGCCTCCAGTTGGGTTTTTTAATGTACTCGCTTGACTACAGTGCAGAATATAGGATGTTGAAAAGAAGCCACAGTATTTTCTCATGTTACAGAGAAGCATAGAATGAGTTCTAAGGTTGTCATTTTGCTTTTGGTTATATTGAAGAAATAAGGTTTTCATGTAAATATCTGAATGAAATCAGGAAAATCATCATCTAATGATATACTTGGTTATATGAAGCAAAACTAGTGGTAAATAGACATGAATTAATTCACATAAGAAGCTGGAAATATTAATTATGTGTGGCTTTTTGGAAAATCAAACAACAAAGCTGCTGAAGTATGTTAACTGGAATTGGTAAAGAAACTAGAAAGGGGTTTTTCATTTTTTTTCTAAATCCCTCCCAGTGTTTTCTGTTTGTTTGTTTGCAACTGAAATATGTTAGCAAATACCTGAGTGACTCTAAAATAAAGGTCATTTCTTTGGAGGAGATGACAGAGGACCAGAGCAATCCTCAGGGTGCCTCATGCCTGTGCCTTCAAGTAAGTAATTTCAGCACATCCTGGCAACTTGGCCAATAAGGAGAATATTTTTGGTTCAGTGATGGGCTGATGTGCAAACTCGTGGGAATGCCACAACTGTTTGCAATTAAAAGTACTCAGAGCTTGAAAGTCCACTTTCAAATGATAGCTCCATCATAGCAATCATAGTGGCTTGCTAGCTACTGGTAGTTTACCAGTGAACAAGGTACAAGAATTAAAGAATGGGCTTACTTAAAGCATAGATTCATAATAAGGAAAAATCAGGAAATATTCAAATTGTCTAGAACTGCAGTTAACAAGGATCATCTTTACGTGTTCCAGCTTGTCTAGCATGTCTAATAAGCCTATGTAAGCTCTTCCTGACTTTTATGTCAGAAAGAATTCCTAAAGGAACTCCTACTTTTTTAAATAGCAGATGGAGTAATGCAGAAGAGTTGCTCTGAAAAACCTATACCTTTTATAATTCATGGCTGACTGATACAGTCTTATTCGTCTGCCCTTCAGAAGACTTCGTTTTGGTTTGGATTGTCAGCTGGACATCTTACAGTATTGTGTAATTCTCTTCTCTGTGTCCCAGCTTTCCCTGGGGTTCTTTGGTTAACTTTTCTGCTTCTTTGAATATATTGCATTCTTGGTTTTAAGCTACGGGCTGCTTTCTTTGTGTATAGTTTCCTTAAAGCCAAATATTGTAACTTCATAAATAATATATGTTTGTATGCTGTGTATGTATGAAATACCAATGGCATAAGCTTTCTTGAAGATTCTTGCTAGCTTGTTCTGAATTTTGTATAGACATTGCAAATTGTGCAACTGTTCTTTCTCTGTTTCTTTAGCAGAAAGTTTATTAGAGGGATCAGGAAGTGCATCACCCCTAGGTCGAATTCTGAATAATGATAAGGCTGAGTCATTCATTAATGGTACCTGAAAGTCTGCCTGGGTTCGGCAGAACTCATGTGACTGGGTTTGATCTGGGTGTCATTAGTAATGTCCATCTATCTCACAATTCAGGTATTACTTGTTATTTTGTTCTTACGTAGTAAGGGGGATATTATAAAGGTACTGTACAGTAATGGACTACTTACTACTTTGCTATTAGGACTTTGAGGATCATGTTGTTTCATTCCAGTATCATAAGAGGATGATATATTGAATGAAATATTCTGATTTGTGTAAAATTTTGGTAATCTCCTTTTTACACTTTGAAATGATGGGCGAGGATGATAGAAAGGGTTCTTGTTTGTAGGAAAAACTGTGGGGAAGAATTGGAGAAAGGAGTTTTCCCATGTGAAAACATTCCATTCAGTGCAGAAAATGTTGCATAACCTTAATTTCTTTCCTTTCTTCTCACCCCATCT
>NW_009259313.1:854337-858175 GCF_000687185.1 Egretta garzetta | reverse complement strand
AAAGATGACTCCTGGAGATTCTCAACAGTGGTTTTGGTTTAGAACTATTTTCTTAATTTTCTTAGCTACCTTTGGTACAGTACAATAAACTTTCAGATATGATGACAAAACTTGCACAACCTTGATTTAGGTGGGTTTTTTTTTTTTTCCAGATGTTTTATTTTAACCTATAGACTCATTAATAAAGTCTAGATTTAGCCTCAGGTGAAAGTATAAAGCTTTGTGACTTACAAGAAAATATTTATTATCTGGAATATATGGAGATTTTGAGTTCAAGATTAAAGCATACTTAACAGTTATGGATACATGTTCTGAAATTATTCTTTACGGCCTTTGAGTATAAACATTTGTGCCCTTTGTACGTGTATGATTTTGTATCTGTGGTGCTTTAAACATTACAGTTAGGTGAACATTTGAGTTCTGGCACAAGACTGAGCTCAGTACAAGTATAAAATTACAAGCGTTTTTTAACTGAAAAATAAGCCTGCTTCTCATTGTCCTATGCAGTTCAGTGCTTTTTTGTATCAATAAAACTGTTAGAGAATTTAAATTTTTCTAATACAGTTGTACAGCAGGTATAACTTACATTTTGTTTTCTGAATACCTTTGAAAAGCAGGATTGTGGTTCATGATAATACTCTCAATTGCTGCTGCAAAGAAGTGAAACGTAATTATCTCTGCCTATTTTCCACGCTGTTTCTCTTTGCTTCTCCTTCCTCCCCATATGACTTTATACACACCTCATACAGCGTGATTGCTTGAACCGCTGCCTAGACAGTGGTATAGGAGGTACATACAGAGGGAGAGGAGAGGCTTTCCTGAGCTGCTGGTTCTCTTGCAGAGCTGGATGGTATGGACACAGAGGCTTTGAGCTATGCCCTGCTCGTGCCAGTCGCTATGGTGAACCAGAGTGAGGGGACAAGTACTCTGCTGCTGGACAAGGGCTGTAATTTGACCAGAAAATATCTTTCGGAACATTATTAGTGAAACCCTTTAGTTTTCATTATTCTTTTGAGAGATGTTGTGTTCATTTGAAAAAAGAAGTACTAGCATCTACCACCATGTAGCAGAGAAAAAATTCCCTTTAAGTAAAAAATAAAATAACATGACAGAATACCAATAGTGGAGAAAATGGGGAAAAGGGTAACCTTTCTCACACAAGAAGTTTTTAAGCTAAAGGAAACATGGTTCAAGTGTTTGCCCTAACAATCCCTTAAAGTCTTTTTAGCAGCCACCTGGAATGGCCACCGAAGAATGAATTCAGAAAGCCGGGTCCTCTGTTAGGAATGCCTTGCTTGTGTCCTGCAGTGGAGGGTTTGTCTTAAGACCAAACAAAAATAGGTAGTAAACTGAACTTGCCATGATGAGACAGGGAGTGAGATGAGCTCTCCGAACTAGTATTTGGACCAGTTGTCAGCTTTACTGATCATAATTAATTTGTAAAAGGGCACTTGAAAGTATACAGAATATAGAATATTGCAGTTGCGTTCCCCTAATATTTCCAGTTTCTCAGCACATAGAGGACTGTAAAGAAGCCTTTGGGTACTTCTTAATGTAATACCGAGTAGAAGTCATGAAAGAATCAGAGCAGAGATTGTTGGTCACAAGAGAGGTGATCAGCTGATGTTGAAGTGTTTGGTGACTGGACATGCATTCATACTGCTTTCATTTATGCTTTCATTTGCTGTCGCCTCTCTTCCCATTGTAGTTTTGCTTGGAGAGGATTTGTTTTAGCTTGTTTCTTTCTGCTTCCTTTCCTGTGAAAACACTAGGGAAAGGAAAACCAGATAGATTACAATATAAGAAATTTGTCGGGCGTTTCACACAAACCACCATCGAAGTATACTTTTCAATGCTTTGGAAGATCTTTGAGAGGAAAGAATAAAACCACTGAGGCTTTTTCTCCAGTCTACAAATATCTGTAGACAAATTTATTTTCTTGGAGAAGCTGGATCAGATTTGTAGCGTCAAAAAAAATTAGCAAGAAAGCTTTCCTGCTGTCTCCCTTTTCAAAGTGCCTGTCTAACAGAAAAATGGTAAACTGTGTCTGAAACCATGCTGGAAGGAATCCAGGCAGTCTGTACATTACTGAAGGATATCAAAGTTGTATTGGCTACATATGTCCTATTGGGCTTTCCTAAAAATCGGTGGTTGGAGACTGGCACCAAGTTCTTGACATAAGGGCAGGGTGTTCCAAGTGATAACCTACCAAGCTTTATACGTAGATTATTCCGTGTTCCCTATACATCTACTACACATCAAAAATTCTTCCTGTTATTCTCAAGTCATGGAAAGTTCTAAATTAATCAATATTCTCCAGATTCTTAGCAATTTCAGCCTATTTAATGTGGAGGTGCTGTTAACGCAGGCATAAGAGCACCTTGCATATGAGGAGAGGCTAAGCTGTCTACAACTATCCAGTAGGCAGGTGTGGAGAAGGCTGAGCCAGTCTGCTCAGTATCAAATTCTTTATTGTCCTTTCATCCTGAGTAGCCATTTTAATTTGTGCAGTTTGGTGTGTCCACCATATGGGTACCTGTACAGGTACCTGTACATTTTCTACTCTCAGCAGTAGCTGAGAGGAGAAAATAATTTTGATGGCCACCTTTTATATTGAAAATAGATTAAAGTAATCTATGTAGCCTTCAATTAATCAAATAAGTACTACAACTACGTATTTAACTTTCAGAATAGGAAACTGCATTCATGCCTGAGAACACTGTTAAAAATGTTACTGTCTTTTAAAATGAAATAATGAAAAATGTTATTTTTCTCTGCAGTGCTTGCTCTCTCAGCCAAAGTTCTGGGCCATTCAGACATCAGCCTTACTCCTTCGGACCAAGCTTGAGAAACGAAGTACTCGCAGAATGGAACGGGCAATGAAGCAGACTCAGGTAAGACTTCTGAGCTCTCCTGTTATAAGGTTCTTTATATATCAGATGGAAGTAGGCATAAGTTAGGAGCTTCTGCAGTGCCTCTCTGCGAACTGTACAGTGACATAATTTTTCTAATTACGTTTCTAAATTAGATGCATAAACATCAAATCCCTTTATCTCTGCCGGTCTTGAGATAAACTCTTACATGTACAAGTAATAAATAGTCACTTTCTTTCAGAAACATGACAAGTTTTGGGAGATCGAAATTAAAATCTGTTTTCTTACCGCTAGTTTCTGACTTCTGATCTGGGGAGTTTTTTATGTAGAAGTTCATGAATGTAAAGCTGCTACTGCTATCATCTTTATTTGCTTTTACTCAAGTAAATAATCTGTAGAAAACACTGAAACCTGTAAATAGTCATTGGTATAACATGTTTGTGAATAAAAGCAGCACTTTTGATTTACGGTTTTAAGGCGATACTTAGTGATTAGTATTTTTGTTGCAAGTTCTAGGCAGTGATTAAATAATCTTGCTCCAAACAAAGAGAAGATCAGTTTTCAAGACAGAAACTTTAAAATTCTGAAATGTGTCAGCTAATAGGGTTTATTTTAAAAATAAAATTTTCAAAGGAAAGGTCTGTAGGCTATATAAAGGTATTTTTTTCCTCCTTCATATTACAGTTTGTTAGCCATTTGTCATCTTTACATTGTTAAGTCTTGTTGTCACACGTTGTTAAGTCTTGTTGTCACACATGAACAGCAGGCATTTCTGTATGTCCGTCCAGCAACAACTCTGCTGACTAAAACAGCCAGGAATGTATAGAACTTTATTATGATTCTGTGTAATTAAATCCTGAAAAGCTGATGTTTCATTTAAAATCATTATTCATGCAAGAATCTTTGAAGGAGTGCTGCTTGGTTGTGCTGCTGCATTTTTCTTCTGCTGAGGAGGACATAGAGTT
>NW_009259313.1:811089-854319 GCF_000687185.1 Egretta garzetta | reverse complement strand
AGCAGGAAGCCAGAATTCCAAGTCTGGGAGATATAGCATCTGATGGCATTTGGGAAGCGATCTCAGGATCCTTGATGCCCTAAGCCGTAAAACAGTTGGAGTGTCTCCAACAGTTTTGTCTAGCTTGATTAAACCTGAGTACTGGAAATTGTTATACTATACGGTTTGACAGTCTCATGATGGAAATCTTCATGAAGGGGTTATCATTGCAAGTACATGTATCTGACTTCATCGAGTGCTGCATCTGCACTAATGCGAAGGATGTGATTAGCATGCACTGTGACATTTCGGGAGGTGACCTCACAGCAGACGCAGAATCTGTGGTTTTAAATATTCTCTTTAATCTTAGTGTGCTTATGTTTTCTTTCATTAAGTTTTCTAGACATTTGAATATAATGACATATTTGTGTTGATTTGATAGGGTATCAAGCTCAGTTTCCAAATATAGTTAAAAGTTGTTTAAGGATTGATATGTGCTAAATTAATGAAATAACTTGAATAACTTTCCATTTAAGGTTTTCATTTCTGAGTTCCATCAGAACAGAATTTTTTAATATCATGGTTTCTAACAGTTCTAAGAAGGAATCGGAATACATAGGGTAAATTATGTTGTTTTTAAACATAACACAAAGGGGTTTGATATATCCTCTCCATGAAGATGCCAAAGAGCTAGGGAGCTCTACAGCTATTTATCAGTAGAAAATGGATTTCAAAACCATAGAATTTTCATACAAATTGGTTTTGTGGGGTTTTTTTGTTTGGTTTGGTTGTTTGCGTTACAATTTTGTATTTACTAGTACAGATTGCTGTCGGAAGATGAGATACTGATGATTAAGGGAGGAAGTGGGTGTAAATATCATCAGATTCCCCCCATTGTTTGCAATATCAACTTTTTGAAGTAATTATAAAAATTCTTGTAAGGTGGCTTGAATAAGAAGTGGTAAACTAAATCCTCAGTTATTTTAGGGTTGTCTGAAGAGTGTATGAGCCACTATAGACTCTGACTTACTGATGCTGGGACTGTGCTGTCCTCTTCTACTGTAACTGTCCTTCCTTTCCCCATTTCCACCCTTACCTGCTTCTATGCTGGGTCTGCAAATCCTTCTAACCAGCTGATAAGCATCTTTTTAGATGAATATCACTGGGCAGGTGATACTTTTCAGCTCTAAAGCAAGCCAAGCTACCTTGGTGGTTTGTCAAAGAAAGCGTTTTTTGGCTATGTGTTTTTGTGGGCCTGGCTATGTTTTTTTAACTTACTTTAATTATTTGAAAATAATTGTGGCTATTTTTGAAATGAGGGTATATTGGCTGAATTTAGCTGCCACACTCCACGTATTAAATATATCCCTGATTTATGTTAAACAGTTCTTATGAAATTATTTGTTATTTTTGTCTAATTGGAAAGCTTCAAAAGGAATTGGAATCATCATTTTCAAAACTTGTTTTTGATTATTTTAGAATTCTGAACTACATATAAAGTAGTCTTTGGAATAGGTTTTAAAATTATCATCCTGGGTACTCTGAAACGTACTTCAGCTAGTAGCTAACTGGAAGGGAGGAGTTATTTTTTTTGTAACTTTTTCTGGATGCTACTGGTTATCCAGATTTTGCCTAAATGAGGTTTGGATCCACAAAAATAAAGTTAAAGATTTCTGAAGTCAGTACTTTTTTCAACCATTTTTCTAAGAAAAGAAAACAGCATTTGAGAGCTAAACCAGTTATTTTACATTCCACTAGAATATTTAATCATGACCAGTATAACATATATTGAAGTCTGGATCAAGGTACTGCCAACCAAAATGTGTCTCTGAATACAGTATGATTTTTTTAAGGTTGGATGTTGGGTTTTTTCCGTATGGATGTAGGTGAGGGTGGAAAGAAAAGAAAGAGAGGGAGAGAGAAAATGGGAAGAAAAAGGGCTAGTTTTTGATAAATAGCTCTCCGCATAACTAGAAACCTGCCATGTCTACATTAGTTTTGGGCTCTTCACCTACCTCCTATTGTAAGAAGGTAATTCAGAAACTATTAATGTTGGAAAATGGGTTAAGCTGTTAAACCACAATTACTGCTGAAAGTGCAGCCAGAGCTCAAGTAAAAGGATGGGGGAGAAAAAAGGAATTTTGCATGGTCTAGGAGCTATGAAAAAAGAGAAAAGGGAGGGGTGTTTATGTGGGAATGATCCATAGAAAGGATAATAGAAATCTAAAACTGAAATTACATTGACTTATAAGAGGTTATATAGAAGGCAGACAAAAATTACAAATTCAATAGTTGATCTACACTTAAATTTTTTCTTCAAACTAGATGTGTCATCACCTCAGTCTACTAGATGTTAGGTGATTAAAAAAAAAAAAAAAAAAAAAAACACCAAAAAGAAACAAACCGGTTTAAAGCATATAAAGGATAGCATCCCACTGTAGTTTCTTGATATATGAAGTGTACTCTTCCATTTCAGTGGATTTTAAAATATTTTTAAGAATGAAGCAAAATGAATTAAGATGCCACGCTTTGTTCAAAGGATGGTGGGGTAGAAGTGAGAGCATCGTTACTGCTGGATTACACCAGCAGTGAAAGAGGTGAAGCTGCTGTGTGCCTGGTGCACCAGTAGCCTGCTCAGGCTGTAGGATACTACAGTGACTTGTTACAGCTTCTTTCTGCAGCTTGATCTGGGTGGTTACGCTGGCTACCTCTCTGCTTGCAGCTTTTATCAGCTTGTTATGTGCCCCCTTTCTGATTGTATTTTCTGCTGCTCGCTGCACCTGGTGATAGCATGGCTGTAAGCTAATCGCTCGGTTTTCCTAACACTCAATCCGACGTATGTGGTGTTTCATACGGTTCTCTCTTGCTTGCTTTTCTTGGCAGCAAAGGAGTTTGCCTGTTAAGGGGAGAGAAATGTGTCTTGAAAGGGTGTTTTTTAATAAGACTTCAGGAGAGCTGGGAACAGACTAGCAATATTATAGGCTAATCATTATGTCTAAGATTGAAAGGTCACATGAGATCTTGTTTTATATCCTTAGTCATACACAGATGTATGTGGTTGGGAATTCTGTGTCAACTGCCCTGTAATTTTCACTTAAATAATACTTCAGAGTGTCATTTTCTCCAGCAACTAATGTTTTTCTGTGTGTTTGAAAAAGGGAAATAATGATTTCTTCTTTTATTTTTTTTTTTTGTTTAAATTGTTCTTACTATAGAAACATGCTTGTTGGTGTTCAATTCTTTCAAATCTGAAAAGAGTTTATGTACACCTATGGAAAGAAAAGGCTGATGTAGAGCTAACAGAACTGGCATCTTGAGCTCTATGAACCTGAATGCAACTTTGCTGTTTTGTTATTTTCACATCAATGGTCTTTAAATGGTTATGCAAGAAAGTTATGTCACTTATCATAGAAACATATCCTTTTTATTTTCAAAACTAAACTGTCGCCTCCTTGCCAACTTGCTCCCTGTGCTTTGCTTTATTTGGCGGTGGTTCTACATTGGACAAATCCAACATTTAAGGGAAGAGTTCAAAAAGGAGAGGGGAGCAGTCTTTCTCCCACTAGGCTGATCTAGAGAGGTTTGAGGCTAACAGAATGTTCCTGCTTCTTTTGCTTCTCAAGTCATATATCTTTCTGATCAGGCCTCTCAAGACCATGGTTGGAACAATATAGAGAGACTTTTAGTATGACCAAGGGAATGACAGCGCTTGTCTGTTCAACTGAACTATTAGATCACTGTACTAGGAGTTCCTATTCCTGTTCTTCAACCCCATCTTGTATGCTAGTACATCAAATAAAATTTTAAAAGTTGCTTTTAATTGTGTATGGAATGGGAGAGGGGAGAAAGGAGGAGAAAAATTCGTCGCTAATAAATCTGTTTCACATGAAGTTGGCGGTTTTAACAGAAAGTTACTGTGATCTGTGAGATGCACTGCTGAATTTTGATTTAACTCCTTTCAGGAGGGTAGTAAGTAGAAGGCACACCTCTTCTATCCTGTAGAGATCCTGCATTGATATCCCAATAGCTCACAACTACTGTGAATTGTATTTATTATTAGAACACATGTTCCAAAAAGTGTTTAAAAAGAGGAGAAAAGCCAGGTGTCTTACAAAACCTTTCCTTAATGAATTCTGTGCAAGCTCACAAGGTCTCCAGAACCCTAGAAATAAACCGTATTACTTCAGAAAGCAATCACAAGAGAGTGACCTCGTGGGAATGGTTACGATTTCAGTCTCAAGACACACATTTCCAGAACATATTTCATTTTGCTCAAGCAGATGACAGATTTGACATAAGATGTTACATGACACAAGCAATTCTTGGGATACACTGAACTCATTAGCATGCTTCAAAATAATTAACGTGGTGGTGCTTGGCTCCCTCTGTTTTTCTTCCATTATGCAATTATGGGTTTTGTTGGGAGGGAAAAAAAAAAATCAGAGATCTAGTCTGCCAAGAGTTATTCAGGAATAACTGAAATGTTTTTGTACCACTGGTGAAAAAGGGAATATTGAATAGTATAATTTTCCAGGTAATGATTAGTGCCTAGGATTTTTCTACTGCACTGTTGTATTTGCCAGTTTGGATCAGCGCTGTTAGCTGGTGTGGGGAAAAGAATGAAACCATTCTTTCTGTGCTAAAGTTTCTTCATATTTTCTCAGCTAGTGCTTCTAAAGTACAAACCTTTTCGCTCATTTGAGAATTATGTTCAATACCTGAGCCGTTCCACTTCTAGTGTCAATGCACTTTCTAAAAGCAGCCAAAAATACTAAGCTTCCCATTTTTTCCAAATGTTTCCTGTTGAGTGTTAGCACTGACAGCATTTACCTTTCTTCCTTTAGAATCTCTTTACTCAGTGTCCTGACAATTTGAATGATGTTATTAGGAGTCATAAGGTCAGGTAGGAGAATCCTTAAGCCATACTGAACAGTAATATTACAATTTTTTATAGACAAAGTGACGACAGCGAGTTGCAAGGAAAAATAGGAATATCAACGGATTTCAGGGCACAACATCCACATTTTTCTGCCGAAGCTTTGCAGTGAAGGCATGAGCATTATAAGCTCAACTTCAGTGAACTAAATTAAAATAACTAAGTTCCACGTGTAATCAGACCAGATGCAAGGCATGGAGGACACACTGTTCCTACCTATTGCTAAATTGAATAGATGAAGCTTTACAGCTGTATGTCACAAATATAATTGCAAATCTGGAGATAGGTATCCCTGGGGTGAGTTAACAAACCATGTTCTGAAATAGCCCAGTACTGGTAGACATATTTTCTTGAGTCACATTGTCCACTGCATATGCCAGGTACTACAAACCAGACTCTCCCTTATCTGCTAAGGCAGTTGTCTGTTCCTCCTATATTGTAATTAAACTCCAACTTAACACTGATAGCGTTTCTTCTTTTTATTTCTTTCTCCCTCCTTGTCCTTACTTCCCCCTTTAGTGAAAAACAGAAAGCAAAGCTGATGCAAGAAGTCTTTGGATCTGTTTTTCAGCATGGGCTGCAGTTGTGCCTTTCCCCAGAGCAAGCTGATTTGGGAACTATAAAAGCAGTTTAACCACAACAGCTTGGAACTTAATGCAGGCTTACTATTTTGAAGTGTATGCAGTTCCTCTGTGAGCTTTGCACCTTGTGCAAAGTGTTTTAGAACTATTGTTCACCAATGGCAGTATCAAAGCTAGCTAACTAGCTACAAACAGGGCGCTTGCATCTATGCAAGACACAGTTGTCCTCCATGGGTGAGTCTCCACACATATGATTGCATGGCACATTTATAGAATCATAGAATCGTTTAGATTGGAGAAGACCTTTAAGATCATCAAGTCCAACCATTAACCTACACTGCCATCTCACCTCTAAACCCTGTCCCTAAGCACCTCATCTATCCTTCTTTTAAATACCTCCAGGGACGGGGACTCGACCACCTCCCTGGGCAGCCCGTTCCAGAGCCTGACAACCCTTTCTGTGAAGAAATTTTTCCTAATGTCCAACCTAAACCTGCCCTGTCGTAACTTCAGGCCATTTCCCCTCGTCCTATTGTCCATTATATCTACTGGTTTAGGGCAGATATATGCAGCTGTATCGAGCTGTGACAAAAATGTCAGGTCATCTGATAGGAAAGGGGGAACCTTCAATGCAGATCTTTTTAGGAGAGGGACTACAACTATGTCTCCTGTTCCTGACTCATATAAAGACACAGATTAAAGCTAAAGACAGCTAGATATATTTGGCATTTGAGACTGCAGAGTAAGAGAGAGATTATGAGGTGGCACTGCAAACAAATAAGATGCAAGCGTACCGAAAAGGGGGCAAGATGCATGTATGGAAATGGGGATGTTCTTTCCCCAGACACCAAATGATCTAGTCTGTATTTGGACTAATGTTAAGTGTAGCACTGTCATGTTGAATGATGGATGATATCAGTATTCTTGCTTTTGCAACAAAAAGTGAACGATCTGGTTTTAAATCCATCCTTCACAAGTAAGCTTGTAAATCTAGCTGCTTCTAGAGACTTCTGGGGAAGCTCTGCTTACACCTTTTAATACGTCATAAAAATGAATAACATAATTGACAGGTGAAATAGCTTTTTCTTTGAAAACCAAAACATTCAAGAAGGTATAATGAATAACATAATTGACAGGTGAAATAGCTTTGAAAACCAAAACATTCAAGAAGGTACACTTGCTTGGTAAGGATAATGTAATGAATATAAAAATATATTTCGTATAAGTAACATTAAAATAAGTAAAAATAAATGTAAATGGCATAAAGATAACAAATATAGACAGTACTTTTCTGAAGATTTCTGTGTCCTCTGTAAGTGGGTTTGTCCTGAGGCTTAAGTCATCAACAGGTTTTAACCCTGTATCCTAACCACTGGCACTTAGTAACTTTGGGCTCAATATTTGTCCAGAACAGTAAGCTCATCGTTCTGAGAGCCAGTAATGCTGTTGTGCTATTAGAGGCTTCATTTGTTTTACCGTGCTTCTTTAGGTGGGAGTGTTTGACTACCACAAAACATTCCAAATGGCAGTTGCATAGGAGATGCTTTAAATTGCCTGGTATACTGTTTAGCTCTCAGTTTCAAATGAAAAGGAAATATTACGTCAGACATTCATGAATCCAGATATCTTCTACTCATGACCTTGACCTCTTTTGTGCTAATTTTGATATTGAAATGCTTTATATTTCATTTGGGATTGTTGGACTCATTTCCTCTTGTGTGCTTTCCTTCCCCACCCAGCTGCAAAAGCCCGATGATAAAGAAATTGAAGCTTTTTATAGTAAAATGATACTGACAACCTAAGTGAATATTTGTTTCTTAGTTGTCTAATATTGTTTTCAAAATGAAACACACATTTGCAGGGCCTGATGTAACAAAAACATTCACATTAAGAATTAAGAATGTAATTAAGACTCTACATGACTCATTTTAGAAAAAATACAGAGATGCACAGTTCCAGCACTAATATTATTATTAATCAATAACTTCTGCCCCAGTGTACTTACCCTTACAACTATCAACATCATCTTGCATCTTAAAAGTTCACCTGGAGTTATGTAAAAACTAAGTCTTATTGGTAGTACTTCAAGTTCTTTTGCGTAGATGCCTTACAAATTTTTGGCCTTCCCTCTTCCTTGCCATCAAAGTGATTGTGTAGGTGAAACCAGTACCTTAGATTCATGAGTTAGTCTCTTCCTGAAAAAATTTGGAATTTGAAGTCATTACAGTGTGGATAATTTTGGATAATTAATTTGTTTGCTTGAGGATGAGGTAGTAATGGAGTGGGAAAGAAAGAATGACCAGAATATCACAAAGAAAAAGGTCTGGGAAATGTTGTATAAACAGTAGCTTTCCAGTTTTCCACCATCTAAAGTAGAAAAAAGAAACAGCTTTAACTGGCACACCAGAGAATTAGACCGAAAACATGGTAGGTAAAAGGCCTAGTAAAGGTAGGCAGTAAAACAAGTGTAATTTTTCTAAATGCTCACTTTCTAAAATAAGGTTAACAAGAAGTGATAAATCTATTTTTTTATAGAATAGGAAGTGTAGAATAATCATTTAAAACTGGTAATTTAGCTGAATTGTTTAACGCTGAATACTTAAAAATGTTGATATCTTTATACATTCAATATCTCTATTGATGATTCCATCACTACCTGTGGAAAACAAAGTTTAAAAGTCCAAGTGATAACACAGTTAGGACATAAGCTAGGGTAGAGAAAAACTGGTACAGCCAATTAGTATGTAAATATTTTAGTACAAAATTTAGTAAACCTACACTTATAATCAGTAATCTAATCTAATATACCAGCAGGACATGTTTTGATGCTGAGGTTTAAAGATAATTGGATGCATGATCTGGTGAAAATCAGTGGCGAAGTACCTGGAATGAGAGTATGTTGAAGTGGTAAAGCGACCTTCAACAGCTGTCACGCAGGCGCAAAGGCATGTTTTCTTTCATAGCTCAATACCTAGATTATTGAGAGTTGAGAAAATCCTTGGGAGCTGCTAAGACAAGAAGACACGTTTTTCTTTGGCCTATAAAATTAGGCCTGAAACACCGAGATCTACTAATTTTAATGTCTTGTAAAACAGTGCAATCAAAACCTACGTGTTTTTAAGACATCTATAAGAAAGAAGCAAACTGTAAATGCAAACCACGTTTTGATAGTTGTCTTTCTGGTTCCAGGGCCTATAATTTTATTTAATAGATAAATAATGTACATTTGCATTTTGGCTTCTGTCTAGAAAAGTGTTAGAACAATGGCAAGTTAACTTCTTTATTTAGGACATGAGAAATGCCACTCATCATTCTCTAACATTTAAATTTAAAAAAACCCAGGAAATTTATGCTAAAGATACAGTTATCTTAAACATGTTTACATTGAATCATGCTGGTCTAAAAAAAAAAAAAGGTAGAAGTAAGGCTATGTATAACTGAAGGACAGTCTGCTTTTCATGACAACTAATCTTTTAAACAATCAAAGTCACAAATACAAAAATAGAAACACCAACCACCCCAAAACCCCAAACAAATAAAAAAAAACCCCACCAAAATTGGTAAGGCTATGTATAACTGAAGGACAGTCTGCTTCTCATGGCTGATGACAACTAATCTTTTAAAGGAAAACAACCAAAGTCACAAATACAAAAATAAGAACACCAACCACCCCAAACCCCCAAACAAATAAAAAAAAACCCCACCAGAATTATTTCCTGACTGAAATAATATTGACATTTATTAATTCAAATTGCCTAAATTTTTATCAGTTCTTTCTGGCTCAGATATGCTTTATCTTCAGTGACACAAAATTGCATATTTCGGTTGATTAGGCAGTAGTCTATTAAAAATATGGAAACTATTTACTCCATAAAATGGCTTTTTAAGCAGCCAAATTTAGATAAACATCATGAATTTTGCATTCTTTTCAGATTTTAATAGTTTTCAAGAACTATAAAAATATGTGGAGACAAGTATAAAATGCCCTAGTGATTATAGTTTTGCAGTTATAATTCAGTACTGGTGATCAGTTTATTACAGGTAAGAAATCAGTTAAATAAAACAGATCAGTTCTCTCTGTCCTCCCACAGCTTTCTCCCAGGAATGTACCCCCAATCTTCCCCTGCAAAGCCTGCCAAATGAATGAGTTTTTCAGCATGACGAGAAGGCACTAAGCACGTAGGTTTATTGTAGTTCAAGAAGTTCCAGGGCCACAGTGAACTGTCCCTGGAAACACAGAGGATGAATTCAGGCTTGAAAGACTAATTTATAGTCATGCATGTAGTAGATAGGGCCTTCTTATTTACTGAAATGAAGCTAAGACATACAAAAACAATTGCTGGGAAATAATAATGAGACAAATGTTATTGGTAGAAGTGTTTGTGTCTGTGTGTTTTTTAATATTTTGAAAGTGATCCAGCATTGTTCTGAAAAATTCTTCCATTAGAAGGTATTTTAATGCTGCTTTGACCATTGCAGGAAATGAGAGACTAGAGACTAGTTTTAGTTTTAAAAGTATTTAAAGTGAAAGAATATGGTAATAGTGGTGCTCTAATACTTGCAGAAGTTGGAATAGGTAATAAGTCAAAGCCAACTTAATAAATCCCAATAATTAGCAGTCCTTGCCTTTGTCCTTATATACTCACGCAATAAAGAATAAACAGTCTGCAGGTAAGGCTTTTTTTTTCTCCTGATAGAAACCCAAATATTTTACTTGCTCAGGTCAGCATACAAGCTGTGATTTTAAGAGAAGCCAATGCATTTAATGTCAAAGGAGATTTTCAGTGGGAAATCTGACAAAGCTCAAAAGAATTACTCTTGTATTTTAAAGTGGGGGCAAGAAAGTGGTTGTATAGCTAAATCGGGGTACAGTCTGAGAACATAACATTGGAAGCATTTTACTTTTATTAAGTAGGTCAACACCAGGGACAACCAAGGAGAATGCTTTAGGCAATTTGTTTCCTGATCACCAGTTAAGAGTAAGATTTCAGCAGATCAGTCTCTGCAACAAAACTGATGAAGTATAAGCTGCAGAGATTTGTAACCATTGACATAGGGAGTATGGATTCACAGAAAGAGGAGTGGAGGGCATTGTTAAAAATGTCATTAATCTGGTGACAAGTCTTTGTGAGATAAATTTAGAAATAGTGAAGAAAAATAATACTTGTGGAAAAGATAAAATAGGAAAGAATGGGCTATTGTATAATTAATGAGGGAAAATGTTATTTTTCTTTTTTTAGATTAAATGATTGTATCATTTACAAAAACAAGACCTAATTCCAAAAATGAAAATGTTCCTGCTTTGAAAAATTAGTTTGTAAAGCATGATGCTTTAGTAGGGAGTGAGAACTGCTTTTTCTGATAGATGTTTCTGCCAAAAGAATTTCCATCATGCCAAGGGCCTAGCTCTCCAGTAAGTTACAGGGAGAGTTGGATTATTAAAAAAATTATTTAATATGGTAACTGTACGTGGTTTCTAAAGGTTCAGAGGTAGGAAATTTTGGGGATCTCGTATGTAAAGACTCAGTTGATTGGAAACTATTGTACTTTGCAGTAGCGTGGGCTGGATGTAGCTTCTAACCAGAGAACTGTTTGCTGGCCTAACTCAACTCATCTAGTTCTTATTCCAATTATAGTTACAAATTGAGGAATATATTTGGCTTCTGAACTTTCCAAACTGATTTCAGGACCATTGATTCAAAGAATCATTTGGATCGGTGTATGGAGAGTTCTATGATATGATATTGGCTCTTTTCAATATTTCCATTTGCTTTTGCAGTTACCCAGTTTCTTTATAGTATTGCTGGCTGCCTGACTATTGTAAATTATAGCACTGTGGTTTTGTGATAAGACTTGGGCGTTTTGACAGATGTGGAGATGTTTTTGTAAGCGATACCACCTACCATGCCTGAACTAGATTTTAAATGGCATAAATAATTCTGTTTGTAGCTATTACGCACATTGTTGTGCTATACCTGCCCATTTTTCCAGATGCAGATCTGTACAAACATTGAAGTTGCCTAGAAATAGAAACATGCAGTAAATGATTCTAACACAGAACGTTTCATCTCCTGCTTTATTCCATTTTCTCCTGTGTAAAATATATGCAAACAAAGATCATTAATAATGTTGCAAGTTCAGACACTTTAAAAGTTATAAAATGCCAAATTTATAGTGCAAACTTAAACTATTTCAGGAGCTCTCAAGCTGCACCTGGCCAGGACAGTTCCTCTGGTCTGAAATCTGCCTTCTTCCCTCTGGTTCTCCATTAAAGGTGCAGGCTGAGTGTTGGATGAATGGCCAGAGGGCCAGCATACTCCTGGGCTCACGTTCTTCTCTCCCATGGAAAAAAATGGTGGCAGGAAGTAGGCAGTGGCAACTGCTGATGGAGAAGTTAGTTTGTCCTTCAGTCCTCTCCCTCTGGCCCAGGTTAGAGTATCTCAAGTAAAAGAGGGCAGCTGAAAGCAAAATGCATCCATTCCTCTGGCAGCAATGTGCTACCTCCTCCTGAAGATTTGCAAGAAAATTGCCTCCAGAGGCAAGACCATTAGAACTTGCAGCTGATTGTCCTCGGTTAAGTAATGGAAGGCTATTAATGGATTAAAGGGTGCACATGTTACACTGGCTGTCATTTTGTTTCTACAGCCTATATGGTTTTGTTGGGCAAGGTTTTTAGTATTCTGAGTCCATGTTTAATTGTAGTTGCTCTTCAGTGGAGTAGCAGAAGATCTGTTGTTGTCCAGCCTCTGTTCCTCAACCTATTTGATGTGAGTGACCAGCACAGACCATAAAACTCCATCCAGCTGAATGAAAAATTATTTTGGGTTGGTTTCTTAATTGGTTGTGGACCAAACAGCCTGTGCCCAATACTGCTATGTGATTGTGGAAGGAAATGTATTTCTGTGGATTACTCCTTTTTTGATAAAGAAGAGCTGAGTCTTCAGAGGAGCGTGTTGTGCTTCTGTCTGAATATGTCATACAATCAGGAGTGGAATATTTAATGCATTTAGAGTGTTTTCATTTTTACGGGAAATCGAACTGATTTCAAGCCAATTGTTGCTGAAGATGCTTATTTTCCTCTTTGGTGAGTAGATCAATCATTAACAGAGAATGATAGGGGGCTTGTTTGTTTTTCCCTGATGTATGGAGAGCTTTCCGGGAATACGTGAAGAACTGGATTGGATGTCTTTCAAGAAAATATGTATATTGAAAACAGACTTCTTTATATGTGATTGCCTTTCTTTGGGATAGCTAAAGTTTAAACACTTTGCCTGTGTGTCATATTTCTAATGTACTTACCATCATATACTGTATGGTTGCTGGGTCAGGCTCAGCTACTGGAAGAATGTGTGCTTCCTGCCAAGTAATTTTTCAGTAGAAACTACTGGGTATCGGTCAAGGTTTCACTGTATAGGGAAGCTATTCTTAGGAAAAAGATTCCTTTTTCTTTTTTAAATTTTTTTTTTGTAAGAAGGGAAAACAATGGGTGTCCCAAGATGTTATCTGAGATAATTCTGATCAGATTCAAGACAAAAAAGACTGAACTTGTCTGTCTTCTCTTTTAATACTCCCGTCCCCTTCACCAAATAACTAAAGATGTCCTTGAGATTTGCAACTGAATAAGGACAGTTGAAGAACAGATTTCAGCAAAAGAGCACTTTGCTGGTGTAAAAAAAAAAAAAAGAAATAAATAAAAATTGGCTATTTGTCGTGGTGCAAAAAGAGCTGTTAGTGATTAGAGCAGCTGAATATCCGTGGTTTCAGGTTACACATATCTAGATAAGACTCCTTACAGACATCTAAGTAATATGAAAGAATTATGATTGCCAGTAAAAAACTGCACTGAGTTACCTGAATACATCACACATTGTTTTGCATGTGTTTTTTCCTTAAGATATCTATTTGTGTAACAGAATACCATCCAGTCTCTACCTTAGGTAGGAGGAAGCTGAAAATGTTTACATGCTTGCAGTTACTGAAATGGACTTTGGAACTTTCCCCCTGAAATTCTTTGCTTTATTTTAAGTATTTGTTGTTTACATTCTTCAGAAATTACCATTTCCTAAGTTCTAATTAATTTTTGTCATTTATAAATGTTTATTTTGAATATTTATTTGTAGTATGTTTACTTATAATATGTTGTGTGATAAAGCTTGAATGAGGCTTTTTCTGCTACTTGCAGACAACTTGTCATTTTTTTTTATTGCTTATATATATATTATTGTACAATTTACTATAAGCAAAATGCCAATGTGTGGTATATGGTGGGTAAACTCAAGTCTTCCAGCAATAGATAAAGCACAGGATGTTTCCAATAACTTATTCTTCTTGAGCAGGGTGTTCCAGTTGGAATACGGAATAGATTAAACGGGTCATAAAGCAGCATGTATGTTTGAGTATCACACCTAAACTAACAATGAAATCCTGCATATAAGAGTTATTAAACTGAAGCGTTCAGTTTGACTATCTCCTTATGTTTGTGGCTTTTCTGAGGAAGAACTACATTTCTCAAAGAATATACCTGTTACGTATTACAAAATACAAATATTTGACATAATTTATTCTATATAATGCTTTATTGTAATGCCTGATGGAGGCAGGGAGGAAAGGTTACAGAACACCAGGACAGATGGTTTCTGGCACGAGATCAGTCAGATCTTTATTAAAGGTTACAAGCAAGTTCCTCCTTTGCAGAAAAATGGACACAACCTTTGTTTAAAAAAAAAAAAAAAGTTGCTTATGCTTTTAAAGGGAGTAACAGCCCTAAATGCATCAAACTTGAAACATTTCAGATAATTTTCTAGGCATAATCTGTCTTAGAGTACTGTGTTATTCTCAGGTTGATGTCAGGCACAGACAATGAAATTAAACCTGTGTGCAAATGTCGGAGATGGCTGTCCTGAAAAAGCCTCTACTGGCATTTTTCTCAGCCCAGAAACTTTAAACTTTTAAGTACTTGCTGAGGGATAGCTGATGCCGAGTTTCTTCAGCTGTTTGCGGGGAAAAGGAAATAGGAGATAGCAGAGGAGAAGCCGTAAAACAAACATTGCATGCTCAATACTATGAGTATTTATGCTCTTGAGAGATGGAGCACCTTAACTGAAGAATCCATCAAAATAAGCTCCTATAAAAAGACTGGGGTGTGGATAGCACTGAATCCAGTACAAGAAGGCCTCTTTTCATTACAGATCAAGGAGACTTCTGTGTCCAGTCGAGGGTGGGAGGAAAAAAAGGCAAAGTTGTAGTTGGGGAATTAGCCTGCTGTTTAAAAAGGGATTATGCTAATTTGAAAGAATATGCATATAAAATTTTTGTTTTCATTTCAATTAAAAGAAATCAACCTTTTTTCTTCTGTCGTCAGAGCTGCTAGAAACTGGGGCCATTTTCTTGTGACTTTTTTAAAAAACAGCTGTTAGCTCCTAGAAAAGCAGTGTGATACATAGTCCTCTAGTTGGTTTAAATAGACCCACCATTTGAGGTCAATCCTATCAAGCAATAATTTAATTGGAAGAATGACTGAAAGGGTGAGCTTGCAAAGTGAGCAAAAATGGAAGTCTTCAAGTCTATAAGATTTTAATGAAACCAAGACTTACATTTATACTTGAACGGGGGTAAAAAGGTCAGATTTTTTTCCCTTTTAAGCAGTGAACTTCTTCAGAGTTCTCGCAGAACATTTTCATCCTCTTGGGAATGTGAATAATGTAAAATCTCCAGCAAGTAGTGCTCTTCATCTTGGCATCTTTGCACAATATAAGAAACAGTCTTTTTGAGTTTCCATGAATCACAAATCATAATTTATAAAAGCTATCGCTGTAACAAATTTTCCTCGAGTATTTAATGTCATAATTCCCCTTGGAAAATTAGGTAAATGAGGGGGAGGGTTTCTTTCTTGATGTTGAAATACATCGTTGCTTAATAGCTTTTGGTTTGTGTTGGGTTGCTTTTGTTCTTGACTATTCAGAGATTTTCATCATTTAACATGAAATATATAATCTGTGAGGTTTTAAAAGGGATAGCTCATTATTTCCTTTAAGTCATTTTAGTTTCCAAGTAACAAGTCCTGTCTTAAATGTCAAGATGCTGTTCTGAATCATGGTTGAATGTAGTAAGTCCAAATGTACTGGTTTTAGGTCTCTTTTATCTAGTGATAAAATTGGCAATCAGTAAGGTAATCACTATTTGGTCATAATCCCCTCATGAAGTTTAGACTTACCTAAACTGTTTTCATTTTTTCCACATTAAATCCATATTTATCAACCAGAAGTTATTCTCTCCCAGTAAGCAAAGCTTTACTGTATTGTTATACGAAAACTGTTTTTATTGCTTCATAGTTTCTGGCATTGCTTCACTGGAAGGCTAAGTATTTTGATCATTGGATTTTAGAAATCTGTATATGTCTCAGTTTGTTCCCAGTGGTCTTGGTTACAGGAGCTCTTGGGTTGACAAAGAGCTGTTGAAACAAGTTTGTTGTTTGGATTGTAAATACAGTTTTTTGCTTATTTTTTAAGTAAGTTTACCAAAAGAGTGTAACTCAAGATCTATTTACATATCCACAAGGTACTAAAATACTTATAGTACATTTAGAAAAGCTTGGAATATCTGATCTAATTCACAGGGAAGAAAATTCGGAAAACCCTTTTTATTCTGTATACTTAATTCTCTGTATTTGTCACCTGCTTTCTAACCTTGTATACAGTTTCTGAATTTTAGACACTGATTATATAATATATGTTTTCTTCTGGGGGAATACAGCTGTTATTAGTAATTCTGTATTTACGTACTGCTGAGTACACTATTGTGGAGCAAGGCTGTGACAATTACTGTCATGATACATCCCAAATTAACTTGGACTATATTTCTTTCTTGTGCAGTGTTTTTCAGGCTTTATTGTTAGAAAATGTAATGTGGAAGAGGACAGTTTTAAAAATAATAAAGCCAGTAAAGATGTTAAAGCATTTAGAATTAGGTTTTAAGTTGCATGAAAGTTTGAATTAATTTAATGATGAATCTTTGGAAGTTTTACAGGAGTCTGTAAATATTACAGGGTCTACAAGAGCTTCTTGTTGCATAAGCCTAGAAAAATGCTCACTTCTTGTTTCATGAACACTAAGCAGTAGAAACTCTTTTATCTGTGTGATGGAGTTCTGTGGTAAGGAATCAAAGGAGCTTTTTGATGATAAATTTTCCCGTTTATTCATAATTTGTAAAATAAGCTTATGGATATAATAAGAACTTTGTAATTGTACAACCACAGCATTACACATTTAGTTACTGTTACTTTTACAAAGCTTTCCTCTACTTCATTCTTGAGTAAATAACATAGGTGACCCCAGTTCAGTTTGGGCTGTACACCTGCTAAATTCTTAGAAACCATAGTAATAATGAGATGAGATAGCAGGATTTTTATCCCTACAAATGTGTTTTTATTTCTTACTCCCTTTGTCTCCAGACACCTTTTTTCCAAGCAGCTGAACAACTCCAACTGTGTCTTGGCACCATCAGGTGCTTTGGTGCCTGACCCATAAGCCAAGACCCACCCAGGCAGTCCCCGAACTGGTGTCCATGCTTTGGCACTTAAAAAGGTATATAGGTTGTATAAGTAGGTGTAGATGCCCCTAGTTGGCCATTTGTGAAACCTGCATAATCTATTTAATTTTGAATCCAAGATTAATTTGCTAATTTGTTGTTTCAGTATTGTGTGGTTTTTTGCAAGACTTTCCTTCCCCCTTTTTTTTTGTGAGGTTGTATTTCATTTTTTACATACTCCTGGTATACTTTTGTCAAATGGGGGCTAGGATGGTAGGTGTTCAGCAAATAAAATTATAGATTTAACTATGTAGTTTGCAATTTTCATAAGCTCAGCAAGCAGAGCAAAAACGGGGCAATTTGTATTAGTTTCAACATCTGAAGGGAAAGCTTCCTATTTACGGTATATGCTGATACATACTTACCTTCTAAACTTAAGCATGGGTCAAGAGTGGCCTAAGCAAGAGGCTGAAAAGCTGAGCAGACGGTGACTGAAAGAAGCAGAAGATGGATTAAATGAATGAAGGGTTAATCTTTTTTTTTTTTTTTTCTTGTAAATGATAGAAGATGATGTTGGTGCTGGAGAGTAGTACTGGAAGTAGGACAAAGCAGGGGAAAATATGGAGATGGATAGAGAAACAGTGGTATTTTCATCATCTTCGAGTACATTAAAATTAATTTTCATGAAGTATCATTTGGCTAAGCTTATGAACAAGCTGTAATCAGCAGTCATAGATGCAGAGGCTGAAGCTTGGTGGTTTTATGATATGAAGGAGGAAAACATTAAGGAGGCTGCATAGTTTGCTAAAGATTTGTTGGCTTTTGTTAAATAAACCTACCCATAGAACACATGGGTGGCGGGAGAATTACTGGACGAAGCATGGAGCTAAGGGAGCAGCTAGAATACAAGAGCGGAAGAGCTGTGACATCAGCTTGGTGATTAGAAAACATACAGAGGTAATAGACACAAATAGAAGAAGAGTAAGGAGAATGGAAATAGGTAGTTAGGCAGAGTGTGGAGACGTCAGGCTGATGTGTGGGATTTTCAGAAGGAGTCTTCAGACTTATGAGAAGTTGAAGGAAAAGGACCCAAGAATCACAAGAACATCATGAAAATTACGTGTATCTGGAGTTTCCATGTTAGGAAAGACTGAAAGGTACATTCCATTTATTCTCTTCTGTCTGCCTGGAGTTAAGGTACCGGTTGGGTGGTACGTGCTGGACCATGGCGATAGTGGAAAGCAGAACGTATGACAGTATCAGTTTCCTTTGGCATAAATCAAGCTATACCCATGCTAAATATGGTAAAAACCTGTAAGAAGTGGGACATCTTAGAGAAGGAGGGCAGAAGCAAGGCAAGATAATGTCACAGTCAACGTGTTGGTACAGGGTTCAGTAATAGAGAAACATTGTGGTTTATGGGTGTTGAGAGCATTCGTATAGGAAGGACTCTTGGGTGGACAGTTGTCACTGGTGTCCCAGAGGTATTAACTAGGTATTACCCAGGGATTAATTAAGAGGTAGTAACCAGGGATCGATTCTGGCAGGCTGACAAGATCTCTAGACTGAGAAGCAGAAGAAGACTAAAAGAAACTTGTCTAATCTTCCTGCCTACAGAATCATAAATAAAGAGGAACATCAATTGTACAAGGATAAATCAAAGGGTATGAGGGAATATAAGATGCTAGCGAGATGGCGGTACTGATAAGTGCATAGCAAGTAATTGGGTCTAACATAGTAAAAAGTAATGTTTTAAATAGGGTGTGGTTGGTGGGAAATGGCTGGATGCCTGGTTAGCATGGGAGAAGACAGGAAAACAAAATAACCAAGCTAGGATTATTGACACAGCCTGTGAAACAAACTTTTGCACAGATGAAAGAAATACAGTGGAACAGTTGTGACTGGAACACTAATACCAAAAATCCTCTTGTCAGAGAAGATAGGGAAAGGGAAAAGTAAAGGGTAAAGGGAAAAGTGATGCAGTCACGAAAAACCTGGGGAGAAGTGAGATGAAATAGCATGGATAAAGTACTGTCTGTGGGTCAAAACTATTTTGAGGGAGATGTTAATCGGGGCCAGCAATGTTAGGTTTGCATATGGACAGGCCAATCTTCAGTGTTACTGGGGAGAGGGATCCAGATGGAATTAAATAGTTGCTGCACAGACAAAAGTGTGATGCTATTTTCAAGATGTTTTTGATAAGTGAGTATCTTGCTGCTTTCAAAAGACGCACATTTGGGGCTTTTTTGTTTGTTTGGGGAGGGAATTTTTTCCCTAAATAATCTTGGATCAGGAGATCTTTGAGATGAAATGAAAGGAAAAAATGTTTACTTATAGATACAGTTGTACATAGTAAGGGGCATTTTTTTTTTTGAGAAAGTAAGTAAACTATTTCATCTGGAATAAAGAGGTTAAGAATAGAAAGAAGTATGTGAAGGTCTGCCATTTATTTACCTCAGACACAAAAAGCTACCTGAAGATTATATTTTAACAGAAGGGGCAAAATTTTGATGGAAGACTTAGAATCATAGAATATCTCAAGATGGAAGGGACCCATAAGGATCATTGAGTCCAACTCCCTGCTTCTTGCAGGGCTATCTTAAACTATATCACGTGACTAAGAACTCTGAGAGGCTTGGTGCTGTGACCCCTTCCTTGGGGAGCTTGTTCTGACCCTGCCTGTCTGACCACTGTCTCAGTGAAGAACCTTTTCCTAATGGTTGGACTCAATGATCTTAAAGGTCTTTTCCAACGTAAATGATTCTATGATTCCAATGTCCAGTCTGAACTTCCCCTGACGCAGCCTCATTCCATTTCTTCATGTCCTATTGCTGGTCAGCAGAGAGATCAGCACCCCCACCTCCGCTGCCCAGACCAGTAAGTAGGTTGAGAAATCAAATAGCATTACATCGCAAGCAAATGATACCTCAGTGACCAGAAACCGTAAGGGCATAATAGTATTTCCAGAGACTGAGTACAGAGGTAGGGTCTGGAGAAAAATAAAAAGCTATTAACTCTGTCAGCCATAGAAGAAAAGGACAGAAAAAATGTGGGGAGGATAAAGAGATTGAAATTTAGGTAGGCTCAAAATAGAAGCTGGTATTTTATCATCAGGACCATAGTGATGTTATACATATGTTGAACATAGAGGCAAAGCAAGGATGTGCAATGGGAATGAATGTATGGAATTGATATCCAAGGTGGAAAAAATCCTTTACGAACTTCCCGTACTCAGGTCATGGATAATTACCAGCTGAGATTGATTAGTAAAGCTCTAGTCTAATCATTTCAAGTGAACATGGTATATTTATCCCAAACACAGGCTGCTTATTGTACTTCTTAATCTCTTACCAAAGATTTAAGTATGAGATGGAGATAATGAATTGTAGTTTCTAGAGCTGTCTTTTCCTGCTTTCATGTGGCAATAATGTAGTCTTCGCTCATGATATAAAATTCCATCAAAACCTTCTGCCCTGGTGAGACCCCACCTGGAGCACTGTGTCCAGTTCTGGGCTCCCCAGTTCAAGAAGGATGAGGAACTCCTAGAGAGAGTCCAGAGGAGGGCAACAAAGATTATAAAGGGACTGGAGCATCTCCCCTATGAGGAAAGGCTGAGGGAGCTGGGCTTGTTTAGCCTGGAGAAGACTGAGAGAGGACCTCATCAACACATACAAATATCTTAAGGGTGGGTGTCATGAGGACAGAGCCAGACTCTTTGCAGTGGTGCCCAGTGACAGGACAAGGGGCAATGTGTACAAACTGAAGCATAAGAGGTTCCTGTTGAACATGAGGAAGAACTTCTTGACTTTGAGGGTGCCCGAGCCCTGGCCCAGGCTGCCCAGGGGGGCTGTGGAGTCTCCTTCTCTGGAGATATTCAAAGCCCACCTGGATGCTGTCCTGTGCCCCCTGCTCTGGGTGAGCCTGCTTGAGCAGGGGGGTTGGGCTGGGTGATCTCCCGAGGTCCCTTCCAACCCCTGCCATTCTGTGATTCTGTGTGATAACCTTCTATGTTTTTGTTGTTTCCAGACCATATTAGTGTACCTCTCTGAACTGAATTTTTTTTTTTATTACTTCAAAACTTGTAATCTGTGGCAGCTCAGGCCTTGGGGAACAGGTGTGTTACATGGGGGGTGTGTGTGATCTGTTATGCTTAATGTTTCCTAATGTTGCATATGTAAGAACTCATGTATCACTTACAGTTGTGAATTTTAGTTGGTTTCTGCTATAGTTCTATTTAACAACTTCCAAGGCAGGAATTTGAGGCTCAGGTTAAACCAAGACACCAAGTCTTATGTCTTTTGACTGTGTTGCAAATATTCTATATTTACATCAGGATTTTTTTTTTTTTTTACATTGTATTTATCTTGAAGATTATTAATGAGAAAGAATGCTCTCTTGGCAATGCTGTCTTGCTCCTTTTATTGATTTATTGTTCTGTGATTAGATATCAGCTGTGCAATAAGGTTAAGATTTTCATTTTATCACCACTGTACAACTCAAATTATAATTCTTCAAGCATAATTCAGAAACATAAATTCAGCAATTTTTTAGTAACTTATTTTCTATATTTCACTAGTAGGCAGAACTATCAGAGCTTGTTTTTTCAACATAGGAGAGAGTGCATAAACCATGGATTTTAGTAACTTAAGTTCATTAGCGTTTATACTTTCTTAGGGAATGTGTAGTATTCATATGTTCTACCTACATTTTCAGTTTTTGTTGGAACTCTGAACAGAGTACATTATTTGTTTTGGGAAGGGAGAGAATTCTACTTGCTACTAGTCATATTCTCCTACAACATGTCATTTACATTAGGCTTTTCTGCTTAGGAAGTGTAGAAAAAATATGGCCACAAATTTTCCAATAATATATATTGCTTTTGAAAAACTGTTTTTCTTTGAATTCCAGTTTTTCTTGTTGAACAAAGAAATGTAAAAAAGCTAAAACAAGAACAAAGCGTTTTGACTGACTTAAAACATTTTCTGCCTTCCATCTCCTGATGGCCTCAAAAAATTATTTTGCAGGACATTTAGGATTTTCTGGCTTTACTTAGGCTTACAGCAATTATTATTTTTAAATTTTCCAACTGTAGTTTACTACTTTGTCTGGTCTTGTAAAACGGTTACACAAGGAATTGGACAAGTTTTCAGTTTAATTTTTGTTGCAACAGAATACAGAAAAATGTAATTCTGCCTAGCATTAGAACATTTCAGCAGAACTAAAACTGCAAAATATGATTGTTATACAGTTTGTAGCTAAGTAAACTCTGTAATTAAATAGTATTATTTTAAAGGTTTTGTTTGAATTTGACTCCTTTTGGATTGCTTGGGACTGTGTAAAGGAATGTGATTTTTATAGGTCTGTCCCTTTCCTCACTACAAATATACCTCAGCCATTTTCTTGGGGTAAGTTTCTGGATAATCTATAGGAACAGGTCTCTGGAGATAATTTTATGAGAGAGAATGTGAATAAGATTGAATATTTTGAATATTAGTGTTTAAAATTAGGAGGTTATGCATGGATTTAAAGCCTAAATTATTGCTGCCTGTTCTGATTTTTTTCCTATTAAAAGAATGAAGCCACCTAATAAATCTCACTAACATCAATAGGAGTTACAAGTTGCTTAGCAGTTTAAATCTTGTAACTGATTATTTCAATTTTACGCAACTATTATTTGCATTATCGATACAGGTTGGGTAGCCAACAGTTGGATTTAAAAAGAGAGCGAAAGAAGCAAGCCTATCCAATTTTTCCTTTTGTTTGGGAATCTTTGCATTCATTTTCCATTCTGAGAAAATTCTGAGAACCTGTCTAGCTCCTTCTATAAATCTTTGACTGACTTATATGCAAGACTTGGATAGATAAATCACGTGAAGGCAAGTAATTTAATGTTACCTTATTTATACCTCTGGCCTTAAATTTCCTAGTTCAGTGATGACTGGCATTTGAAAAGAGTTTTTCCCTTATCTTCATATTTTTAACCAACTTTCTGGCTATAGCTACCTTTAGTATTTTATTTTTCTGCTATTGGCTTTTGATTCAAGTAACTTCATAGTGGATTTTCAGAGAAAAAAATAGTGGTGAAGCTGCTGCACTTTTGCTATACAAAAGTTACCATTCTCTTTCAAAGGGTTTCAGAAAAAATAATTTCAACGACCCAAAGCTCCAACAAAAGAAGAAAAACCCTGAATAGAATTGTACTCTAAGCCACAGTAATTTATTCTATATAAGAACTGTGTTTCCAAAAGCATGGTCTACTATAATATGTTTGTCTTCCTTTTTAATAAGAAATTTCATGCCTAAAGCACATCAATACTGGCTTAGGGAAAAACTAGCTAAAGGACTGAAATGCATTAGGCAAGGTCACTTAAATATTTGACAGTTTTACTCTGCAAGTCTTTGTTTGGGATTGTAAATTTTATTCTTATTCCTGTTACATGCACTTTGAAATTTGAGATTCTTCAAAGCTGTTTTATTTATTATTAGCTGCAATAAAGAGTTTTTACATAAATGTTTATTACATTTTCTTACATGGAGTAATAAAAAGACTTGTAGCATATTATGGTGTAAGTTTACTGGCATTTAGTCTTATCTTTAATATCATTTCTCCTTTATGTCAAGAATGCCTAAAATCCTGAATGCTTTACGGTTTTTTTAGATTGATTAATTAAATACTAAATCAGGATATACTTTGCATTTACAGGCACTTGCAGACCAATTTGAAGATGCAAGTACGTTGGTATCTGAACGCATGAAGATTTTCTACTGTTGTCAGGTGCCTCCACATTGGGCCATACAGGTGGGAAGCAATTCCATTTGAAACTTAAGAGTTCTTATTATTTTTGGTACTACATGACTCAAAGTCAAGAGTGTGTGATATGATCTTGAGATGAAACACAGTAGAAGTAAAGATGTAACCTAACAACACACTAGTTTTTTCTGGAAAGAAATCAAGTTCTAGACTGTTTTGCTTTCAGACGTCTTGTTCTGTCATGCACAGAAGTAATTGCTTGTAGTGGAATTCTTCTTTACTTTCTTTTTTCCTTGAGTAAAAAATGGACCAAAACGTTCAAGCTTCCAATGTATCTCCAGTAAAAATAATCTTGCCACTGTCTTACTATTTATTACTGTTTTACTTATGCTACTATTATTTACATTTTTCTCATCTTTTAATAATTACTCACTTTGGGTTGTTTTCAGGAAGTGGATCATAGTCTAAGCAGCCAAATTAGGAGTCAAAAGTACACTGAAGAACTCCTTGAGCTGAGAAAAGTTTTTATTTTAAAGACATGCCACTTTTTACTACTGCTGACAGGATTATTTTATTTTTTCCCAAAACTACACTGTTTAACTTTACAATAAACTCTTTCTAGAAATCTACACACTAGAGTCTTATCTGATGATGATGTATTTAATAAACTTAAGAAAACTGTTTGCATCACATACCTCCAAAGGTGTTCATGTTGTTTACTATTAATGGTGTTTTATTCCTTTTTGATTTCTAACCTCAGTGCATGTTGCTTTAACCAGTCATATCTTCTCCTAGCCTTCTCAAATTATTTCACATAACCTTTCAACAGGCACTTGCAATAAAACTAGCAAATGTGGTTTTCATTTCCAGTTGTCAGTGGCACTTCTCAATCCAAGCCAATTTTCCAAGCCAAAGATAGAAATACTAAAATAGAGATTTATAATGGCAGATGGCTGCAGTCTTCTAGTCATAGTAATGAAGAGGCATTGCCTATACAAATTTTACCAAATTTGACTCTGAGTATGTTTAATAAAACATAAGTAAGATTTAGTTCCAGACACTGGCAAATACAGGCTTTTTCCTAAGCAATTGATATCAAGCTAACAAATAATTACTTTGTTACAGATTTTTCAGTTTGTTATGTATTTATGTCAAAGAACTGTAGCCAGTTCTTAGTTTTTTGACTACCAGTCTGTTCCTGTATGGTCACTCCTTGGACTTGTAACAGATACTGAACCCAAGCCTATAAACAGAGGTCCATGACAACTAAGGAGAGCTTCAGGGAATCCATTCAGGATCACCAAAAACACTGCAGAAGTTCATTGTATGAGAATGAGATCTCATAGCATAATTAGTTGTCCTTATACAGAATGCTCCCATTTTTTTTTTGCAAACCAAATCGTACGTGTCACATGTAGTAAATAAGTTATCCTTTCTTCAAAGATGAAAACCTAGGCATGTTTTTAATCTCTTCTTAAAAAATAAACAAAAGACCAAAGACAACTTTTCAAAGTCATGAAAATATACCTTGTTTGTTTTTATATTGAAAAGATTACTCATTTATTTTCATAAGTACACTGAAATAATAGTTGAAATTGAAATAACAGAGACTGACTTATCTGTGAGGAAAACTCAACTAGGGAGTTGAACCTGAACTGAAATCCAATATTAGTTTGATTAAAAACTGACACCCTTTGGCAGTGGCTGTTTGGGACAGTGATTTCTCACAAGTACTTAACAAAATTCTATCAGAGCCTTTCTCTCCATCTGTATTGTCACAGGTACAGATTACTATGGCGAAGCATTGGTGGAAGAGGTTTTAATGCCCTCCTTCAGCCTCTGTTTCCCACTCTTGGTATTCCCAACACCCTGCTGCAGCTGTTCTCCAGCTGCATGGGCCATGTGCCTCATTTAAGGGGTGGAAGTTGAGCTCTGTCAGTTCATCCTTGGCATATCTGTTTCCATTTTCCATTATATTATAAACTAGTTCAAAGTAATTAAGCTGCTGACACGAACAAAAGTCAAATCAAAACAATTATTGTTCTATTGATGGGGTTTTTTGAGGTATGCACATCGTTTGAGGCTCCAGCTTGAAGTTTCAAGAGAATTATTCCGTATTCTCTGTCTGCTTGTTGTTGATGTCAGAAATGCCTCTAACATCTTCTAAAAACATAAATAGTATTCACTTACCTATTTTCAGTTACCTGGAATTTCTTATCTTTCCAGCGTCAGCTTGCAAGCTTACTCTTTGAGCTGGGATGCACCAGCTCTGCCTTACAGATATTTGAGGAGCTGGAAATGTGGGAAGATGCAGTCGTCTGCTATGAAAGAGCAGGACAGCATGGAAAGGTAAGAAAAATATTTCTTTACAGCTGAGATCTTGTCTTGAAATAGGATCTGAAATATGAAAGACTGACTTGAGCTGTCAATTCACTAATGACACTCGCTTCTACAGGGGTATCGTGAGGAAAGTCCGTTTAGGAAAAATGGATGCATGACATATGAGTCTGTCATAACCCCTGAATGCAAGAAAAGATGATTTGGGGTAATGAGCACATGAAATCAAAGTTGGTAAATGAGAAATAATTTAGGAAGCAAGAAGATGGTGATAGTGATTCTTGAAAATATTCAGAGAAAATTAACAACTGTGGATGCACAGCAAGGTGTAATGTGGGCATTTCGAGAAAGCTGTAGCAGTCATTCATGATGGGGTCTTGGAGCTTTGTCTGGAGGGGTTATTAGTTTCCTTTCCTACTTAATTTCAAACTGTTAACTGTAGTTTTTAAAAACACTTGAAATAGAACATCATCGGTGCTTGATGTATTTAATTACCTAACATTATCGTATTCAAATTAC
The DNA here is from genome assembly GCF_000687185.1 of Egretta garzetta. NCBI lineage: Eukaryota > Metazoa > Chordata > Aves > Pelecaniformes > Ardeidae > Egretta > Egretta garzetta. The sequence continues at coordinate 827,690 of NW_009259313.1, read as the reverse complement.
ATAATGAAGCATTTGAGACAGGAAGTGGTGTAAGATTAAAAGGCTTTATTTTGTTAAGTCTACGTTGCTGTTTTCCTGAACTTCTCCATCATTTCTATAACACTGCAGCTGCATGTGATCAGCTAGCTAGCAGCGCTCCTGTTGTTGATTATTTTGCTGTTACTATTAGAGCAATGGTAGGAAGATTTTAGAAGATGATACCTGGAAGCAGTGCCTACTTGTGCATAACTTTAACTGTGTCCTCTTTTTCGTTCCATCTCTCACGCATAAAGACTGTAACAGGACCTCATGCTATCAAGCGTTGTTTTCAGAATTTATATAGTTCTCAGAAATGCTCACTTTCAGACAAAAATGTTTTTTCTTCTCTTCCCTGTTCTCTCCTGCTGTTTGTTATATGGTAGCATTAAATGCATGAATACATGTATGCCTTTATGAAGACAAAATCACAAAGACTGTGCTTAGACTAATTTAAACTCACAGAATAGAAAGTTATAACTTAATTATAGTTAATCGAAGTTTAAATAATTAAAGTTAATCAAAGAAATGCAGAATTTCTCATGCTTACATATTTTTTCTAATTATCGTGCACCAGTGTCTAGATTTTGGTCATTATAAACTGACAGATATGTTTTGCCGGCAAATTCCGTGTCACATTATGCATGCCTCGGGGATAATATGCTAATATTCCAATCTTTTTCAGTACAGGGGAGAAATAGAGGTCAATATTTTCCATTTCCTGGAAATGCATTCTGTCCTACTTATATTCACAAACTGCCCTTAGGGAGTTATGGAAATGGCAGTCGGAGAATAGGACAGGATATCTGACACAGGAAACTGCTTAGAAATGCTTTCAGAATGAGGGTTTGTGCTGGGCTTTGAAAAATAGAAAATGCTATGTAAGTGCTAAGTAACAGTAGTGCTGGAAAAAAAGCTAGCTTCATATCAAAAAAGCCAGAAAATTAGAAACATTTAACTGTACGCCAAGGGGAGTGACTATTCGTGCCCCTTATCAGAAAGCTTTCAGAGCTTGAACTGTTTGTATTTATCAGAAATGTTTTTAAACCTGGTACTTACTCTTTTAGAAATGCACGAGAATCTACTATAGCAACGTGTTGTTCAGTGGATGTTCATGTCATTAAAGAACTTTACATATATGTGCCCAAATGACCAAACTCTGTTAAATAAACTTCTGCATGTGTTTCACTCACAAATGCTTTTATATAAAAACCTGAATTTAAATACTGAAAAATCTAATAAAACAGCCAGATATCAGCACTATCAATGCATTTGATGAGTACTTACGCATCAAAGTAATATGTTCTTTCCTCCTACTTTTGAATTAGGCACTGACAAAGAAACAGAGCGTGTAGATAAAGCTGTGCAAAGCTCCATGTTATGTACTTGGGAAATAAATAAGTCACTCAGTTATAGCAGGGCCATGTAGCAGTACAAATTTTGCAGACTAAGATGTCACTAACATTTTTTGTGGATCTTTTAACTCTATACTCACTTGTTTTATAATCTGAAGAAAATTAGTAGAAACTGGTAACATGAGTCAATAGAAGAATAACAGAGTGCCAAGTGATGAGCAAAGCAGGGTACAGAACAAAAAAAAAAAGTATTATAAAATTTGGATACACAGTATGTGATAGTTGCTGTGGCTTTCTCATTCCGATCTTTTACTGATCGTATTCCTTTTACAGACTTGTTGCAAAAGCAGATGCTAATCTCTGTGTGTGTAGTGAGAACTGGTGTTGAAAAGTGTCCTCTCCCTTCTTTTAGCTGTGAGGGGGACCCAGAGATCTCGAGAGTATTGTTTACATTGGACAACTTTATTTGGTTAAGGTGTAAGAGATGTCTTCAACTTCACTGGGAATAATAAACTAAAATGGTTCTGTTTCCCTGCCAAAGCAAAAAGAAAGGATAAACTGGAGATACGAATTTTCAGTTCTTCCAGTTGAAATGAGGCCTTTCTCCCTTGCAGGAGCTCTAGAGCATGGTAGCTGCTGACCCTTGATAAATTTATGAGATCTACCTTTTAGCATCAGCCTGGTATTCCATCTTGCAACCCTGTTTTCAGCCTTGTGCCTGTTCAGTCATCTCCTCAGAGTAAACAGCATGGTGCACAGTCTGGTTTTAGACCAACATACCCAGTAGTCCACGTTCTACAGTTATTTTTCTTGTCATGACATGATACAGATCTCTCCAAAACGTTTGAGCGAGGAAACACAATTATGGTAAGATCTCAGAAGCTCACGTTTAAATTCAGGAAACACTTCCCAGAGGCAAAGTCGAGTGGTAGTATACTGACTAGTGTGTGAGATGGTTCAAGAACGTGGTTGATTTCCACTACATATCATAACAGACCTAGAAGGCAGGTAAGCACTCCTATATGTAGCTACAAAACTGAGAAAGAGGAGTAAATGGCTTGCCCAAGGTCATGCATGAAGTTACAGGGGAAGATGGAATGAAAACCGAAGAGCTCTCCTTTTCTCTCATGACTTCTTTCCATGCTCACCTGTTCTGCTTCTTCATGCTACTTCTCCAGTAGCCTAGCAAAGAACGTGCAAGCAGAAAAGATGAAAGCATTTTAGGAAATAATTTGAACTAGCAAAGGAATTAATTATCAAATAATAGAACTGGTAGATCCCTGAAGAGTGAGGCTAATAGAGTCTTTTAGGAAATAAATAAAATAGGAGCATGGGAACACAGCAAGTGGAAGTTTAGGATTGGGAAGCCAAATGCAGGATGAATCTTGGACTTGTTTTCCAAGAGTCTCTGTAGTAAGTACTAAAAAGGCACCACCTTTTATTAAGTACCAAACCCTCTTCACTAATAGTAGATTTTTGTGAAGAACTGCCTGTTTAATTCCCATGCCAACTGTATGTTTTCTCATGTTTAGATCAACTGACTTTTGAACTGAGTATTCCATCCATTCTGGTGCAGACCATTCTGTCAAAAGCAGTGTTACAAAAATTAAATGTTTCAGTCAGCAAGGGTTATACAGCTTAATTTTTTTTATTTTTAGGTAACTTTTAATTGATAATTTCCTTCTCAAAGCTTGTTTAATTTAGTTACAATTTTTAATTGTAAACCATGCAAATTAATCATTAACATCTGTTTAAGGGGTAGGAATACATCTCTAGTGGCTATATTTCTTTTATGTACATTGCGTGAGCTGTGTGGAAAATATTTCTTGATAATATTTTTTGTTGCTAAGAGAAGATTTGCTATTTGCAGAAGTAGGCTTCTTATCAAAGATTAAATGTGCATTTTTGAAAATAGTTTCCTATGAAGTCAGGAGAAAGGAGTATTTTTCTTCACAAAAACCTAGGCAAAATGAGAAATCCTGTTTTAAAGTATAATCTGGTTTTGCAGAAGACAAATGAAAAATGTTTTGAGAATACCATTTATTTTTTTTTCATTTGTAGTTATGATGCCCTTTGTATTAGGCTTTAAAGATTTAAATAATAAAAAGGTTTGTAACATGCCAGAGAGGTGATCAGATCGCTAATCAGATGAAGAAAAAGTCAGACTTCTGCTTATTTAATTCTCTTTTATCTGTGCGCTGAAATATTTGTGTTGGCAATGAATTCTTGTAAGCTTAGACCAGAACATGATGGTTTTATGCTCTTAAATGTGAAATGCAAATAGTGAATGGTTGGCCTTCTAGTCTAGTGTGTGATTAGTACTAGTCACTGTCACAAAATAGCAATCTGAGCTTGGGAGTGCCCTGCAGAGGAAGAGGTAAAGAAGCAACATGCAATGCCCTTTTCACCTCGTAGCTGCCGTTCACATAGCAACACTTCAGTCTTTTTTTCTTTATCTGAAGGGGAAAAACAGCCTTACCTTTCGGTGCCTAATGTGATTACTGCAATAACAAAGCACCCAGTTCTCTCTGGTCTAGGAAAAAAAAAAAAAAATCTTAAAGATCTTTATTATTAATATGTGTTCCTTTAATCTTGTCATAGCAACTAATGGAGGCAGGGAAGGGGAAGTAAACTGGCCTTTAACCAAACCCTCTGCAAGTACAGTCATCTTATTAGGGGAGGTTTGCTAGTGCTTTGACTGGGCTAATTCTACATTTTAAGTAATAGTTTCTTTGGCTTTCTTTGGAGAACTGTTCTGTAGGCACTTAAAAATACTTGCCATTAAGTTATTTTCCAAATATTCAGCCACTAATTTTCTTCTTAATGTGATTCCATTTTTGCCAGTTTAAGATCCCTTTAGAAATCTAAACAATACATCCCTTCTTTACATTTGTGCACTTGAAATATTTGTAGACTTACTGCTACTTTTTTGATTAAAAACGATAGTAAGGATGAAGTGTTAAAATTGCTATACATTAACTATTTCAAAACAAAGTAATTTTTCTAAATATGATTTTCAGACAGAATCAATGCATTTTACTGATTGGAGGAAGAGGAGTAAGAGACTTTGATTCTCTAGAGATCATCTGAAGGGCAAATAAAACAGTCCTTACAGAAACAAGAAAAGCAGCAATAATTTAAATGCAGAGATGAACTTGGCTTTCCTCTTAAATAAACTAGCTATGGTAGAAGAACTAGTAGTGTTAAAATGTCAAACTTTAGTTCTGTGGCAGGCTGCGTCAAATCTTTCTTGGTTCAGATGCTTCAAATAGATCTTCTAATAGACAAATTATACTGAGCTGCATTATGTAAGTTACATTTTTGCAGCAGGGGACTGAGGTAAGAGTTTGGTCTGAACAACAGATCATCTGTCCAGTGTATTTATCTTTTCAAAAAGCCACAGAAAACAGACTATCTCTTGTTTAAAAGAGAAACAATAATTTGATTGTTAGAGTGAGATAGTGACCCCGAGATAAAGAGCTTTTGAAAGTTGGTTACAGCCCAAAATACATGTCTGGGAGCCCCAGCTTGTGTCATCTTTTCATAATGCTGTATCTATTCTGAATATATTTTATCTCAAACATTTAGATAAACTTATAATTTCTGTATCTAATGTAAAAAAGTAGCATTTCCAAAATGAACAGTATGAAAGTAGATGTTTCTTCAGACATAATAGGATGGAAAGAGTTATTTTCAGAAAAGAGCAACTAGAGAAAAAGGAATGACAGTCATTGCAAGAGTACTTATTAGGTTTTTAAAAAAACCCACAGATTATAAACTATTAGGATTGCACATACCTTAATGGTGCTGATACTGCATTGGTATGAGGTGGGCATAGGTTTGACGTCCAGGGCTGATATTTACTCTTGGGACAGAATACACACCTAAGATTTAAAATGAGGAGCAAGCTGTTCCTCGTTTTAATGGGTACATTTCCCTTGGTGCATTAAACCGAAAGCCACCATATTATGTTGATGTTGAAGTGTGTTTTTTTTTAAACCAGTTTGGAACCAGATTCTCTTTAGACATTATCTTTGATGCTGTGTTGGATCAAGATACTGTTTCCTTACTATGCCTACTTCTTAGTCTTCAACTGAGGTATTTGTTCAGGTAGGTGATTAACTGACAGTAAATTGTCCCATTATGTATTCAATTCTCTTTGTTCTTTAACAGGCAGAAGAAATACTCAGGCGGGAGCTAGAGAAAAAGGAAACACCAGGATTATATTGTTTGCTTGGTGATGTTCTTAAAGACCACCAGTACTATGACAAGGCCTGGGAGCTCTCCAGGCACCGCAGCGCCCGTGCCCAACGCTCCAAAGGCCTCCTCCATCTCCGCAACCGGGAATTCAGGGAATGTGTGGAGTGCTTTGAACGTTCCGTGCAGATCAACCCTATGCAGGTTGGGAAATGATACACATATGGCTTTGTTTTAGTTGTGTTCAGTTTTGAATGATGACACACTTTTTTAAAAGGCAGTTCTGCGCACAAATGTCTAAGTAACAGCTTAGTACTATTCCTAGCAAATTTTTTACCACATACTTGGAGCCTGGCTACAAACAGTAGCATAGTAAAATGAAGACATCCTTTTGCATTCAGGTCCTTGCATGTAGCTAACTCTTTGCCTGTACTGCTCTTCTATTTTAAAGAGATCAAGCTATTCAAAACTAATAATTATTATCAAATGAATCATGAACAAGTGTCAAGCAAAATACTTATAAGAATGCTGCACAGATTTTAATGAAATTATCCTTTCACCTTGTCTGTTGGCTTTGAGTTACCAACTCTGATCTTTGTATTTCACAGAAATCTTTTTCAAGTGTTCTGGTCTGTCCTGCTCTGGAGTCGCTGAGAAGCATTGTGTTACACTTGTGATGACAGTAGCTTTTACTACAGTAATTCATCAAAACTGAAACCACAGTCAAAAGACTTCTCTTGATGAAGCTGGGTATTTTGACAGATCCTTTGCAAGCTGTTCCACACAAAGTTTTTGTGATCTTGTTTCCATTTCTCAGCCACTATATCCTGTCCCTGTGAAAGGTCTTGAGAATTTAAAACAGCTTTGTGGGGTTTTATGTATATAAATTGTGCTTTTCATAGCCATTTCCAGGTCCATGCAAAAGTAGGATATTCCTTCTTGCCCTCCAAAGAATACTGCCAAAGCTGCTGGTTTGAGTTCCACATAACTAGCTGGATTGTAGAAAAATTTTAAAGGCCTCCAGCCTTTCAAATCTTAATTCTGAAACTTTTTTGTATTTCAATGATGTATTTTATTCCAGCGAATCAGAGTCCTGTTATTATTATAGTGAACTCCAGATAATTAATAAACACCTTTAGAATGGAAAGCAAAATGAAAAAAAAATGCTTCCCTTGTCTTTCATTTCTCTTACTGACTCAGGAAACGCCAACAAAATATATATTCATCAGAAATCTTACTGAAATCAAGAGTACTCCTGGATAATGAAGAGCTTCAGAGGATGGCCTACAGGGCTCAAAACTGAGAAATACTCTGCTGAGATGCTTTTTTATTTTGCGTCCTATCCAAAGGAAGCTCAAAATAAAAGACAATCCAAGAAAAATAGGCCAGGCCATATAGGAAGGCGAACATTTCCTCCTCTTGTTGCTCAGGAAGCTCTATTTAAGATACAGATGAATTGTTTCAACCAAATAGGTTGAGCAAATGGATAGTGTGGATTGACAGATCACTGTCTTCTAAAGTCTATCTGTATATATTTCACTATAGAAATGACTTCTTTCCTACTCCAGGACGTCTTGTGGACAAAGAGCTGGGAGGAAGGTCATTCTAGATGCAAGGACTTGAATACAAGGAAAATATTAATAAATTGTTCACAGGATTGTGAATAATTTATCAGGGAAACAAGGACTCCCTATTATAAATAAATTCTTTTGGGTTTTTGTGGTCGTCGGAAACCTTTTTGGGGGAAGGGATTTTTGCACTGCAGCAAGTGATTAACCAAAACATCTAATGGATAAAACCATTCTCCATCAACCCTCCTTTAATCTTGTGTACTCTTTGGCCAACTGGTCAAATTTGATTGAGGTCTCTGAGTGTAGGTCTTTGCAGTATGAGCCAATCACTAAATTAGACTTTGGAAAACCCACAAAGGAATTAGTCTTACAGTTCGAATATATCTGAAACTCATCTTCACTAGCACTGCTGCTCACAGAATTACTTGTTCTAGTATGTGCCTAGTGGATGACAGCTGCATTTCTCTTGCACTTTCACTGAAAGCATCTTGCAAGGCTGGACTGAGACAATTCCAGAGATCAAAGAGCTTGTGCAGCTGCTTCTCCAGCGGTGAAAGTCTGCATAACAAAACTTACGTCTTGTTAAATTACAGATTTGGTGGTTGTTGTGCTGAACTTGAGCAAGACAAGTGATGTCTCTCCAGTTTGGGAAACCAGTCAGACTAGAAGTCAGCTTGCCATCAACTATCTCTAGAATTTAGATTTTTGGACAATGCAATGAGAGCCTTATTCTCAACAATTCTCCTTCTCATTCATCTTGTAATAGTAAAAGTAACTTAAACAAGAGTTGAGCTAGAGCCTGTCATTGGAAAGATTGTAGAAGTCTCCATACTTAGTTGAAACTATCATACGTTCTGTCAGTGTGGTGTGTTCAAAAGAAACTGAAATATAAGGGAGATTAATTATGCCAAAACCCAAGTAATTAAAAGGTGCTCAGCTAGGTTTTTGCTCAACTAGAGCTCTTACAATTTTATTGTAATTACTAACTCCAAAGACTAATTTTGCTCTGCAGGGTATAGATTGTTTGTAAAGTAACACTGCTGTACTCCTAAGCATATTGTACTGAAGAGATTACTGGATTCTGGAAAAAAAAAAATCTATATGTATTTGCCATATGCAAATAGTAGAAATTGCTTTAAGAATGCAAGAAGTTTCTTCAGATACATGATTTGGGTTTTTTCTTTTTAAATATTCAGCTACACGGTAATTAGGTTATTTTGGAACCATATTACCGCTAATATGAGAGAATTGTTTAGACTTTCTTAAAGCATTTCATAATCATTTAGGCTTCTTCAAGACTTGCCTAGAAATTCCTGATGGCAAGTTTTAACAAAGGGTCGAAGCCTAAACTATCTCCCTTTGCTGGTCACTGTCTTCAGTTTTGAAAAGGATAAAAATTTACAGCTCATTTTCATGTGTTTTTCCAATCAGTAGCGACAATTGAACCTCTAGCCAACACACTTTTTTTTATTTCCAAAAAGGAACTTTAACCTAGCTTCAGAGGCCTTGACAAAAGCCTTTTTTGAACTTTGGACAAAGTTTTCTTAGTTTTTAACATAGCTTTTTTCATTTTAAGTAGCTCTGAAATTTAACATCCTCTGTATTAAATGAGTTGCCTTTTTTCACAAATGGCTAATGAATCTTTATATCTAAAAAATTTAGCCTTGGAATTGTATCCATTATGGTGTTTACTAAGCTATGTTGAATAATTGCAATCTCCCTGTGTTTTCTGGGATTTCTACTTTCACAGCCTTCTGATATCCCCCAGTATGTTACCTTATCCATTTTAGTTAAGTATTCCAAGATACAGTCTTTATACTACTTTTTTAATGAGGCCTGAAATTTTAATCCATACCAGTTCTGTTGTTCGTTTACACAGTTATTTTTCATATGATTGATGCTGAAATTTTCTTTAACATATAGCAACATTCTTCCATCTGTGTGACCTGTTCAATTTTCTGTATACTTTTTGCCTCCATATTGTAGCATCTCAGCTCCTTGACTTAATTCCCACCCCAGAGACTTTTCATGTCACTCTTGTCTGCTAAAGGATCCCTTTTGGACACCTTTCCCAACCTTATCCATCACATCCAGTTCTCTCATTCTTTCCATTCAGTTGAAGCCTTCATGTGTTGTTACTACTAGGCAAAATATCTTGTTTCAAATTATGAAGAAAATTATTTACCATTTTTGCAGTCACTCTATGATTTCTACTAGGTACCTGCTCATGTAACTTTTCTCCGCAGAAGTAAAGAATCTTTTTTCTTTCTCCTTGTGCTGTAACTTTTCCTTGAGAAAGGAGTTGACAAGTTTAAGCATTGGTAAGCCAGTTCCTGAGAGGTGTAGCTGCTCACCATCAGCCTCAGAAAATTAAAACGGTGGAAGCTTTAGTCAAATCAGATTCTGGAAGGGCAAGCTCAGAAGTGAGGCTGTGCTGCTGTTACTCATTAGAATTATAAAAAATGCAATGATTCTTTTTTTTCTTCACCTTTTACAAGAACACTGTTTAACTTGTATCCTGAGCTATAGAGTTGGGGGATTGCCTTCAATTTTATATTTGATCGGTTCGTGTCTCTACCTCTGCTTTTCGTGTCCAGAAAGTCATAGATGTAGAAAGAAGAGAAAGGGAAGTTAAGGAGGTAGCAGCCATGTGGGAGTGCTGGACTTTTCAAGATGTCTGATTAATCTTTATATCCTCTTAGGTTTTGGGGACTAGTTTTGAAGCAAGCAGTTCTGATAACTCAGGTTCTTCATAGGATATCATAGTGGCTATTTAAAAACAAAAACGTCACCGTAAGAAACATTTGCAAATAAGGGACTTACAGGGTTGTGGTGCAATATAAATTAGAGTTAACATAACCTGTTTTTCCATCTTGCTCTTCCCAACTTTTTCCCCTCTCAAAAAATTTTCCAAGAGAACCTATTTATGTTTCTTACCTTGGCATTTAGAATGGAGAAACGGCTGAGGCTATTGCAGTAGGTGGTACTACCTGGCATGATTTTGTGGCATGTTATGAAATGTTCTGTTGGATTTTGACTGCATACATTTTAACAGCATAATGCTGTCAGAAAATGTTCTGTGAATGTACTTGGGATTTAATACTTTTCTGAATGACAGACCTTTTCTAAAAGGTAGTAGTGCTTAACTTGCAGCTCTCTAAGAATTAACTGTGTGGCAAATCAGAAACTTGCTGTTGAAGAGCTATGAGAATACATGTTTAATTTGCTGTAATTTATGCTTATATCTGATATTATTTGAGTCTGTATGGATGAGAGGTATTTGTTTGTAACAGCTGAAGACTTACAATGCAAGGTTATTGAACTGGTAAAGTTCTGTTCTCTACACAAGGCATCAAAGTAGATTTCTATCTCTAAACATTGCATTATAAACTAGAGAAGATTGATATACTGACAAGTAGTAAGAGCTATAATTCTGAAATGTTCATGTTCAGTCATTAGAAATGTTTCTTGTAAAAATGTGATTTCCTTGAAATACATTTCCTAGTATTTACCATTTGACCTAATTGTAATACTATAAAGTGAATGTGCATTTTTCATAAATTAAAGCAAAATATGCAAACCTCTAAATAGCTATCACTTTCTTCTCTAAAAGAAGATGAGCTGTTAAGAGAGCGTTTCACATATGGTTTAAGTGGTCTTTATATAGTCAATACCTTTGTTTATCCATATTTATTAAAACTTTTAACCTCAAATTTTCCTATATTCTTTATACAGGATATTATTTATTCCAACGTGGTACTATTATGCTAGCTGAAAATCAGGAAAAATAAACAAGAGTAGTGTGGTTTTGAGCATCCAGGCAAAATTATTTCTTTTGTGCAGAAATATGTATGTGTATATATATGTAATCACCCTTTTTTTTCTCTCCAGCTAGGTGTATGGTTTTCCTTGGGCTGTGCATACATTGCTTTAGAAGGCTACGAAGGTGCTGCCAAAGCATTTCAGCGCTGTGTGACATTGGAACCAGATGTATGTACTTTTCAATAAGCGATTCAGATGGCTTGTCTAAAAGCAAAAAGGATGTTTTCATTACAAATAAGCAAAGCAATAATGAAAAACTTGTTTAAACCTTAGCCCTTTGAATAAATTAAACTTGTGCATGAAGGATATATTTCTGTCATGAGGCATCATAAAAATACTTGCCTAATATTTAACTTTGTCCAAGTATGTGTGTGTGAATATTAAAATATGTTTGAGCAGAAATTCCTTTATGCTTGCATGCGTTGCTAAAACATAGACTGTGAGGAGTGCTAAAGAGAGAGATAAGACAAAAAAAATTAAATTAAATATTTAGTGCTCTAAGTAATCAAGTTGTCCTGAAAAATAGTCAAATAAGTGGTTGTATGACAGGTAAATTTGTAACTATATAGTTCATGAGCACAGGAAGAATGGAGCTTGTTAGCCAGTTTTTCATGATGCGTGGGGCAAGCATGTGTGCAATATTGCTGTTTGAGTGTAACTGTGCGTTGAGATAGCAGAGGCGTCAGCTGGATTACCTCTCAGGAATGTACTGGCAATATTTTTGTGAAAAGGCCTGACTGCCAGCATGTTGCTCACTTAGAGTCAGTGCCCCCAACTTGACAGACACTATTATTCGTTCTTTTCTCTTTGGGAAAAGAATGAAAGAGCAATGAAAGGTGACAGAGTATTCTTTTTTTCTTTTTTAATAAAATTAAATTACTTGGGGGAAAGAAAAGTACATACAGACAACTCTGTGTTTAACTGGAATTTTTACTTTATATTTTATATATAAAGTATGTTTATATTTTATTTTTTTTGTTTGTTTCAGTACAGTAGATTTACTTCCAAATAGGTACTAAAGTTTACACTTACCTGTTTGGGGCCTGTGCTTGACTGTATTTATATGAACAAGCCAACTGACTTGTCAGTGGGTTAAGTGGTATTTCTTTTGGGAGTAAAGGATGCCGGGCTGGCTCTTAGTTATGGAGGTGAAACCTATATTTATACAATGATCGGCAGCAATGTAATGAACGTTTTTATGAATTAAGCTTCAAAAAGGTTTCCCAACATGGTTTAAATGCTCCTTAAGCCTGAGGATAGCCTTCAGTAGCAGAGTACATTTGACTGCAGTACCTGGGTTCTGTTCTTCACGTTTATACTAGTTGTCACTTTACTGAATTCAGTGGTGCAGCGTCAAATTTACAGCAGCATAAGGTGATGAGCAAGAATTGTCTCTGTACGTGGCTCTGCTGGTTTTATCAGAGGAAAGATTGTCTCGGTGCTCCATAATCTATTTCAGCTAAAACAGTTGATAAACACTGTTAGAACTAACCCTGTTAGTTTTCCCTGAGGTGCATTAGGGGACATTCAGGTAATTTTTTCCGCTATCAGAGCAGTGCAGGTAAGTAGCTTCCAGCTAGTGAGAAATAATGAGCTGCTGGGAGCGCTGACCTCTCCAGCCATCCCAGCTACATCCAGAAGAGGATGCCTGTTTACAGTTTAAACTGGAGGCAAGAGCTGACTTAGTGTATTCCAACCAGAAAGCATTTAACTGGTATTTATATACCTGATTGTTGCTGTAGTCAGTAATATTTATTTATGTATTTCTACTTTAATACAGTATTTTTTTATTTAAATATAATATTTTGATTGCCTTGTAGAAAATATATTTTAATATGCGTGATTAGCAGAATCAATGATATTTCACAGTAGTTTTATTTACATATTTTTATGAAGTAAGCATAATATAAGTGAGTAATTTTTTTGGTGGTACTTTTATCATTACAGAATGCTGAGGCCTGGAACAATTTATCAACTGCTTATATCAGATTAAAACAGAAGTAAGTACTTCAAAATGATTAGAAGATACTGCTTCCAAAATAAATAATTGGGACTTCCTTTTTTTTGACATTGAGTTTTTTATTCTTATAATGTGGTTACCCCATATTTTGTAACACTTATCCCTTCGGTTCTCTCTCCCAGGTTGGATCATTGATAACCTATTTCATTTTGCAGGAAATAATTTCATAAGCTTTATAAAAGTAGCAACCTCTCACCCTACATTTTTTTTCTTGTTAAAAGTATTTATGATGTAGTAAGTACAAGCAGCGCAAAACATTCATATTAAAGTTGGAAACTAATTTGACTATGAAGCTAAAAGGATATGTTCATTTCAAGCAAGCTATATATTCAGACCTATGTCAATTTATACTGGAGTAATCTCAGTAGTAGATTTAAGGGGAAAATAGGCATTTTTTTTTTATTTTTTTTTAGATTATGAAAGCAGATGGAGATTTGCACAAATAATAGCTTGCTTGTTCTTTTCCTCCAAATTAATTGTTAGTACAAGAAGCTTTGACCTAAATGGGACTGCCTTTCTTGTTCTGCATTTCAACTCCGTGTAATAAAAGTTACTTGTAGACACAGAATACCTGAAAGAACTTAACATTGAAGAAGAATCATCACATTATAACTTGTTCACAAAGAATGAAACAAAAGAAGATAAATATTTAAAAACCTTACTCAAAATTGGACATCAGTTTATCCAGTTATGCAGTCCAGAAGCAAACTAAAAAAAAAAAGAAAAAGAATAATAAATTACATAGAAGAGTAAATTGATAAACATACAAAGGAAATGTGGGAAGTAATATCATAAATTAATTCAGGAGTTGGTTTGATATGCTACTGGGAGAAGACAGGAAAAGAAAATGAAGGTTACAATTACCCAAGACTAAAAAGTAGTAGAAATCAAGAACTTCTTTTAACTTTTCAGTAGTTGCTTTCATCTTCAGCAGTACCTTCAGAATGCCCAATTTATTGTTTTAGATTGTGTGTGATAGATTGGTCCTTCCTTTGCATAGAGTTCAGAAGGGTATTTCAGATGCTCAGTGTACTGGCTTATGCTTGTTTCATAAAAGTATCTTTAATCGAAGTAATTTTTCTGTTTCTTCATCTACCACAAGGCTGAGAAACTACTGAGTGATCCATTTCACTTTATTGGTTTAATTTTATTATTGTTAATCTACTCCTGTGATTTAACATTCTAAATACATACAAAACTTGTGACCTACTTGATATTGTATCAAAATTGTAGCATAAACCAGACAATATAATATGCATAAGTCTTTTTGAAAAGTGTATGCGAACAACTTGCTGACACCCAAACAAAAGGGGTTCTGTTGGGTTTTGAGTTTGTTTGTTTTTTCAGAGTCCACAAGTTTTGTGTATTCTTAATTTCCTCTAGAAAAATTAATTGTGATGAAAACAGACTCTTTGGTTTACCAGAAGAACTTCTCTGGGTGCCAGGAGGCCTTCGAAATCTAGATCTCATATTTCTCAGCACAAACTGGGACTGGCCCTCTGTCCTTTGGTGAAAGATTCCTGGTTTCCAAGACAGGATGATGCACTGGTACCGCGTACTGTTTCCTGTTTGGATATTAGTTGATTTAGCTATTGCCCTGGTTAAGGATACTCCATCATTATATGACTTATTAAATATGCAGGGGATTTGTTTTGACAGTCTAAAGGACTTTATTAGCATAGCAAGAGATTTGAGGAATACGATTTCTATCCCATCCCTCTGGTATCTTCTCTGCATTTCAGATTTCCATCTGACTGGTATCTGCGCTCTTGATAATTTATGAACTTTTTTGAGAACGTGGGGGAGATCATACAGGCTAATACTGCAGCTGTTGAAGAGCAGTTTCAGAAACAGTTTCTCAAGGTGACTGGGATACATCAATCAGCCAGAGCATCTTCCAGCCTGTCAGAGAGCTGTGGCAGATCCCAGCTTCCATTGTAGCAAAATTCACAGAGGAAGGAGCAGGTCTCTCTTCTTTTCTAATATAATCAAAACCGGGGTCTGAAATCCCTTACTGAGACTGTTAACAGTGGAGGAGAGACCCAACTGTTAGTATGTCTACTCAACAGCATCACGTATATCAGAAGAGAGAGAAAAGGGGAGTGAACATGGGAAAACCCTGCCTGTGGGCTATTCTGCCATAGCTATGCCAAATGACCTTCAGTAATTTTGCTCTATCAGTCAGCTCTCTTTGCATGTATTGAGTAACTCTTTTAATACTGTGGGCTTAGATTGGCAACTATTTACATTTTTCCCTAACCCAGCCATTCCAAACTTTTAATGGCCTGATTCACCAGTTAGATTTTCTCTTTTCCTGGCTGGGATATTTACACTCTCCTGGACCCTCTATTTGAAACTCAACCAACAATTTCTTTGAGCTGTCTTTCTTTAGAGACAGCACTTTTAGCAACTTACTCAAGCAATAGGGGAAGTGAACGTCAAATTTTGATAACGAGCCATCTTTATATGATTTTTATTAAGAAGAGATTTATTGTCCTACCTCCCCAAAGAAGATTTTTACCAGCCTGGGAAAGCTCTGTTTCAGGTTTTCATTTAAAGGAATTTATTCTTTGTTTTTTCTACATACCATGATTGTCCAGCTGAGAGTGAGCTTCAATCTCTTAAAATCCTAAGAACCATGTCATTCTGATTCTCTAGCAAAGCTTTTTTTAAAGTTTCGAATTTATTGAAACTTTTGGCAGTATGTTTAAAGCTTTGAACAGTAGGCACCCAGACCTTACCAACATATGCTTCAGATTGTGTTAAGACTTCTTACTCCTTCTGCCTCCTCTCTGGCAGCATTGGTTGCATGCCGTGCAGGAGGTCGTACTTCTGTAAACTGTAGGTCAGCTGCTTTCAGTCCATATTCTTGATTTGGCCAAACTGTCTTATGTTCTTTACCAGACAATGCCATTATATCTTTCTTTGAGTAAGAGAATGGTAAAGAGTTGCCTGCAGTGGATCCATATGAAAAATCAAGATGCTTCCTGACTTGCCTGTGACTTTATAGGAACTCTTCTGTCCACCTTCCACAACACTTTCTCCTGCCACCGTGAGATGGTTCACTGGGCAGCACCTTTGCTGAAGGACCCTAATAGTATTTGGGGCCACTCTGACACATTTATACTGAGCAGCGTGGTGTCGGAGAACAGAACGTATAAGTAAAGCTTCCAGGTGGCATAAGAAAAAAAAATGATAGAAGATGCTGGCCTTCTGTGCAATGGGTATGCACATTTACCGCGTGCAAATGTTTTAAATAAATCACATAAAGATGATACTGTTAAATAATCTTCATTTGTGTGATGAAATGGGTCAGTATCATTCTGTATCTGCCATTCACCAAGGGGAAATCATGCCTGACCAATCTGATAGCCTTCTATGATGGCATGACCGGCTGGGTAGACAAAGGGAGAGCGGTGGATGTTGTCTACCTTGACTTCAGCAAGGCTTTTGATACTGTTTCCCATAACATCCTCATAAGGAAGCTCACGAAGTATGGGTTGGATGAGTGGACAGTGAGGTGGATTCGGAACTGGCTGAATGACAGGGCCCAGAGAGTTCTGATCGGCGGGGCAGAGTCCAGTTGGAGGCCGGTAGCTAGCGGAGTTCCCCAGGGCTCGG
>NW_009259313.1:801761-811008 GCF_000687185.1 Egretta garzetta | reverse complement strand
GGTTGGACTAGATGATCTCCTGAGGTCCCTTCCAACCCTTACGATTCTGTGATTCTGTGATTGTATAATTTTAAATTTTTTTAATGTGTGCTACAACAGCAGCATGAGTAAGGTTGTTTTCTCATTCAGAAAATAAAATACTGATATAGGTGGCACAATTATAATGAATTTTTGTCAAAATGTAATTATGAGAGCTAACATAGAAATTACCTAGTTCAGACTCTACTGTAGAGTGTACTGTAGAGCAAACTGATAGAAAGTAACTGGCAAGAGACATTAAGGAATTACCAATATTTTAAATTATGAGCGGTAACTTTTACATTGCACTGTTTTCTAAACCTGATTTTTTAAATAAGCAGCTTTTCAGTTGATACGATGCCAACTGATTTTAATACAGACCCTTTTCTATTCTTCTTTTTTATTATTGATTAGAATCAAAGCATTTCGAACCCTCCAAGAAGCTCTCAAGTGCAACTATGAGCACTGGCAAATATGGGAGAACTATCTTCTCACTAGTACAGATGTTGGAGAGTTTTCAGAAGCAATTAAAGCTTATCACCGGCTCATGGACTTAAGAGAAAAGTACAAGGATACACAGGTGGGGAAGTTTTCATGTTAAGTCATCCTATATGTTCATTAATTTTTCTTGTGAGACAGAAAGAGATTTCTGCTAATAAAGGTATCTGTAATGATGGTACACATAAAAGTGAAGTTATGTAGGCAAGACATTTAATTTTTTGAGGTCTGGACTGTAAGACTAAGTGTCTAAAATAAAAGGACAAAAAGTAAAATTTTTGCGTCAGATTGCCTCAGACTTTGTGGGAGGACAGATATGAGCCTTGCAGTTTTAAGATCTGTTCTTAAATAAAACCCAATGCATAACCTCATCTTTCCATGTTGTTCCTGTATATCTCAGTATCAGGAATAATATAAGTTATTTAAAGAAAGGTAGACTTTTCCCATGTGTTTGAAAATTCCACAAATGAGCCTATGAAAGTGAATTATGTTTCATAGATTGAATGCGTTACAGTCAGAACATTGATACTTAATAATCGGAACAAAGAAAAATAAGGGAGTTATTTTGCTTATCTTTCACTGTAGTTCAGTTAACTTCTGTGCTTGTAAATGTACGCTCTGGATAAAATCTAGAGAGCCTACTTTAACAGCTTCAGCTGGGATGTTACCTTGCCTAAAACCAGGTCCGCATCCAAGCAGGGTTCTGTATGCTCAATGAAAATAGACAGATGAATCTGAAAGGCAGGCCAAAGAATCCCTTAAGCAGAGTAGTGAAACACCTCCAAAAGTCTTTGCAAAATTACAGGATCTGCTTGAACAGCTTCTGAGCTCTTAGGGAGTTTGTGTGGAGTACCAGGGTAAGAGGACCCAGCTGCTGCTGGGCATTGATCCCCGGAGTATGTTTGTTTTCTTGTTCCACAAAATGATTAAAAGTAGCTTTCCTGGATCTTGGGAATTTGAGTCCAGTGATGAGGAGAGAGAACGAACAGAATTAATTATGGTTGTGGAAGCATCTCATTTGTTAATGGGGGGCAGGGATCTTAAAAACTCTTTTCAGAATACTTTTTTAATAACAAATTGTACATGAGTACAATACTTACTACGATAGAGCCAACCATGCATTCTGTATGAATAAAATCTTTTGCATTCGACATGGCTGAACATTAAAAGATCTCAAACTCTCTTTGCACTAACAAGTATCTATGGAAAATAGTCTTATATATGGCAAAGATTAGCGTGTTTGGCAGCCACAGTATTGTGGTACTAGTGGGACCTGTGTGTTTATTCAACATCTTGTAGATGGTTGGCACTTTTTAATGGGTTTTGTCTCAATTATTAATTTAATCAACATTTTTAGGAGTGATCTACTGTATTATTTTAGTCAGATCAGCAGCTGACCGGGAACAGAACTTTCTACATATATTTGTCCTTTTTAGGTATTTTGAGATGATACAGACTTCTATTAGTGTGTTTTGTCAATTTTTATGTAGGATATTTTATCAAAATATTTAGGGATATTGCTTGCACTAAATTTCTATTTTTGTTATATAACTCTTTTTTTCCATCTTGTTCTCATACAACTTTTCTCGTTTGTACAGAAGTATATATATGCTATGTATCCTAAACTTTTTTTTGCATCCTAATTTTAACTGTGGCTGCTGATACGTAAAGTGCTTTATGGGTTCCATCATAACTTCTAATACAGTTTCCTCAATTAGAAGGATTTTACTAGTTGGCCAAGAAAAACCTCAGAGAGTGATTAAAGAACTTCAGAAAGGCTTTAATCAATAATCTGACAAGGAAGAGTATTCCCATAGCAAAACAACAAAAAGAAGCACATAAAACTAAAAGCTTCTGCTGAGATTGTTTACAAAGCTCACCATTAATTTCTGGGCCTCTCCCATTTGCCAGCTGGCCTGTTTTAAATAGAGATGGTCTATAAGCCTTTTGTGCAATTGCATTTTAACAAAGTAAAATCATGAGCATGAGTAAGTGGAAGCATACTCTTCTGTTTCCATGCAACATAGTATGATCTTCTCTCAGGTTATATTTAGCATTTGTAGTCATCGTAGATTTTAATTGATAGCTACTAAGCTAAATGATATAGTGTGAGAAAGAAGGTAGGAATTTAAAAATCCAGAAAAATAAATTTGCACAGGACTGGAAGAAGCAAGTTGAGTCATTGATTCCGGTTCTTTGTGAAAACAGAAAGCCGATCGATCACCAATCACTTAGCATAATCGTTATTGCAGAATACCCCTTATGAGACTGAATGCATCAATTAAGAGTGTGCAATTGAATAATAATTTGAAATGCCCTTGGTTTGTGTAGTTACATCATTTTTTTTAATTTTATTTTATTTCAGCATAGTATGAAGTCATATTCATAAATCACTAATTTCTTCTAATAACAGTAAGGCATTCGTATCTTCATCTGTGATTTCTGTTAGGCCATTGCTGTCTTTTCGTGCCAGACTTCTGAATACAGAATGTAGCTTTGGGAAATTTTGCTTCTAAACTATTCTAGTTATTTAACGATGTCATCCTTGTGGCAGAGGTTCTGAGATCAGGATATCATGAGGCTTGAAGATATGTATGTACAGATTCTGCAGACAGAATTGAACAAGGAAAAGCCGAAGGCTTCTTTATAAATGAGCAACAACGCAATAAAAGATTACAGCAAACGACATATTTTGAAAAGTCTTGGTTTCCTAGTATTCCCCTTAAAAGTTATAAGCATGCTTTCTTGCCTTCCTTTCTCGCTGGTTCTTAAAATTCTTCAAATTTACATATTCCTTTTAATGTCCATGAACCTACTGAGAAATATACCCTGAAAACCTTTAATATAGATGTTATGTAGTAAAAGATAAAGGCTCGCTGATTTATCTGTAGTTTCAGCTACTAGATCAGTCATTTAAAAGGACCAGAGGAGAAATTACCTGTTGTAATCATCAATTTAGCCTCTGAATTATTAGTCTGAGGTGGTAAATATACCCAAAAGATTTTTGCAACTGCTAATCACCTTACTTTGCACCACATGCATGTTTGTGGCGGCAAGCAATCTTTTCTTACTTGGAAAGTGGCAGTTCAGTGAATAACAAAGTTATTTTGTGGGTGGAAAAGCTGTATTGCCACATTGCTTTCAGAAACCAGAAGCTACATTGCTTTCATCCTGCGCTGTCAAAGAATATGAATTCAGAAGTATGGATAAATGGTTCCTCTCTGCAATTCTGTGTTCTTGAGAATCTGGCAAAATTTTTCTGTTACCCTTTCCATCAAATATTGCCAGTTTGTTTCTAATAAAAGGCTGCAAGAGCATGTTCCAAGGGGATTTTGAGGAACAAGGGTAGGAATTAATTTCTGGAGCTCTCTTTCTTTTAAGTAGCTCACTAATGATAATTGTCTTTTATTATGAAGCTTTAATTCAGGAGGGGCATGAAGAGAGCTCATAGACTGCAGATGTGTCATTTGGGATCTGGTGTCTGAGGGTTCTCTCCTTACTTGAGCACTGTCAAGTTTGATTAGTATTAGTGAAGCTTCTAAAAATGGTTTGACCAAGTGAATTTTTATATGAAAGGAACTGTTTGGAGAACGCTTCTGGAATGAGATTAACTGACAGCAATCGCAGCATTTAAAAATGTTTGGGTTTGTTTCTAAGGTTTTGTCCAATGGTGGGTTTTGTTCACTTCAGTAGATACACGTTATTCACAAAAGTAAAGGAGAAGGAGGAATGCAGATGGTGTGATGTCATACTAAACACAAACTCTCTGCACAGCAGTCATATGGACCCCAGTTTGTTAAAAGAGGCATTAAAAATAAATAAATAAATAAAAAGCTCTACTGCTTGTGTGGGATCCTAGGCAACAGAGATTGCGTTAGTAGTTTAGCATGTATGGCAGTTTAAAAATATCTCAAAGATATAAATTAAAATTTAACACTTAACCACCTAAAATAGAAAGCTGTGTTACACTGCTAATGCTTTTTGATAATTAGCACGATTCCCTTGCAATTTGAAATAGCTTTATTTAACAACCGGGCACAGCCAAGTAGTGTTAATGATTCATTACTGTTTAATGGACCCTTTAATCCGGGCATTCACACTGGTTTTATTTTAACCGCTGTAGTGCTAAAGCTTACATGATGAATTACAAAACAAAAAGGAGATAGATTGTTATGATGAAAGTGTAAGCAAAGCCTGAACTTTATGGGAACACGGGTAATTTTTCAGTCGCTAAATTCTACTGACTGAGGAAACTCGGGATTTTTTTCATGTGCGAACAAAATCTCATTGGCTTTAAAACTCTTGATAACTCTACATGATATTCATGTGAACCAATTTTTTGGACTTTGAGTAACAATTTTGTTAAACTGAGACGTTGATTAAGATCTCACACATGTACATGTGAATCCTCAGGACCAGATCTAGTTCCTTTTCAAATGAGAACATAGTTTAATGTTTTTTCTTACACCTCTCATGTTTTTTATTGCAATGCTGTAGTAATGGAAATATCAATAGTTGCTGGTGGTTTTCTATACAGTGATTATAGAAGACCTGATTCATTTAATGCTGGGGTTTAGTCCCTTAGACTTCAAATCACGAATGCAATATGAATTTCAGAACCTCCTGACTATTAATAGTTGATCATATTTTCTGTTATCTTAAGTGAAAATCCAAGCTCTTTAATGGAAAAGAAAAGAAAGAACAGCCGGTTTGTCATCTCATTTTATAAGGGCTATACTGTTACAGTTCAGGGCGGAGGAGGGGGGAGTTGTTAGCTGATGTTCAGATGTTGTTATGATTTCATATTGATTCTGAAAAGATACCAGAGAGATGTGTACTTTTTTTTCCACTTTTTATGTTACATAGATTCATTTCATAACATCATCAGCCACTTTATTTGGTTATTTTTGCCAAAGATTTCCTTTATCTGATAAAACTCAGTAATTAATTCTTGGGATGCTTGTTCATTGAGTCATTCTATAGAAGAACAATTATTTTAGGAAAATGACATATCACAAATACTAAATTGCATTTGTTTTTATTTTAAGTGTATTATACCTTGATACTGTCATAATTTTTTTATTACTGTCTGCCACTGAACTCCATCTTAGTTTGTCAGGATGCACCTCTGGCCTGCTTCTACTAGAGTAGCGGTATATTTGTGTGGTTTGGGGCTACTCACAGATAATCTTTGAATTTTTTTTTTTATTACTGTCTTTATTAATATTGCTATTGATGTGATTTCATTGTAAAACTAATATCACATGGACAAAAATGTTGAAGCATTAAAGCTGCCAAATGATAGCCTCACAAGTTAGGAAGTGCCAGCATGAAGATGTTTGTATATCCTTTACCGACCTATCTTGAATGCAAGCCTTATGAGACTTCCATTTTGGTTTTATCATTATTTCTTCCCCAGCCTCTGTGTCTCGTGCACTACACAGAACAGGTATTTCTCACTTAATAAGCCACAGCTCTTCTGGATTTTTTCTTCTAATTCACCATACAATCCAATGTCTTAATTTACATTTGCTGTTTCTCATGTTATTGAGAAGGAACTATGGCACGGTGAAACTGTTTTCTAATTTTCAGCGTCCAGTTTAGGACACAAAGGCCCATGTTTGTTTCTGGGACACCTGGTATTATGTAGCATTTCCTACATGCAAAGCCCAGCTCCCATAGAGTTCACCAGCAACTGCATGTGCTCAGCATTTCTGCAGGTCAGATCCCACATTCTCAAGCCAGTGACTCAGAAAGTACAGCCATTAGATGAGTATTTGTAAAAAGTTTGATTGAACTGACTTGACTAGTAATTCACCAGAAGTGCTCAGAGTTTCCCAAGGCAGCATTCTGTTGCCTTCCAGTTTTCATCTCATCTACTATACATCTTTCAGGCAGGTAGTTAAAGAGTTCCTGTAAACAGCAGTGTCTTCCATTACCTGCATTAATCTGGTTCAGCCTGTTTACTGATCTTTTGATACTGGTATTATAAGGTGAAAATATCTTTAGGATGCTGCCGCAATTTCCTATACCATTCTCTTTCACACTAGCCTGTCCCGGTAACCCAAATTTCTCTCTCAGCTCTTTGGCTTCCTCATCTTCACCAACCATAGAATCTTATAGATGAGGTTTAAATTAGTTGAATTACTCCCCTAATATTGCATTTCTTAGTAAATTCTATACTTTCTTATGGTACTGTATTTGTATTTTACTGAATTGCTCATAGAGACCAAAAATTACAGATATCATCATATATACTATGTCGATCTGAGTTGAAATGAAACCTTTTTCCTGCTGCTTTTTTAAGGTGCTGGCTATTCTGGTCAGAGCGGTAGTGGATGGTATGGCAGATCGCGCTGGAGAGGTAGCGAGTGGATTGAAGGGGAAATTGCAAGAGCTCTTGGGCAGAGTGACTTCACGAGTGACAAATGATGCGGAGATCTGGAGACTTTATGCACAACTTCATGGAAACGGACGGAATGGTAGTGGTGAAGATATTGAAAAGGTAAATGTGTCGTGAGGTATACTTCTTTATGGGTACACGCTTCCGATACAAACCTTCTGTTCTCTAACTATAGCGCTATAGTAAGACATGCTCTTGTTCCAGATGTGTTTTGCTTTAGTGTTTCTGGAAGCTTACTTTGTGCTTTTCATGTTGCTACAGCACACGTTTCTATTATCTAATAGGAGTGAGGTGTTTTACATCAGTTTTTCTGGATTTTTTTAAGAATACATCTCATCAATATTTAATTGTAGAACATCCTATCACAGCATATGTGCATTGCCTTGGAATTGTATTCTGAAACTTTTCTTGGCAGCAATCCAATGGCTATAATCTAATGGTGGTTGTTGCTTTTTTAAAATTGGAATCTTTGATTCTGAAGACAAGTTGTTGCAGCTTCTGGAAAAGACTGGATTTTAATGGCGTGATCCAGTGGCATCATAAGCCATCTATATTCTTCTTTGCAATCACTGAGGGAAAATGCATTTGATAGTCTATACCACAGTTAGTGTTTCCAAAGTAAATGTGCTTTGTCCTTACTTAGCTTAAAATGGAATTAAATAATGCTATTTAATTCTTAATCTGTTGAACCATTGGTTTCTCTTTACCCGTCTCTGGTTTTGCTACATTAACTTCTATCTCTTATTCTTATCACTTCCCAGGTAGAGTTGATTGCATTTCCAAAATAACATTTCCAAAATAAACACTGCGCTGCCAAAAGTGTTTACTTTGTTGTAATCTGAAGTGTGCTTTGCATTTGGTATTAACTTTCCAAAATTCAAATAGCCTTGCACGCTCCAAAAATACTTACGGGTTATCAGATCTTCACTGAAGCTGAAAATACACGAGGTCAGATTCAGTATGTGTTTCCTAATGCGGGTGTGCCTTTGGCCTGGGCAAAAATGTCAGTCTGAAGGATTACTTGTCGCTTGATATCAAGTATATTGTGCATATAGTTGGGCCTACAAATTGTATGCCTGTGGGATTAAATTTACAATTATTTGGGCCTTGCTCGTTGTCTTCCTCTTTACGCTTTGTCCTGTGAAATAGCTTGGTTAGTTATTGCTGGTGTCCGTTATTATACCTCCGATTCCTCCCTTTTTTCCTTCCGTATTTTTCTTTACAGCTGAACAATAAAAGAGATTTGGCCTATTTAGAATTCAGAAATACAGACACTGCAATATCCTGTAATATATCCTCAAATTCTTACTCAGACAGGCAAAGTAGCAGAGGCCCTGTCTATACTATAAATGTAATCGTTTCAGAATCTGGTTACATCACAGTATTTTTCACTAACCCAGTTAAAAAGATGGTTTCAATTTGTAGAGTAGACAGGACTTTAACTGTGTTTCCTAATCAGACTGGTTATGGAACATGGTCTAGCTTGTCCTGCAAAATGGAATGATGTTTTTAAATACTTAAGGTGTGCTTACATGTGTATCCAAGTATCCTGGTACCATAGATATAGATCATGAAAGAGCAAAACTGAGTACAGACACAGTGTAAAAATTAATTTTCAATATACTAGATAATCACTGGTAGCTTTTCTGATACCATCTTATAAAGTAAAAATGTTAAAAATGGTATTTATTGGCTTCACTGCCACAAGCACCGTCATGTGTCTGTCACATATTATGTCAATATAACTATCTGTAGAAGAATTCTAGAGGTATCGTTGCAATTTTCCACCCATATTTACTATGCAAAAGGTCAATGAATTCTGAAAGGGCATTATTTACTATATTGTGGCATCATATGACAAAGAGATGGGAACAGATCTCTGTGTCACGTACAAAATGTAGGGTTTGACCTTTATTCCATAATGTTACACCTTATTTAGTGCAGATTTAATTATATTTAACCAATTTTGTTCCTAACATTGCATTTGAAAGAACAACCTTGTATGTCTGGCTACTGCAAAGGGTGGATTGGTTGTTGGGTTTTTTACCTTTCTGTTCTGCTGCCGTATCTGATGCCATGAATCACTAGAGTCTACAGTTACAATTCACAACAGTGCTTTGTAAATTGAATCAAAGTCAGACAGGAGTGTAAAACTATTGAGGTGTTGGGTTTGTGGGGTTTTTTCTTTAGCTTAGCATATATTTACTCTTACACTTTTATGCATCCGACCTGCCACCTCATTCAGTACTTCATTCTTTCCTATGCTGAATGCAGTCCAGTCCACCCCTTTCCCACTGAGGAATCTTTCCAACCTTCAAGTTTCCTGCT
>NW_009259313.1:791909-801749 GCF_000687185.1 Egretta garzetta | reverse complement strand
CAGGCTATGAAACCCTTCTGTTCCTTGAACTTTCCCCAGCTCATAACTGTTTCCTTCCAGGATAAATCCAGGTTCCAGAAGTGCAAACAAACAGCCCACAAGACTTTGAATTCTTTCCCCTTCCTGACATCTGTCAGCAAAACCCCCCTAATTTGCTGCTCTGACTCAGACACATGCCGACTGAAATCAGACTGCTGTAAAAATTGTTGTTCCTTCTCTTGGAAGTTCTTGCCTCTGCTGGCCAGAACTACCACCAATTATAACGTAGGTTATTATGAAAAAAATTAATTTGCTTTGGTTTGACTTAACACACCTTTACTGCAATTTACAGCAGCATGAGCAGTTCAGTTGCTCGTGCCATAGGGATTGGAACTCCAGTGGGAGAGAGAAGGTAGAAGCTTCTGGGGCCCCCAGATTTCATCTGTATTTGTTCAGCAATCTTTATTGCACTCATGTACATATACTGCACTGAAAGTTTTTCATTCCTTTATATGGTATTTAAACTCTTCAAAAAGATAATTGAAGAGTTGTCATTGAACCAAGCCATGTAACTTCTGGCGGGTATTTACTTCGTATTTCTGATGCTGTAGAAAGAAAACAAAACTCAAAAGCAAAAATTAATTTCTCCTGCTTAAATTTTTCATTTTTTTTTCCTAATGGGACCCTCCTTCCATATTGTTTACATTTATGTTTCCTGTTCACACTGAGAACCAGAGCGGCATGGCAGCTAATAGCTGTGTCTGTAAAATACATTATTCGCCAAGAATACATATACAGAAAGAAAGCTTTGATGTATTCAGTTATAAATTTTTTAGGTACAAAATTGCTGTTCAAAGTGTGAGTACAAGTATTTTTCCCTTTTTCATGTGCATTTAATTACGATGACTTGGCAAGCGTGGGTCACATCCATCAGTCTAGACAGATTTTTAAAAGATAAAAATTAGACACATGTTACTTTATATGCCTCTCAGACTTGAGATATAATATTGGTGAAGAACATCTGTGTTACAGCTGGTGCTTACCGTTGCAGAGAATGACACTACTCCAACTCACAGGAAACTCACAGTATAGTAAAGATACATTCATTTTCTGGATTGAGCATTAATTTCATAGATACTTAAAACTAAATTAGTCTCCTAGTTTGTTTCTCACATACTGATCATTTTTTTTTCCTCCTTGCAGTCACTGCAGTGTCTCACTAAGGCACATAAATGTGAGATTCAATCAAGTGATTGGGAGAAAGATGTTTCTTCTTTTAAGGAAGTGGTGAAAGGAGCCATAGAGATTGCACACGGTATGTTCCACCTGAAAAAAACTTCTATTATTCAGTGTAGGAAATATTAAGCTGAGTAACAAAATAATATTATACTTGACCCATTATATTTATTCCTACTATTGGGAGTCCTCTAACAGACAGCATCATCCTTACAGTGCATACAAAAATACACTTGGAATGAGGTAGAAACTGTGTTGGGTGAGTCAGTAACCGTATGACTGGTAAACATGGAATCAATTAATTTCATGGTCTAGCAATTTCATAATGCAAGTGAAAATGCATCTGTAGTTCATCTCAGTCCTTAAATCATCACATAAATTTGATTGACTGTGCCAGTCAGGAGATGGACAAAACTTAGACTCGGTAAGACCATTCTCTGTGCTGTGATGTTTACGTTTAAGAAGGATACATATACATGTTGGGTTTAGAGTTATCTTCTCAAAATAACTTGGTGTTCTTTTTCTTTGTGTTTCTTTTTGGGGATATTACATTAAAAAAATTGTCTATGGACGGTATCAAGATTTTTAGTTAAACGTTGTTTGAAGATTATTGCTAGAGAGGTAATGCTTTTTTGTTTTGGGGTCCTTTTCTTCTGTGTTTGGATTCTAGTGGCTATAAAATGCAGCGAGAACAAATCTAATCATCAGGAAGCCTTGCAGATACTTTCTTCAGCTCGGCTCAACTTACGTGGCTTGTCATCCAAAGCGAAGGTAGGAATGTTTGAAAGGTAGAAATTTTTGTCTGAAAGCTAGGAATCTTTGTTCTGTTGCCAGAAACCATTTCTCTGGTTTGAGTCATTTATAGATCAAATAATACCTGCTTGTCCCAGTGCATCATTAGATGGATGTTCACCTCCATGCTGTTAAGGATTCCAGTTTTGAGTAGACTTTTATTTCCCTTCTTCCTGCTAGGCTTTGACTGAAAGAAACCTACTGCTCTAAAATGTCAATGCTGTCTCTTAGACTAACTTAGAATTTTACTTAAAATGTTGGGAAGACAGACTTGAATGTTTGGAAGAAAAAAGTCATTTCAAAGACCCGTTCCTTATACAAGTAGTCATGGGTGAAGCAGGGCAGTCTCAGAAAGAATGGATGTAAACCTGGAGAAAGGACCAAAACGTATGGGGACAACTTTGCATCACTTGAAGTGTTTTTAAAACAGTGTTATTTATTAAAAGAGAGAACTAATTTTTAATAAGGTTTTCATTGATACCCTACCAATTCAGGTGTTAATTCATTGGAAGATGTCATCATGTGTGAATCATAAGTTTGGGTTTTGGAGTTGGGCCTCCATAGCCACGCACCCAAAGAGTCGAGTCTGTTTCCATTATTATCCTAATTTTACCCTTCATCTTACAGCACAAGACACAGCCATTGTTTAACTGAGGACTGATCTGGAATAGTTTTTCATTCAAAATACACTTAAAGTCTTAGAGAAGTATTCTTCCTGGCTGCGTGTGTGGTTTAGTAAATGTGAATCACAGAGCATAAGTTTTATAGCATATGTGCTTGTGTTACAAAGTGTTGATCCTTCATCAGTGTGCTTAACTTGGCTCACTCTCTTTTAAGTCCTATAATTTTAAGGATAAAAGCCTAGGAAAGTTGTATAAGCAGACACAAGCTGGCTACGTAACTGCTTTTAGATACTGGCATACATAAGTCTTCAGAATGTGGTGAAAAAAGTCACAACCTGTATGTTTTGTTGTGATTCACAAAATAGTTTAAAAGAAAAAAAAAAGTATGTAGACTGACTGTAGAGAAAGCAAGACTACTTGATGTAAATGATATAAATACAAGTACAGGTTGTTTATATTATGCAAGCTTATGCAGTATCTGAAAGATTAAGAATAGGTGAGTCGAGTAAATGGTATTCTTAATTCCTGAAGGCACTAATTAAATGAACATCTCTATTATTGTCAGATAATGGTACCTCTAAGTTTTATGGCAGTTCTGAGAAAACTGACATGTTAGAAATAAAGCTATTGGTGTGACCTCGCTGTTTTTGCGTACTTTCCAAGATGACATCTTATTTTTCATTTGGAGTCATATTGAATTTCCAAAGTGTGTTGTGGTTTAAAAATTCAGTCATCTTCTGTAAGATCCTATGCACAACAGTTTAGCACTGTTTATGCCTGTCCAAGCTTGATTGCAGCATCTCCTTTTGCTGCCTTGTGATTCAATATTAGCGTGGGGGGGTTTTTGTTGTTATTTCTTTTAACAGAGAAAAGCTCTTAAAAAAATGGGCTAAGAGCAGACTTGGTGGTTAAGATTTCAGAAGGAATAAAGGAACAGTGAAAGTAACTTTTAAAAGATAAAATATGAAAGTTTCATCATCAGGACATGCAATTGGAACAAATCAGTAATTTTGGTACAGGTGAAACAATGTTACTTCTCAGACTTCTCACCTTTCTGGGGATCTCAATCTCTTAACATTGCAGCTCCTGTGTTGTGCTGGACTCATGAAGCCCCCACACTCTGCTGAAGGCTGCAACTCGAAAATGTGTTGTTAATGGGCTCCTTTCTATACAGAGCCTTCCAGGCAGTCACACGCCCTGGCAAATAGCGTAGTCGGCTCTCTTCTGCTCCTTGCCCCCCATGCATCATTCGGATCTGACAGGTGGGGTCTCCGAAAAGGAGAAAGGTCATGGAGCTGCATCGTAAATGCATTAAACGTCCGTACGATTGTGGGGAAACATGGGGCACAAAGCCCAAAGGATGATGGTGCGTGAAACTTCTCCAGGCTGCATCTAGTTGAATAGATCTCTTTAACCGTGGCGGGGAAAAAAAAAAGAACAATAATTATATCATCCTGATTTATTTAGCTGTCTTAGCCAGAAAGAACCAAACTTTTCTGTCACATTCCCAGTGTGAGGTTTTTGGGCTGAAAGTCAGAAAAATTGCTGTACTTGTAGCAGGAACATGTTCCTATTTTTGTGTAAGATGTTCCTTTGTTCAGTGACGACACTGTTCTGAGGCACATTGAAGACCTTGGTTCAGGCCTTTTAAGTACATTTTTGTTTATATACGTATCTGTACTGTCCCGTTATGTTTCGATGATATAATGATGTACAGATGTACTCCAGAGCAACTTTTGTTTTCTTGGGTTTGTTTTTTTCTCTAAATGTAGCCTTTTTGTTTGTGTCAAATGAAGTGTGAATCACTCTCCTTTTACATAATAAAGGGGAAACATGTGTTTGGGTCCCACCACCACCATATTTCTGTGGACTGGTACCTCGCCCAGCCTCCATATTACTTGAGTCAAATGACAGGTCCTGGCCTTGCAATAGCGACGTGTTCTGGTGCAGCGTGCGCAAAGTCAGAGCTTGCGTATCTCAAGCCTTTAGACAAGACATTGCTATCAATGTCTTCAGATCTTTAAGAACAAACTATTTGTATTACCCTGTAGTGTTTTGGTTTCTCTTGTATAACTTAATTGAACACAGATTAATGTCTCTGCCCACGAATGTCTTGACACCAAATATTAAAAGATGTTTATTTGGGGGGTTGGAGAAAATGACACTACAGAATATGACACTGGGAAAAATTGCCATTAAAATGACAGCTACTAATTTATCAGCAGGTGGGTTTGTAAACTGCAGTGACAGTATGTGAGATGCTCTTCTAATTTGAGTTTTCATGGTAAAGTCCTTCACTTTCGATGGGATCAGGAGTCAGCACAGGAAGTCAAGTCAGAGCAGAAACCCAACATCCATGGGAGGATTCGGCCCCTTTAGCAAAGTATCAGGTGTGTGGCGCAGACCACACATCTATATATGTGTGTGTGTATACCTATTTTTTTATGTATTTTTATTTATTTATAGATATAGGTGCACCTTCTGTTTATTAGTCACAAAATGGAGTTTTTTAAAGAGAGAGATACCATCATAGGTACCAAAAATACGAAAGGCGGGATAGTGGTGATGAGCTTTCTGTATTACACAGAATCACAGAATCGTAAGGGTTGGAAGGGACCTCAGGAGATCATCTAGTCCAACCCCCCTGCTAAAGCAGGCTCACCTAGTATTGTCTCTATGCTGAAACAGAATACTGTATGTATATTTTAAAATAACATTACTTCTTTTTGTCACGCAGCAACTTTACGTAGATGTGACAAGTAATGAGGTTCACAGTGAGATAGCGGATGAGGTGACAACTATGGACAACATGATTGCTAAACTTCAGGAACTGAGCAACCAGCTGAGAAACCAGTGCTGACATACGGACCGGATTTCGTGACAGGAAGACAATAACGACATGTTTCTTTTGCCACAGCTTTTGCTGATGAAATGGTAACAATTCCAATGCAACAACACTCTCAATAAACATTTTTCTGTACAGCGCTGTTCTTGTGGTCAGCTTTCTTCAGAGTTCAGGCCGCTTTTTAAGATTCTTATCTGCTCTCTCTGTCTTACGAAGTTGCATGTTTTGGTTCCGCAGGCCCAGATTTTCTGGAACAGAGCTATTTGTATTACTGAGGGTTAGTTCTGCCTGGCTGCGTCACACCCAGGCACCAGGCCTCTGCTCAGTGGAGGCGGGAGCTAGGCCCAGCCTATCACCCTCGCTGGCGAGGCGCACAGCCAATCAGAGTGTGCGCCTGTCTGCCGCTGGCCAATCAGAGGAGCTGTAAGGCTGGCCCATCCATGGTGGGAAGCTGAGGTGAGGGCAGGCTGTCATGGCGGGAAGCACCATGGGCACTGGGGAGCTGCAGGCAGGGCCAGGGCCTGAGGTGGCTCACTAGGTCGTCAGGCACTTTCCGGTTTTAATTCGGTATTAATTGCTTACAGGGGAGGAGTAGGACCAGCATCCCAAGAGTAAGAATTTTGGGGGGGGGTTGTTATTCTTCTAATACAGTCAAAGTGTTAGGATGTTTGCTGCAATAGGATTTTCAAACAGTTATTACTTAAAGCAGTATTATTTTATTCAGAAATACATAACCTGAGTCCTGTGGGCAATAGACTAGCACTTCATGTGGGCCTTTTACAGGCATGGGGATTTCCCCCCACTGAGGCAGCAATAAAACTGCAATCTAATCTAAAATACTTACATCTGACTAGATGCGAATAAGTTATTTTCATCTAGACTATTTTGCATTTTTTTCATTTTTAAGCTACAGATCTTCTTAAAATGGGATTTTTTTCAGGGTTTTCCAGAAAACGATGCAAAATAGTTTCCTCACTCGTCATGATTTTGGCTCCTTCTTCCGTATGAGAATGATGCAGTCTCCAAAAATGTGGTTATCTATATTCTGGGTATGCACCATCTGTGGTATGGTCATTAAAACTATACAGTTACTAAATGGCAAGAATA
The DNA here is from genome assembly GCF_000687185.1 of Egretta garzetta. NCBI lineage: Eukaryota > Metazoa > Chordata > Aves > Pelecaniformes > Ardeidae > Egretta > Egretta garzetta. The sequence goes on along the minus strand of NW_009259313.1, from coordinate 795,167 downwards.
CTGTCCCTGAAGAGAAAGTCGGAAAGTAAAAGGAAACCAACCAATTAATGAGATTTGAAGCAGCAGTAAAAGCATGTTATTTTGGTGTGTGAAGGGGGAAACCGTCTTGATGCCCTTGTAAAGCTTTGTATCCTTGTAAAGCTTCTTAGAATGGAGAATAAATTATTTGCTGCCGGTATTTTAACAGGAGGTTCCCACAAAAATTATTATTTTAACAAAGGGGTCTACCTGCTAGTGAAGGAGAGCTGGTTCCAAAACACTTCTTCATTGAAAATGCCCAGAAAGGGGAGGAGGCATCAAAGGTTGTGCAGAGTGAATTTGGTGGAGATAGATACTCCCATTTTGCTCCTATGTGTAGTGAGGGGCCCACCAGACTGGGGGTGAAAAAAAAAAAAAAAAAAAAAAAACAGGCTGTGAGTTTTGTGACAGACTCCCACCATTACTATCTTTTTATAATTATATTTTGATGTTATTTACCTTATTGACAGAGGAAAAGAAAAAAAAAATCTTTAAAACTGTTATTTTGTTCCCAGCACCTAAATTTTCTTGGGGAAAAAAAGGGTTTAGGTGTGGAATTGTTTGGTGGCAGAAAAATCTCCCATTTTTCTTGTGATCTTGTGGCAAATTTTAAACCAGAATCATATCCCACTATCAGCTTGAAAACATGAGACTTGAATTCAGTTGTCTTGATTTAAAAGAAAATAATTTCCTTTGAGTCTAAATGAGACACTTTTATAACTGAAATTTGGAGGTGCAGAACATAAAGCTGCATTCATTTTTGTGTAATGGCTTCTGCCTAGCATTTAATAACGCCAGGTGGGAAGTTAACATTTCATATACATAGAATATTAGAGAGGTCTGTGAGAAGGCCTTTATTTCCTTTCCCTTTTGATTTTTTTTTTTCTTTTGAAAACCATTTTTGTTTCTTTGCCTAAGGTGGTCACATGAAAAAGTCATTCTGCTCTTCCAATGTCTCTCCCCCGCAGGACTTCACATGTTTTCTCATTTTGAGCATCCCTCTCTTAGCAGACATGCGGGATATAAACTTTGTCTTTCACCTAACACAGGGAAAGCCTAGTACCCACAGACACTGTGTTCCTGAAGAGTGGGATGGCTAGTGTTATGACAGCACACCAATTTTCCTGTCATAATTAATGTAATAGAGGGGAAATGTCTGCAGAGACTTAATACACAATTTAAATATGTGCAGACAACATACACAGTGTGGAGGATGGAGAGGCAAGAGCTGGCCCACTGTTCAGGAGACACTGGCTTTTCAAAACAGATAACCAACCCAGAAGATCTCAGCCGCTTCATCCATGAGACTGAAGACTTGATGTAAATCTCTTCCCAGGTATGTTCTTGCTTCCTCTTTCTTTGTATTAGTGGCATTTTCATCTTCTTCAGATACAAGGTGAGCCTATATGGCTTCTTTGGAGTTCATCACAGAGGCCTTTTAAACCTTTACAGACACAAAAGCCACCTCTGTTCTGTATGGTACTCATTTTCTGTACTCATGCCTGCTGCGTTTAGTTCAGAATAGCTCTAGGAGAGCATTCTCATGAAGACAATGTTACTATAAAAGCTCTGACCGGCAAAAAAACTTGGTAGTATTGGATAGAGGAGAAGCTTTCTTAAACAGACTGCATACATTCCAGATATCCATCTTATCGGGAGTATCTGTCTTCTAACATGGGGATGCTCTTTGCTCAAATCGCTCCCATGACAACTGCAGAATCCTTGAGGGTTTAGCGAAACTGGACAGTCCTTTCCCAATATAGTTGTCATACCTACAAATACCTCTACAACATCTATGTTATTTTCAAGCGCTCTATGTACAGCTATATGGTAACGATTACTTAGTGTAGCAGGGACTTGATTAAGCAGTATTTCGCAGGAATGGCTTATGGTTCACAGCAGAATTTCGGGTACTTCCAATCTTTTTTTCTTTTTGACTTTAGAAATATTACTCATTTTGACATCTATCTGCAATTAGAGCAAATTTGGTGTGAAGTAGAGGTACAACAGATGAGTCTAGCTGATTTTTCAACTTCTACCTACCCAGACAGGGAAAGCAGCTGCCTCAGGGTTTTGAAGATGGGTATAAAGACAGTAAACCTTGAAGGAAGTATGTTCTATGAAAAAGAGTTTATTTCCGTGGCCTAAAAGGGTTTGTTTATACGTCTTTGACCTAATATGGTTGAACCTATTATGTATTTTCGGCCAGTGGTGGTTAGAACCCAGGGAAGAACTCCTGATTCACCCAGAGACCTGTGTCTATGCAGAGGAAGCGTACACAGCTGGGTGTGGTGCTAAAAGATTTTCTTGGGTTGGGACATTACTCATGAGCAGAATTGAGTGTTTTTAGGGCTGGTGAGGCCATGCTGACTCAGGCAGGTCATCCTGAATAAATGCCAGTAAATGTTGAGTCCACATCACATCATCCTCAGTGTTCCTTTTTCACCACACTGACTGGTACATTCAGAAAGCAGGCAGCTCTCATCCCATCGTTCATGCAGAGCTCTGTACCGAAAGTGTCTTGGAGAGAAATAAAGCTTGGAACAATTTTTCAGATCTAAAAATGGTGTATGGCTTATATGCAAATACAGAGGATACATTTACAAGTTTAGCTTTTGGATATGTGTGTACATTGGTTAAAACTACACCTCTAATTATTTTCAGAATAAATAAGGCAGAAAAAAAAGGGTATTAATTTTATCCTGCTTTGGAGCAGGACTGACGAAGAAGGTATAAAGTCACTTTGAAATTATTTTGACTTAGCTCTTCTGTTCAGTATTTCTGTCACAATATCAGTCACTATATGAATGACAGTATAAATGGACATAATGTATTTCAAGGGATAAAAGGAAGCTAAAAAAATCATGCTATTTGCAGAGTAATACAAATTAAAATAATATACAAGTATTCAACTTTTCTTCATCAGAGCTCTGTACCAGAAGTGTGTACAAAATAGGGGAAAGGTAACAACTGGTAGTGTACAACTTGGATTCTCTGAACTTAGACTGGAATTTGATAGGAAAATCTTATTCTAAAGAGGAAAAAATTACCATCAACTGCATGGAGTTGTTTTCAATGTGATTACTCAAACTAAGTGCTTTGTGTTTCAAAAATTATTTCAAGAAATTAATTTGATTATTTTTGTTTATAGAATCATAGAATCATAGAATCATAGAATGTTTTGGGTTGGAAGGGACCACTAGAGGTCATCGAGTCCAACCCCCCTGCAGTCAGCAGGGA
>NW_009259313.1:782381-791706 GCF_000687185.1 Egretta garzetta | reverse complement strand
CAGTGAAGACTGAGGCAAAAAAGTTGTTGAGTACCTCAGCCTTCTCCTCATCTGCTGTTACCAGCCTGCCGGTCTCGCTTATCAGCGGGGGTACACTCTCTTTAACCTTCCTTTTCCGGCTGATATACCTGTAGAATCCCTTTTTATTATTCTTTGCATCCCTAGCCAAGTTAAGCTCCAGCTGCGCCTTCGCCTCCCTGACCCCATTCCTACACAACCGGACCACTTCCCTATACTCTTCCCAGGATGCCTGTCCCTGCTTCCACTGCCTGTGCAGTTCCCTCTTCCTCCTTAGCTTGACCAGCATCTCCTGTCTCAACCACGCTGGTCTCTTCCCTTCTTTGCTTGATTTCTTACACCTAGGGATCGATAGCTCCTGCGCTCTGTGGACCACTTCCTTAAAGATCTGCCAGCTCTGTTCTGCTCCCCTGTCCCTGAGGGCCGTTTCCCAGGGAGTCCTACTGACTATCTCCTTGAGGAGCTGGAAGTTTGCTTTTCTAAAATTCAGGGTCCTGATTTATATTGTGTATGTATATATATCTAAGCGCACATATAAACATGCACATATATACGTATATATAGTCATGTGCGTGTTATAGAAACAGCTGTTAGTTCCTAAGGTGTAAGAGGTACATTTACAGGAAGGTACATCTCATGAAAGCATGCATTAAGACTGGAACATGTGTCAGCCTCCTATCTGCATTTCTTGCATGCTTGCCACTAATTTAAGTGCTGACTACAGGACTGATAGTGTTCCATTTCAAAAATGACTAGTTATTTTGGGTGTACTGTTGAAGAAACCTTTAAAGGCACCTGGCTTTAGAACTGCGTGTGCTAAGTGTTCCCAGAAAACCAGAGTGAGCCTTTCCATCTCTCCCACATTACTCATTCAAAGTCCCTATTTCCAAAGTCCTATTCAGATTTGACAAAGTTAGGCCTGAACATGGGTCATCTAAATTTGTTATCAACAGAGACTTTGTGCATGTTCACTGTAGTTCAGGGTTAAAAAAAGCTTTGCCTTCATAATCTAATACCTTTAAGCACTGTCTGCCTTAACTATGAACTTCCTGCTCTCTTCGTTTCAGCTCTGTTTTCCGGAGAGCTTTTTATTGCTGGTCTATGGTTAGGTTTAAAATATGTAAACAGATGCATTTTAATTTTTTTTTTGTTTTTTTTCTTCACATAAGAGATGTCCATTGATGTCTACCATTACAAAACTGTGGTTTCATCCACTTATGAAGCTTTCTAAATTCAAATAGTAGTAGAATTGACTTTTTATTAGGGCTGAAGAATGGAGAGTGGAATTTTAGAAATTATTTTATCATGCAATTTTGATGGTTACCTTGATTTGAGAAAGATATGGATAGTGCTTACTTTAAGAAGTGCTTTAATTTGCATTTCTGAAGATGTTTTATGTAAACAAGTGCATAAAAAAGATGTGCCTATCCCCTGTAGAGAACTGCCAAACCAGTAAACTTTTCTTTTTTTGAGCTAAAAAGTCATAAGCAAATCAGGCCAAATGTAGGAAAGTCCATCCTGTACATTTTACATGATAAGTTTCAGAAATAAAACTGGTAAATGAGGTGAATTTCACAATGTGAGTGGCCATAAAATATTTACTGTTACGCAAAAGCCATTGTGCTACTGTAATACAGATAGGTTTTGCACCATTCAGAAGTACTTATAAATAGATAGGTTTCAATCGACAAGTAGCTTATTCAGGCATGTGCTCAAATATAGTAGCTGCATTCATTAGACAAACATTTCTACTAATCCCTCAGCTACACTAATAAAAGAGTAATCCTTTATAGGCTGAATGTAGCAGCAGATGGTTCTTTTTTTAACTATTAACATCCTTGAAAGACCAAGGTCTAATCATTAGTAGTGACTGCAGTATTTTTCAGCAAATTAGTTGAAAATTGATAACCCTTGGCAGCATGTAAAGTTAGAATTCCTTACTGAAAATGGAGACACCCTTACTCATAGGAGCAGCTTATAATATATACTGTATTTTAAGTAGATTTGTTTCCGCTCTTTAAAAAAGCAAAAACCCCAGAGAACAAGTCTTGCTGGGCTTTTTTGGTTTGTTTTGTTTTACTATTTTCATAGCATTTGCCCTTTCACTTGCTTCTTTCACACTTTGGATTTCATTGTTAAGGCAAGAAATGTACGTTTGTGGATTCAGGCAGGCTTCACTGAGCAAGGCAAGGGTGCCGGGTAGGGACAAGACAAGTAAGCGAGTCACTGCCCTCCTGTAGATAAAAGACCTATTACAAATTTAATCCACTAACACTGATCTAAACGTAAATTGGGTGTCTGCAAGAACAGGGTGGTTGGGGACCAAAAATCTGGTCATTAACTCTGCTTTCTGTATAGAACTGTTTTTCAAGTTGACCTAAGTATGAAAGTCCATTTTTCTGTTTCCAGTTTACTCTGACCTGAATGTTTTCTCAGAACACACCAAGAACCTTTTAATCACCAGTGATGTCACATATCCCTTCTTGTACTTTTTTTTTTCCCCCTATTTATTTTAAACCTCAGTGACCTGTGAGTCAACTACAACACTTCTTGGCCAAAAATCAGTGTAATGAACCAGGCAAAGAAATAACAGCCAAGAACCATGCAATGGAAAACCGGGATTAACAGCACAAAAATCTTCAAAACTGCAAGTTAGCCTATTAATGACATCACTGCTGAAGTGAAGCAGCTAAATTTTGCAAGTCACATTTAGAAGTTAACCCCTACAATCCAGTTCTTTTCCACTGTCTTCTCTAAATGAGCATCATATTCTTTCCGTGTTAAGTGCAATCATCCATCTCCAAGCCTCTTGTACTGCTTAATTTTCAGTGTCTGCAAACCCACGGAGCTTTCTGCTCGCTGAAATGGTGATCCTGCAATAGTGGAAACCACCTTTGTGTTTCTCTCTGCAGCTTCTCTGGCAAGGGATGAGCTGGCCCATCTTTATGTGATCTTCTCTCAGCTCTCTGCCAGTTTTGTGACCTTTGGTCCCTGGAAAAGCACCCCTGATTTTTATAGTCCTTTGTGTGCTTCTGCCCCATAGCAATTTCATTTTGTCCCTTTCCAGTAGTAGCGTGCCTTCCTCCCCTCCCTATAATCTCTCTTCCCCACTTCTTTAAGTTTTCTCTATGCATTCTTGGTAGGAAATATGCTAGGGTGCAATTAGTGTAGAGAGTAGCTAATAGCAACATGAAAAATGTAATTCATAGTGAGACGAGAGCTATTTCAAGGAGTAGAAAAAGGACATTTTTTGCTCTGCCTTGGCTGAGCCCCTTGGGGATGAGATAGAAGGCAAGTATCTTTATGTTTAAGGGGAGGTAAAGAGCACTGTAAGTCTTTGCGAGAAATCTGAGACTGTGAAGGGGAAACAGCAGCCCAGAGATGGTGGTGATTGTCCCCATGGAACTTCGGAAACAAGGAAAAAAATATTAGCGCTATTCATCAGGTGGGAAGGCACAAGTCTTTCCTTGAGCAGAGGATTGAGCAGTAAATAACCAGACCAAACTACTACATTGCCAGAGAGAGGTGGTGGACCAACCAGAAGTAACAGATGCAGCTGGAGAGCAAAGGTAAGTCACAGCTTGGCAATAGCCCAAAATTAAAGGAACCAAACTGTTGTCACAAATGCCAATGTACTGTAGGGCTTTTAACAGCCCACATGGTCTGAGTGATTGTGTCTGGGAAAACTCCAGCCATACCTACAATTTTTTGATCTGTTTTATTTGTGGCAGTCCGTCTTACACTGTTCAGGTTTTTCTATTGTCAATGCCTTCACCTCTTGATTTTTAGAGGCTTGTAATTTTACTGTAAATTCTATGCAGTCCTGAAACCGGGCGTAGTGACCACAGCCTCAGCCAGTCAGGGTTTTCTGTTTGCAAGAGAAAAACAGGCAAGTAGTTTGCAAATTTGACAAGCTGCTGGAACCAGATAATTTTTGTACTCTGTAACTACAAAACTAATGTACTGTCATGCTAAGCAGAGGCAGGGGTTTTGTAGCTGAAATATGTCTTGCATTTTGTCTGTGCTCCACAAGGGCTTTTACTGCTGTAGTAATCTCTGAGAAAGCTGATAGGCAAGCAAAGACAGTTTGAAAGAATCGATACAGAATAACTACACAGTTTCAAGCAGAACTTCAAGTTGAGTCCTGTATGAATTAATGTGGGAAGAAAAAAAAGAAATGGACTTATAGACACAACTTAAGAAGTGAGGTCCATAAGATAAATGAAACAGTGATAGTACTGAGATCGCGCAGTGTTGTGACATCATTCAGAGACAGCTTCTGTCTCTGCATCCTGTTTTATTGCAGAAAGTTGTCAGACATGATTCAGATTCTGAAATGCTTCTAATCAGAACTATAGGAAACTTTCGGCAAACTATTAACCAGGAGGATTGACACTGAGGTCAGTGGGATTTTTCAAAGTTTCCTGAACATCTTGGAGAAAGATTCAATCTCCTGAGGTTTAAGCCTTTGCTTTTCCTGTTTCCTTGGCATCCTGTGTCTACTCTATTCTTATGAGTGCCTCACTCTCTTGGATAATACCCAGAGTTTTGTGCTTTGATTGGGTGACGCCAGCTACCTAACTTACACAGATGTTGGAGGCCACTCATGTATGTGTGTGCAAGGACATGCACATACACACACACGCTTCTCTTTCTTGTAGCAGCCCTCTCTCCACCTCAAGGAAAAGCAAAGCGGGATGTTCTGCTGCCCAAGGTGATAGGTCTGGGACTCTGTTTCTCAGTGTTTTATCCACCCTGCTGCGTAACATCACTGACTGTAGTCAACTCTTGTGGATATCATGGGATCTTTGGATTTGTGCTCTTTCAAGCGTTTTGCTTGAGGCAAAATTTCAGAGATTCTGGTTGAGGTTTTACTATTTCCATGAGGTTTAACAGAGTGAAAGAGATGTCAGTTTTGTGAATGTCACTCTTACCATGGTGGGGTGGGTTGGCTTGGTTGATTGGTTGGTTTTTAAGATAAAGGGTTTGCAATTTTTTTCTAAATGCGGTTGAACCCTGTGTTGTTTCACTGGCAATGCCTTCAGCTGGGCAGTCGGTTTGATGCTGAACATGGAGGCTTAGGGAGCAGGGGCAAAGAACGGTGGAAGGAGATGACAGATTTGTTTCTTAAAACTATAAATATATATATAATTCCTTTGTGTGTTTAGATCTCTTCTGGACATTTTCTCATACATTTATACTATAAATTATTTTGCATATTGCAAATGTTTTATTTCATATGGGTGTACTTCCTTGTGAAAGCATTGGAAAGGTAGCTTGCTGTGACATCAGTGAACATAACTAGGATATGTTGTCACACACTGCCTGCATGCGTTTTGGATCACTGAAGATATGTCCACCTTTCAAGACATAAATCCAAAGGAAAACCTGATATCCCCCACGATGTTGCTTCTTGCTGTAATGACATTTCTACAAGGTTCTGCATCAGTGAAAACAAATGGGGTTTGTATTATGGGATGGCAAGGTAATATCTATGCAGAAAAGCAGTTGCATTTGAGTGGGTTTAAGCATTCATGCTTTGATTTATTGTCACTGAAATTTAATCTAGGGTTGTTCTGTTGGTTTTTTTTTTTTCCTTTGGACTTTCTTTGCGAGAGTTCTAGTGAAAATATTGCATCAGCACTTCAGGAATGGAGCAGCAGTGTTATTCTGATCTGTCAAATGCAGAGGCCATGAACTTCCCCTGAGAAACCCAGTGAAACAGCCTTTCTACTCACTTCAGGACTGCTAGTGTAAAGAATACTTCCTAAACTGGGGCCCCTACAGTAGCCCTCACATGCTCTGCATACGAGCCTGACTTGTTTGCATATTCTTGTTGGATGCAGTGGAGGAAAGTTACTTGCGTGTGTGTAGATTTATCAGGGTGAATCCCAGCACACTAGTAAAGCAGTGTCCCCAAAAAAGCAGTTACTCTTCAAACATAGCTGAGCATAATGTTATCAGACCTTAAATGTGCCTTTCTGCAAGTTTAAATGTGTTTAGTCTTTGTGAATATTTCAAAACTTATTTGGAAAATTAATTAAAAATAAAAAGTAGAGATTTAAGAGGAAGATATCTGAAATAATATTAAACATTTTAAATATATAAACATCCTTACAGCAGTCATGCATCTATTTGACAGAAGCTTAAAAATAACTATGTCTCTAATGCTTGGCAAAATTGCGTATGTGTGAGTGCATGTATGTGTGCATTTTTGTGCCTTTTAAAGATGAATTGTGCTAATATGGCTTTATAATTTACTGTCCTGTTTGCACTTGATACCATCAGTGATCTCAGCTCAACTCTAGAAACAGTATTTAATTGTGGCAGAATGAGGGCATGGGTATAAATACTGTTTTGTAAATCTCTCTCCTAAATACTGACTGTATTGCAGCCATGGGATGGGAGGGTTTAAGAAACAGTGTTTGGAAGGTCCCAGAGCTCAGCTCTGTGTCAGGGGTTGGAAAGGATGGTGTAGCAATGCTTTGACTAGGAATCCCAGTTAAGAGATATTTGAATTACTCTTCTGAATTTTCCTAAAAAAACCCCGAAAATCTAGGTCAGAATATGCACACACACTCCTTGTCCTTATTTGGTTTTATTGCCACTAAACCAAAGTAGCAGCAAAACCTCCATGTGCTGTTGTCAGAGGCATGCCAGGAACAAGAAGACCACTCTTCCAGGCATCAGTCTTTGCCTTCCAGCACCTGATGCTTGGCCCGAGAATGGCATCAAGCTGTAAGTGTCTGTTGTTGACAGCAGAGGATATGTACAAACATTCTTGCTTTTGTTTGCTCCTTTCTCGCTTCTGGCTTTTGCCACCAAATTCTCCTTTCTAAGGCCCCACAAGAGAGAGAAGACAATTTCCCAGGTTCCTGTTGATGTCTCCTTCTCCTCCCTGGACTCAGAGAGGGGCCTTATAGGAGGGAATAACAGCTTTACCTGCAATCACACCAAGAGGGTTTTGATACCTTGCTCCCTCCAGGGTCATGAGAAGGGAACATGGGGAAGGCCTTCTGCAAGCTGAACAAGTTCTGCAGCTGCCAGTTCTGTTGCATCTTCCTTGCCTTAAGTCACCACCTCACACATTAAACCTTCCCTGTTGCAACTCATTTCCCGCTGCCTTGTCTTCATGACACTCTTTGAGAGGGGTCTGTACCTGTCCAGGACCTCTCTTTCTGCTGCAGCACCGCAGGTTCTCTCCAGCTCCCACTGTCCTCAAGTGGTCCCATAAGAGGAACCCACAGGGTTCACAGGCAGAGCTTGGAGAAGTCGTCCCTGGCCAACTTGGCTACTCCCTGTTAATCCTTGAGTCGGCAAAGGTAATTCAGATGGCTCAAAGAGGTGAATGGGAGTGCAGGGGCTTCTGATCTTTCCTCTTGGCTTCTGTCATATGAAAAGGAGATGGGGACTGGGTTTTTCCTCCTAACAGTGTTAAGTGAGGTGTCCCTGTGCCTTAAGAAAGGGATACTCAAATAATTGGGGGGGGCAAAAATTTTCTTACGCACTCATAAAATCCTAGAAAAGGCAAAATACAGCCATTGTTTACTTATTGAGGTTCAGGCAGCAAACTGAGATCTCAGTCGTGGCTGAGATCCCCAGAGGGATGGGCACTACGCACATCTCAAGCAGTCCCTATTGCAAGGACTGACATTTACAGTAGTGTCTGATACGATGTCAGCCTGCTCCATGCTGACATGGCAGAGCTCACATGCATACCTCTAAATGCTTTTCTCTCCCAAACAACACTGGACCTGTCAACTGTTTATTGGGAATGGTCCCTGGCCCTGTCTAATGTCCAAACTTGAACTGCACTCATGTAAGGCTTGGAAAAGAGCCAAAACCATGCCAGAGGCCATGCTACCAACTCAGCAAGGTCAGTGACTGTGGTGGGCCTGTGCTCAGACACTATTAGCTTGACCAGTCTAGACATAGCTGAAGAATACAGTTCCTCCTTCAGGAAAACCACAGCTCAAGGACTGCCAAATAGGCAGAGGAATAAGGACATCAGTTTTTAGCATATTTAGTTTATGTACAAGTTACTGTGATTTTCTGCGAGTGGGTAAGAGGAAACGTGAGGTAAGGCCTTGTAAAAGGCAAAGGACTTTGCAGGTGACCTTAGAACCATTGGATGTAGTTACACATGTGAAAGATGTCCCAGAGGTGACCTTGGGGAGCTGACAAAGAGAAGCTTGTTGCCTTGGCAGAACAAATAAGCCACAGATGGAAGAACAAGTAGATAACAGCAGTCTTGACAAGAAAACATAAAAGTGGACAAGCCTGAATTAAGCCAGTCTTGAAGGTCCTTAGTCTCTAAATGACTGATAAGGGAGAATAATTAAACAGGAAAGGGTAAAGAGATGGGAACCATAAAATAATCAAACTTGCTAGCGAGCAGCAGCCACTAAAATTAACGACTTTCTTCTGCCCCAGTACAAGGATTTTAATCTTCTGCTTTCATTTAGGCAGCTCCTGTCTCCACCTTAATGTTATTTTTATATATTACACTTTCCTGTGAATATAGCAGATGGTGAATATAGCAGATGTAATTTCTATATGAAGTCAAAGAAGCCTCTCACAGCTGCGCAGAACAAATACTAATGCCCAGAATATCTTTAGAGAAATATAACTGTAAAAGGGTTTAATTTGTAGGAAGAAATAGAAATCTGAAATTCATGCATGCCTGCAGTCCCCCGTGTGCTATATTCCAGCTACAGATGACAGCACCAGTGGGGCGGCCAGGCTATAGCAGCCGCCTTTGCAGAGAACCTGTAAATTCAACAGCAGCTGGACCCATCGTATGGCTGAATGGCAAGGGAAGGTGTAGCTGTTGTTTTCTGTAACTCTGTTTTATGGATCCCTGGTCATGGAGTGGGACCTTGTTGTGCTAGGCATGCTGCCACCGTTTCAGTCAGTCTGCATCCCTACACAGAAAGGAAGAGAGCTGCAATATTTGACCCTTTGGAACCTTTCCCTGTCTCCCCCTTGCCATCAGCATAAGTACTGACTGAGCTATGTGAAAGGTGTTGGGAAATAAATCCCAGCCCCTACTCTCAGCTGCATCTAGTGGGGCACTTTCAACACCATTTGGAAGATTTCATTTTAATTGACCTTCAGGCATGACTTATTTTTGTGCTCTGGGTATTTTTAAGATGAACCCAAAGGAACTCCTAAATATCTCACTGTCGAGAGTGGAGGAGGACACGTGCTGTTGCTGTTTCCAATCGCTCTGAAGGGTCTGGAAAGTCCCTGTGTGGAGTTTTCAGCTTTAAAGAGAGTTTTCTAAATGTAGAAAGCATGAGCCCAT
>NW_009259313.1:768170-782340 GCF_000687185.1 Egretta garzetta | reverse complement strand
GTGGCATGTAGTACCTGTCCAATGTCATATGGCTGAATGGCCAGAGGAGCGAGACAACGGTGAGAACCCCTGTACTTCAGTGTGAGGTGCCCACACACTTGCAGGGCTACAAGAAGTTTGTGTGTGTTATTTGCGACCACACATCAGGGGTGAACAGCTTGTCGCGGATGGAGTGAGAGGGAGGCAAAAATAATATGGTTTATTGGTGTAAAAGAGTGAGTTAATGAAGTTCAGTGGTAAATGCGACAATAGTTTATAAGATTTGATGGCAAGGTACACTTTGTTATTTACTGCACAGAGGACAGGGTCAGACAAGGCTGTCAGGGAGACCCTCCCGTTGAGTCATGAGGTTCAGAAAAGATCCCTTTGCTTTCCAAACTCCCTCAGAGAGGAGTCTAGGTGCGGCTGGATCCAATCCTAGTCCCAGACTTGGTCAACGGTTTATGTCTAAAGGATTATAAATGCGCAATTAATCCTTTATGTCACTTAGCTAAGATTTCAAAGTTAGCATGCTGTTAGTCACTTACTGAGAATCTGTTGTGGTAAGGAATCTCTCAACCTCGAGGAGTAACCTTGAGAGGCGTCCCTGCTCAAGGGGAGATCCTGGCGTGCAGCCCGCTGCCGTGCAGGAGAGCTCCAAGGGCTCTTGGGCTGCTCACTATTGATGGGGGTAAGATAATTGGCTCATAGTCATATTTGCATCCTGACCACTGTGCTTAGGTGGGCATGTTCCACAATAGCCCTTGGCTATTATATTGTTATCCGCCTCCTCCGCATCCACTGGGTGCATCCTTCAGGACCAGACCAGACACATCTATCACCACCGCCACAGGTGGTTATCACTTGAATGAGGTCAAAGGAGGGGGAGTCAGTGACGAGGGGGGAGCACACCGCTACACAGCTGTGTGAGGAGATAGAAAATTGTTGGCTTCCCACTTTAAGTATGGTGGTACTTGCAACTAAACTGGAGTGGAAAGGAAGTTTTGTAGCTAGGGGATGCTACAGCAGGTTTTTGGTTAGACCAGGGTCCCTACATCTCAGCTGAGAAGCAGCAGGTCCAGGCTGGAAGTGTGACTGAGCAGCTGCTTCCCTGCCCTGGCTGTGTGCGCCGCAGCTCATCTGCCCTTGATCTCTACTTGGCTGGAACAGGGAGGCAGGGGAAGCTGCTCTTCACCTCTTCCCAGATGGTGTGTCTGGTGTTTCTGTGTGGCTGGCCATCCATGCCACACATCGAAAGGACACACAGGCTCAAGAGTGCTGGATGTCTTCCGACAGCCTGCTCCCAATGGGATTATGCTTGGAGCAATTGCATAAGGGAGGGCTACGAGACTGAATAGTTTGGGTAGTCTCCAAGTCTGTCTAGTCTCAAGCTAGTAAGCAAAATTAATATACCCCACAAGTTACCCTCTTGGCTTGTTTTTTCCTGGGGAGCAAGGAAAGGAACTGAATTAGGGTTTTGTGCTGCAGGGGCAGGGTATTTAAATTGCGTTTCTCCTCTCATAGGATTGCAGGGGGTTAAGCTTCCTTGGAGAAAGAGCATCAGAAGAATAAAGGAGGACTTAGACTGCTGGGTAAAGAGGTAACTGGTAGTGGCTACAGCCTAATTACTGTGCCTGCATATCTAATTAACTTTTTTCCCCTTTTTTTCCTGAAATGTTACTGGAGTAATCACTGCTATTACTTGTAAACAATCATTCTAGAAGGTGTGAATTCCTATGCTGCTGTGTTTATCATGATTCATGACTGTATGCCCTGGGGGGAGGGTGTAGTCAGCTTGGCATAAGCAGTTCTGTGCCAGATGCAGGGTGGTTCATATTCAGAAATGTTATTTACAGAGATACAAGTGGGGGAAGGCGGGGGGGTGGGGTGGAGGGGGTGGGGAATGGGCAGAAGGAAAAGAATCAGAGGACCAAGGTCCCAGATAGCCTGGAATGTGCAGGATCAGATATCTGCATTGGAGCACTTACCCCCTTAATTCATGTTTCCCAGGATCCCTGTCTCTTACAGATCATTTCTCTTCTCAATGAACATGTGCCTTCATATAGCTATTTCCATTCCAGTCATAGCCCTTGTTTATGTCACTAAAAGACCTTGTCACATTTGACTGTGTTATTTTTATTTAATGACTAAATCAGTGGGGGACCATGGAATATGCAGTATACAAATTTTTAAATCAGCTTAAATGTATGCATCAACATGGTTTAAAAAATAGTGGAGGGACTTAGAGTAATGATGCTTAGGTGCCACAGAGTTTGGCTGGTGAGGGTTCTGGTGTTAATTAGCCATTTAGGATCACTGAATCACAGAATCATTTAGGTTGGGAAAGACCCTTAAGATCATCAAGTCCAACCGTTAACCTAACACTACCAAGTCTACCACTAAACCATGTCCCTAAGCACCACATCTGTCTGTCTTTTAAATACCTCCAGGGGTGGTGACTCAAGCACTGAGTTACAAAGATTGATTAGGGAACATACCAGTGAAGTTCACCAAAGACACCAAAATAAGAAAAGAAAGAATGTCAGATAATTACAAAAAGGCTTGATGAATGATCCATAAACACTGAAGAGGTATATGTATGTATCATCTAAGAATCAGTAATTGCCTGGGATTCAAGAGACTCAGGTTAAAATGCCCTATTTAAACATCTCCATTAAATGCAAAATTGCATTTAATTGGTATGATACCAGTTAGCTCTGCCCAGGCCATGGAAACTTGCTCCCAGGGCATAGCATTATGTGAGGCAGAGAATAGTTATGGCATGCCAAGCTAGAAAAAATAAGTAGGTATTTATTTCTTTAGAGGCTATTCATTGTCTTCCCAACATCAGTGTTTCCCCTAGCTCCAGTCTGGTGCTTGGTTACCTCCTGCATTCTGTTGTTGCTCCATTCACATAAAACCTGGGTGGAGAGAAGTGAAAATTAGATATGAAGAAGTTGTGACAAGACATATAAAGCAGGTCCCGTGGTAGGGGAATAAGCTTGAAATGGTTCCAATGTCACAGAAAGTAAAGGAAGGACGTAGCAAACTGACTCAACTTTTAAGGTACAAAGAGAAAGGTTATGGGGACTTTACTTAAGAAAGGGACAGGGGAAAAAAAGGATTTAAATAAAACAGTAAAGGAAAAAAAGTTGGTTTAAGTGGGGCTTAAGAAGGGTAAATAAAATATTATTCTACAGAAGCTTTAATCTGCTACTGCCAAGAAGTGTTTTCCTATCATCCTACTAACTGGCAACAATACACACATGGGACTAAACTAAGGAACTTGTTTTGATCCATATATGCGTGACTGTAGCCCTTTACAAACTATACTTTCCTTGCAAAGATGGGATGAAAAAGTAAGAAAGGAGTAAGTGCAATCATGAGAGGCATGAGAGAATGAATAAATCCTTCAAGCAATTGCTCTCCAGAGCAGTGGACGGATCTCTGGCTGTACCAATGTGCATATTTCATGTATGGGACTGCTGCCACCTTCACCCTCCCTGTTTTCTGAGGCTTTTGAGCTAGAGCCCGGTGAGGCTTATGGTTGTTGGCCACTTGGTTTGAGGTGAACTTGGATTGTTGGGTTTTTTCAAGTCTGTAGCCTGCTTCCTGAAGCAGACCTGAAAAATGTAAACCAGTATAAATCCACACTAACAGACCACCAGGAAAGCAAGCTACTGAGCCTTACTCTTTCAGCCTGATGATACTGGGCAACCCAAAAGATTCAATTCTTTGGCCCTGCCCAAAGTCTCTAGGTTGTTTTTGTGAATGCTGATGCAATCACAACAGCAAAAGATTACCAGGGTGTTGAGGGTATTTTCTGTGTATGTGTATGTGTGAAATCCAAAATTTGATGGGCAGATTATTACAGTTTTGTTTTAGTGTTCGAAGAGTGCCTACTGCCAAGAATACAGAGGGACTTTTGTGACTAAATTCCTCCTCTCACAGGGTGAGAACTCCAAGAAGCAAAAACAGTGTACAAACAACCCATGATTAAAAATGAAATCACTAAAGAACTTGTATGCCTCACTTCTGCATTGACCAGCTACAAGATGTCAAAATTGGCTTGGTTTTTTTAGCTGTATTTTCAAAAATTTGCTCTCTGATCATTTCAGATGTTTTGGCATGCAAAACCACTGCTGAAAATTTAGGACAAAATATATTACTGAAAAGAAAATTTTGAAGAGTTTCATTTAGGGCTTTTTTTTTCCTTTATGTTCTGCTAAAAATTTACTTGTTAAAAATCAGTCATCACTTGTTGGCAAAGTAGGCAAGTAGTTTAAATTCTTCATTCTTTGTTGTTTTCAGGAGATTTGTGTCATGGTTTGATTGTGCAAACATTTACTAAACTCATGTTGTGTGCTTCATAGGTCACTGTGTTTCTTGGTGAGTTAGGTACACAACATATAGTTTAATAAAGAGAAGCACTTAGTGAAAAAGGAAAAAAAAAAAAAATCCACAATACTTGCAAAGACATGCAGAGGAAAAGATATGAATATGCATTGCATCCCTCCTCCAGGTCTCCTCTGCAACGTATGCTCTCGTCTTCCTTGTAGTAACATCTTTTGCCTATCCTAACGTTAAATTACTTGTGCGGTGAGTGATCCCATGGGCAGCAAGATACACGGTGTTAATGCTCTCCGTGTTTAAGAGTGGAGCGGGAGCGTGGCACCGGGCGCTGCCCAGGCTCTGCCTTCACCTCACCCGGCATCCTTCCAGCCAGCCGTCGGCTCTGCCTTGCACGAGGCTCTCCAGACAATTTGACAGTTCATGCAGAAGTGCATCCCAATGCTTTTCAGAGCAGCTGTCTTCCAATATTTTTTTGCTCAGTCTACTTTATGAAAGAATAATTGTCTGTCCAAAGCACTTAGTGAAAAAGGAAAAAAAAAAAAAAAAACATCCAGACTTGCACATGCCTAAGTTCAGTGCTGTTCTTCAAATCCTGGAATAGCCATTTTGTTAAACAAGTCATTTTGTGGCAGCAGAACTAATGAAGCCTGGTTTCCTATGGTTTTTTGTCTCATGGGTGATTGACTTTCACTATCTAAGAGGATGTGAGCCCCAGGCAAAGCTTTTCCCATCATTGGGGTGTTTATATAAGGGCTTTCTCCCATGAGGCTTCTCTCATATCTTGAACTCACAACTGCAAGTTTTCTCAGAGCCAGGACTCTGATAGCATCTCTACCCATCTGTCTGTTTTCAGGAAAAAAAAGGAAGAGGAATTCAGCTATCTCTCACCAGTGTTAGAAGCTGGTTGGAAATATCATTAAGAAGTTGATGGAATTAATACACAGGTGAACACAAAAAGAATGATCACACAGGCTCCAATTTTGTTGGAAATTCTACTGAAAATAACTCTGCCACTTCAGGATGCAATACTGCAATGAGGATCAGAGATATTTTGTGTGCCTGAAAACTGGTTCAAACCCTTTCCCATAAGAGAAGGCAGATCTGATGGTTTATTTCCTGGTTTTCAATGTTCTGTGCACAACAGCAGATGTGTAATGTGTTTCCAAAATGGTGCCTTTGTCCTTTTCTTTTGGTGAGTCCACACAACTACCACCATCAGCTGTTGATTAACTATGCTGTTTAATCCTGACTTCATAGATTTGCACTTTGGAACAGAAGATTTCCATTTTGGCCCTACTATAAAAGCCTGCACTGGTAAATGTCAAGCCTAATTTTTTAGTTTTCACAATTGCACGCTCATTCGTAATTGTGTAGGAAATTACCCGGTCAAATACAAAGTATCGACTGCTATTTTTATAAGAATGCTGTTCTTCAGTGCAGTCCACTGAAACAACTTTGAGCGCTTCATGTATATATTTGGATAGTAAAGGCAAAGTCATAAAGAGATAGTCCTAGCACAGCCAGGATATAGCAATGCCTATATTAAAGTCAGTGAAGTAAAACTCTAGTGTGTATCCTTTGATGCTCTGCCTCAGTGATGCAATATAAATGTACATTTTAATGGTGCTTTTACAGCACTTGAACTCTTGGCTATAGTGAAATGCAATTTTTCATCCTTGATGTTTTTGGAACACGTTGAGAGCATAATATCCATGTTTTTCATAGATTCCAGAGAGACCTCCCTCCAGCTTTTCTTTTGCCCACTCACAGCTAACCCTGCCTTGTTTGGGTGCTGGGCAACTCTTTCAAATTAGTCATCATCAGTGAGGTAAGAAGTGGAGTTTGAGTTAGCCGTCTATGTTTTAATTAAATGAGAAACTCCGGATTCTCACTAGACAGATTCTTAGGTTTGGACCTTATTCCTTCTGCTTAGAGTCTGAACGGCAAGAAATTTCCTGACTGTTTTTAAATTACTTGTATTTTTGTGAGAGGGTCCCATGCAAATTTAAGAACTGCAGGGGAAATAAGTTAATAATAGTATCTAGAACTTTTCAGTCATCCATTTCCAGAGGCTTTAGAGAGGTATCCTTAGCTCCACTTCACATGTGAGGAAACTGAGGCACAGAGGATTGAAGTGACTTGCCCCAGACCATGCAGCAAGTAAGAAACAGAACTAGAGTGAGGAGCTCTCATTTTTAAGTTGTGCCAATACCATTCATACACATGCTGTAGCCATCATGAGAGGAGGAGACTTGCAACATGCTAGCAGTGAACATTAGAGATTTTAACCTTTAGAAATAGCAATTATTTAACCTCTGTGGTTCACAAAACAAACCGAGTGTCTAAAGAGTAGAAAAAGCTAGAGATTTACACCTTCTGACATCATGATTGCACCAGTGGTCTAGCAAGAAGAAGCTTGTGTCTCTGCCTGCACTAGAGAGGAGGCACGCCTCCATGGCTGAGTCAGTCTTCACATGATTTCCTCTCTTGCTCAATGGAAAAATACTTCTTTGGGTACAGAATGGGATTCTACTATTTTCTACAGTACTCAACTGTGATGGTGGCTGGGCTCTCAAGCTCTCACAAGAGAATTATCCTTCCTTTCCTTCTGTGCAGATGCCTCATATTTCTTACATACCATCTGATCTAATGTTTTACTAGATGAGCCATCTGATACTTAATCATAATCTAAACAAGCTTATTTTGTCTATGTGTATCACAGTAGGAACCTGGGCAGGGCAGACCAAATTTTGAACTGCTGTCCTGGATTGTGCTGTCTTATCTGAGTAGCTAGAGGTGGAGAAATACTTGTGCTACACTTTCTACCTCCAATGCCTAGAATCACAGCTTTTCAGCAGCCAGAGGATGAACACATCTGATGATGCTTTTTTTGATTCTCTTACAGGCTTCCTCAGACAGAGAGGGAGGCAAGCAGGAGAATGATAGCTTTACATATTCTCCTGCAAAAGGGGAGAAACAGCAAGAAACTATGGTGGGGAAAGAAGGGAAACTACAGATAGATGAACTCAGTTTTGAAACAGTTTGAAGTGATCCTTTTTTGCTTAAGCCCTTCAGAATCTCAGTGGCACCCATTACATAGCATGGTCACAGCACAGGAACTGAGATGCGAACGCCAAACAAACAGTAGAGAAAGGGGAGATGTGCTTACATCTGTTTTAAAGGAGAGCAGTGTAAACATTACACTGAAATCTTCCTGCTTTTTTTTTCACTGCCCAACAACAGCTTTTGCTTTAAAATGATCCCATATTCCTAAAGCTGTGTACTATTGTTTCATACTGGTAAACCATCTTCTGTTTGTCGTCCTATTTTTTTTTTTTTTTATTTCCCCTAACAACCCACACTGTGAGCCAAGGGAGATTAAGATGAGGTTTTCATTTCATTCAAAGCTCTGGAATCCAGCCCACTGGAACTTGTATCTTTTGAAGCTCTAATAATTAACATGCCTGCATTCCTTAAACTGCAGCGCTCACCAGAATGTGCTTCCTGCAGAGCTGAATGAGGGCGAGGACATTGTCTGGTCAGGAGGAAGAAAAGGATGGTGACCCTTCTTGGAAGGATCCCTTGCTGTCTTTGGGATGGTCAGAGGAGAGGATTCACCTGAGCTGGGGGTGGCCAGAAGGCTCTTGGTCCTTTTGCACATACAGGAGGTATGTAGGATGTGGCTCTGACTCTTTAGTCCTCCTTTTTAACCTATCTAAGAGCAGGGTCTTTCCCACCCCAGGGCTCTGCTTACTGTAGAGATAATCCGGTTCCTTGTCAATCCAAATTTGGAAGCAGATATAAGAGAATTCTGTCAACCTAAAAAAAGTTGTGATTTCTAACAACTGGTCAGAGGATACAACTTCGTTTCCCAGACCCCTTCCTCCCTTGTGTAAAAAGAGGCCAACTGAGGCCCTATCCAGTCACTGGGCTGGAAGACTCTCTTCTCTGAATCAGCTCCCAGATAAGCAGAAATTACTTTGAAATGGCAAAGGGGAGTGAGTGTCAGTGGGTAATGTTTCACACACAATATGGCCTGAAGTAAGTACCCAGATCCTCCTCTGAAGTGCCAAGGAATTCATTTGGCCTGTCAGTAGGATGCAGTCCTTGCTGACCTTCATTCACATGTGATCTCTCAGCGTCTGCGGTGTGACCATAACATACAGTTTATCTCATTTAGAGTTTTCTTAAGCTATCATCTCAGGGAGGTTATGAAGTCCACTCCCTCTCCCAATCAGTTAAACCAACATGACTTGTCATAGAGATTTGTCTGATCTATTCTAAAATACCACCCATAATGACCTCTCCAGACAAGCTATCCAGTATTTTATTTTCTTCTTTGTTAGAGGACTCTTTTCCCCAAATTTTTCGTACTGCAAATCAAGCATTAATTCTCATCCTGTCCACACTGGACCTGGAAAACAGTTTGTTCCTTTCCTTTTCTTTTTGCAGCCTTACACGCTGAAGATTGTTATCAAGT
This sequence comes from Egretta garzetta, assembly GCF_000687185.1. Taxonomy (NCBI): domain Eukaryota; kingdom Metazoa; phylum Chordata; class Aves; order Pelecaniformes; family Ardeidae; genus Egretta; species Egretta garzetta. The sequence continues at coordinate 773,528 of NW_009259313.1, read as the reverse complement.
CTCCTCTCTTTTTCTCTAAACAACTCCAATTTATTCAATCTTTCCTTCTACGTCAGGTTTTCTGGACCTCAGATTAATTTCCATTGCTCTCCTCAGGGCTATCTCCATTTGGCTCCATCTGTGAAGTGCAGTGTCCAAATGGGGCAGAGTACTTCAGCTGAGCTCTTTCCCATGCTGAGAAGGTGAAAGCATCTAGCCTTTCTATATGTTTCACAGTCCTACCAGCATTTGCTATTCCAGTGCTTAGGCCAACAACTATTCCTCAGTTTAAGGGTAAAGCAGTAATCTCTAGCCTATAGTCAAAGCAAAGCAGGTATTCGAACACCACGTTTCTGTACACCCCTGGCTCCGGGTGGACTGGTGGCTGAATCCACAGAGGGGTCTTATTTAGCTCCCCTTCTTCTTTCTTTCCTCTCTGCTCAGAAAGGGTGACAAGGTGTGGCTTCCCAAGGCAGACTGCCAACAGCTAAAATTTCCTATACAGCTGTAGAAATAAAGAACTATTGAGCACGCCTGGTCCCTACCACACCCTTCCCTTGCTCTGCTTCGCCCTTTCTAGCTGAAGTACCCTCCTCTGCCATCTGCTCGTGCAGGGAGGCACATATGGTCGCAGGGTACAACCCCTGTCTCTTCTCGTGCTCACTTTCCTTTTTTTTTTTTTTTTTTTTTTTGGAGGCAGACACAGATTCTGCAGGGTCAGAACTACAGCATGTTTCGTGCTGCATGGCTGGGGCCCACCTCCCTTGGTATGCTGGGCTTTTTTCTAGTATTTTAGGGAGATAAAAGCTTCTAGGCTGGCCATTTTTATTTCACTCTCAGGTAATAGCAAAGGTGCCCTATAAGTTCAGAAGGATTGGGTGGCACATCCCTACTCTGAGACAAAGCTTGAGCGCTGCTTTTTTGCCTTTTTTTTTTTATTTGATGGAAAGTTGATGCTTTACTTCACTGATGTCCCTGGCAGGAGAAGGGAACAGGCAGTCCTGAAAACTGCTTTAAAAGCACCTCATAGTTATATTGTGACCACGTCTGAAGCTGAATGCAAGGGCTCGGTCTTTTGAGATGCTGAGAGCACTCAGCTGCCTGGAGGTCAACAGAAGTTAAAGTCACTAAGCATTTCCTAGGAGGCTCTTACCACCCAGTAGGACAAGAACCGCCTGAAATGAGTAAGTGACTGGCCTGGTTGCCTGCTTGTATTAAAACCAGTTGTATGAAACTGACCCAGAGAGGAGAAGAAACTAAGAATTTAATCTGGAAAGGGGGGAAGTTTCACTACACTTGGATGCGGGTTTGGGGAGCATGAATACTACCAGAAGTTATTTTTTTCTGTTACTGATGGTGGTTTTTTTATCAGCCAGCACAATGAGGTATATGTTGCAGAATAAGAATAACATCCATGCCAAATCTAACAGAGCAGGCATTCCTAGCTGTGCAGAGGAAGACAAGGGTTTTTTTAATTCTTCATATGGTAGGAAAAGTAATTTTTTCCAACTTTGCATAACTTAAGGAACAGCTGGATACATGTGGTGGGTTGACCCTGGCTGGACACCAGGTGCCCACCAAAGCGGCTCTGTCACTCCCCCTCCTCAACTGGACAGGGGAGAGGAAATATAACAAAAAGCTCACGGGTCGAGGTAAGGACAGGGAGAGATCATTCACCAATCACTGTCTCAGGCAAAACATACTTGACTTGGGGAAATTAGCTTAATTTACTACCAATCAAATCAGAGTAAGGTAGTGAGAAATAAACCCAAATCTTAAAACACCTTTCCCCCAACCCTCCCTTCTTCCTGGGTTTAACTTTACTCCTGCCTTCACCTAAGCAGTGCAGGGGGACAGGAAATGGGGGTTGTAGACAGTTCATCACACATCGTCTCTGCCATTCTTTCCTCCTCAGAGGGAGGACTCCTCACATTCTTCCCCTGATCCTGTGGGGTCCCTGTCACAGTAGACAGTCCTCCACAAACTTCTCCAACGTGAGTGCTTCCCACAGGCTGCAGTTCCTCACAAACTGCTCCAGCGTGGGTACCCTGTGGGGTCCTGCCAGTGAACCTGCTCCAGCCTGGGCTCCTCTCTCCACTGGTCCAAAGGTGGACCTGTGGACGTCCATGGGCTGCAGGGGGACAGCCTGCCTCACCAGGGGCTGTACTAGGGGCTGCAGGGGAATCTCTGCTCCGGCGCCTGGAGCGCCGCCTCCCCGACCTTGGTGTCTGCAGGGCTGTTTCTCTCACATATTCTCAGTCCTCTCTTCAGCTGCAGTTCCACAGGTTTTCCCCCCCCCTTCTTAAATGCGTTATCCCAGAGGCACAACCACCATTGCTGATGGGCTCAGCCTTGGCCAGCAGTGGGTCCATCTTGGAGCTGGCTGGCATTGGCTCTGTGGGACATAGGGAAAGCTTCTAGAGCAGCTTCTCACAGAAGCCATCCCTGTAGCCCCTCTGCTACCAAAATCTTGCCACACAAACCCAATGCAATAGATTTACTTTCAAAGTTTTCAATAAAATCTACCTTTCAGATGAGAATAAGCATGAAAAATTTAAAGAGACTTTTTAGACAGCAGAGGAAATGTTGGGGTTCTCAACCCTGACTAAGGCTACTTGGTCATGCTTTCCAAAAATAAGATAAAGATGCTTGAGGAAATGATTCAATAAGATTAATACTCTGCATTCCAAGAGTTCTATGTTATCTTGTTTGTCTCCCTACAAAGGGAAAGTAGAAGAAAGATATACTGTGTAGAGCAAAGGCTTTAGTTCAGACAGCACATGAAAAGGAAGGCTAGAGAAACAGTAGCAGCACGCTTTACCCAGTGTAGGCATGCACTCAGCTATTGCACCTTGAATGATTTGTCACACCTTGACTGTGTCCAGTTAAGTCAATGGCAGAACTCCTGAAGTAACAAGCTAGTTTGTTGTAGGACCAGGCTCTTTATATGTTTAAAAAAAAAAAATAATCTTTACATCCAAACTATCACATGTTTATTTACTACAGTAGATTATCTTTAAAGTTTCTTAGCAATAAGACCCAGTGTTGCTCAGAATCACAAAAGCTGTGGCTTGGATATATGTGGTGCTTTGCAATGCCAAAGGTGACTCCTATGTCATTTGAACTAATTAAAAACACAGGGAAAGTGATTGAATGATCGATTTTGACTGTCCGCACTGTAGATGCTATCAGAGGATTTAATTCCATAGCAATTGGTTGCAAATATCTAGTGATTGATGATGCAAATATGCCATGATTTACTCTCACCATGGGCTTCATTTAGGTACCTAATGTCAGTCTGTGGTACCATACACAGCCTTTGAAAAGCAGCTTTTATAACTAGTCTTTGCTTTAATGAAAACCAGAATTCTTTTGGGAACTGAACAATAAAATTGTTAGGCGTTTGTTTTTCTAGCTGAGCTTCCAGTGACAAAATATATAAGGCATATAGTACAATTGGTTTTCATCAGAGAGATGGGACAGATGATGTCAGGGTATAAAGAGTACATTACTCTTTATACATACAAATGTGTATTATGTAAGTAAACATTTTTTTAAAAAATATATTGGGAGATCGTTCAGTCAAAACAAATATTTTGTTCAATGTGTTTACAGAATCAAAGAAACTGATCTTTCTGCCTTTGTGCTTTAAAACTCTGTGGCTTGAACTTTATTTTCTAAGTTTCCATAGGACTGTCCAAATTGGTTAGCTATTAGAGCCATATTTTAAGGTTTATTTTCAGTTTTTCTTGCAGTCTATCTAGTACTTATCAGTTCCAGGAAAAAATCTTGACATAGAGGCTGGGTCATTTTTCAATTCAGTGGGTTTTTAGTGGCTTTTTTCTCCTTATAGTTACGGCATAATTCTATATTGTTTAGCTTGCAGATGAGAACTTCACTTACAAAAGGTAGAAACACAGAATTCCAACAGCAAACCAAAGCCATAACAATGTAATGAAATATCGCAAGTATTATTGCAATGAAATTATTGCATGAGATTTTATGGCTTATGTGATTAGATGTCCAACCCTTCTTAGGAGGGAGGGCTGGAGACTAGTTGTGGGACCTGCTCACAGGATGTGGTAGAGACATGATGGCTTCTGGGTTGAAGTGCCTGGCTAAGTAGGAGGATTCCAGGTCTTCCCCTTCATCAGTGTGGGGCAGGGGATGGCAGCAACAGTTCTTGGGAGGCAGAGGCAATCTTTTGCGTGGCATTAGCCTGCAGCCTGGATGGCACCCGCAGGCAGCCGCTTGGTGTGCAGTAGGTTGGGACTACACACAAATGCTTTTGCCTTAAGAATTTTTTTTTTAAATCTCTTAATCACTGTCTAGAGAATAGCTTTGTGACCAGTAAAGCTGCTGAGGTCTAATATACAGCTTTCTGTCTAATGGGTAGATCTTGTCTGATCTGCAGTGCAAATGCCAGCCAAACCTGTTCTCAGAGCTGGGATACCCACAGTGTTTTGCACTTGCTGATGTCTAATACTGTTGTCATTTTTCAGTGGAGCAGTAATAGAAGCTTCTCCTCAGTTCACTTTAACAACCTTGTAGGAATTGAATATATTTCACATCCCTATTCCTCTTAAAATATGACTGAAATTGGCCATATGCTTAGAAGTTACGAAGGGAAGACACGTATCCTGATTACACATTTTCAATATCTTAGGAAGCTAGGCCAAGAATAATAATGATATCAGTTTGTTAAATAAAATATTGAATCTTATCATGATGTTTTTGGACACAAACTCTCCAGGTTTGGCAGGATCTCATTTGGAAAATGAATTATACATTATAGGGGTTCCCTGGAAATTCAATTGTCTGCAGATTCCTTAGTAGGACAGATCTCTGTCTTCTGGTCTCCCCCATATGAAAGACAGGTGATGGAAAAAGATATGCATTAACTTATTTAGATTGTAGGAAGTCAAAGGGGAAATGAGTTCAGATGGTTTATCTACTTTCAGCGTTATATAACAGAATAGGTCTGATGTTGGTCAGCCATGTCAGAGGGAGCTGATTTGTATTCACTATTTGTAAAATTAACTAAATGTGGATTTTGGAGTTTAACGTTAGGATTCTACTTCTTCAAACATTGAGTAAATCCTTAACACAGTAAGTGACGCCTGCACAGATGTTTAGCACATGCTCTGCTTGAAGTATCTGTTGATTGCTGAAATAAGGCCCCTGATTGTCTTCGGAAAAAGCTACTTGATTGGTCTTTCAGGATAAAATTAAAGTTAAGAAATTAAAAAAAAAAATTCTTTTTACTATCTTATAATGAATGCATAAGACCAGGGTTGCATCTGAAGTAGGCAAAAATATTTAGTAGTTTAAGCAGATCTTTTGGGGAAAGTTTTGCTTTGTTGTTTGATTTTTATTCCC
>NW_009259313.1:737192-768051 GCF_000687185.1 Egretta garzetta | reverse complement strand
AAAAAGTCAGGAAAATAAAAAGTGGAGCAAACACTAAAACATAGGAGCATGCTTCCAAAATTATAAAATTTTAAAAATCTGAAAACAATAGATTGGAGAATTCTTCCAAATGTCTTAGTGGCACTGTGATCAGAGGTCAAAGAACTGGTAGGTTTTAAAGCCAGGAAGGGTTATTAATATTCATCTCTTTCAGCTTGCTTTATAGGACAAACCATAGAATTTCACCCTGCAGTTCTTGGTTTGTGCCCAGAACATCTGAGCCAGGTGTGAAAAAATTCAATATTGACATAAACTTGAAGTCATGGAGAATTTACTGCCTCCTTTCACAAGCTGTTTAACTGCTTAATTTCCTCACAGTAGAAATTTGTGTGCTTTACCATTTAAACTTATCTAAATTAATCTTCTAGCCATGGGATCTTGTTATGTCGTTATGCACAGCATTAAAGCATCTGTTTTTATAATGTGAACACCAGCGCCTGCACTGAGTCAAGGACATCTGCTCAGCAACATGAGGCTAACACTGAAATGTGTGTCACAGCTCTGAGCGCATGAACATTTTTCCCAAAGTTAGAGTATCTCATCAAGCATGGAAATGGGAAGCCTGTTGAGTTACTAGCAACTGAGGTGAAAGACCAGGCAGTTTTAGTACCAATTACTAGTTTCCCATGTGTCTCTCCCAAGTGGTAATATCCTATGAGAGGCTGTGATTTGAAATAGCCACCACGCTGATACATAAGATGGCAGAGCTACGTCTAAGAGGGAGAAAACACTGGTTCAACTCTTTGGTTTGTTGTCTTTCCAGAGCTAAGAGTATGTTGCCTGACAGAGACCAAATATCAGTCTGGTCACTTCTATCACCAGAAGCACAATCTGTCATTTTTGCTGAGGTCATGAAGGTAACTAACTTGATTCTGTCTCTTCTATGTCTGGCAATGCATTTTGAAAAACACGCTTGACATTTCTTGTCTCCTTCCTAGCATACAGAATCAGCATAAATATGAAGGTTTAAGTGAGCAACATATTTTGACGGAAAGTCTCCATCAAGAGAGAGTGAAAAGGCAGAAAACTATTCAAGAAATTTTTATAGTGACATTTTGATTTTGAACGCTTAGGATAACTATATCAGGGGAAGTCAATGATCTTCAAATACTGCAGTTAAAGGTTTTGGGCACACAGAATGTATTAATGTTTTATTTGTGAAGCCTGCAATTGATTTGCCTCTAATACTTTACCATTTTAATTTGTATTATAAACAGGAATGTAAGGTACTTTTTTTCAAAAAGCAGATTCTATCCCCTAAAAGCATAGTTTCACAGATTTCCACCAAACGCTCACAGAGATGTTGCTAAGCTTCTCTGAACATGAATGTTGGCTAATAAACAGTGCTGATTAATGATGTTTTCTGTGTATAGGCTAGTTCATTTCATGAACTGAATTATAAATAGCAGGAGAAGTGGCAGTTTTCAAAAGACACAATATTCAAGTTATGCGCATCCTTTACCCTCACCTCATCCTTCCATCAAGCTCCAAGTGCAAGTATTCCTTTTCCTTTGTCTTAAATATTCACATGAAAAGCAGTTAGTATTTACAGAACAATTGCTATGTTTGTTTGGATTTTTTCATAGATGTAGTGCTTCGTAGTATTTGCTCCTTGAAAACAATTTGGGAAAATATGTCTACGGCATAATTCAGATAAAAGTATTTGTAACAATAAAGACGGATGGTCGGATTTGAAGGAGAAGCATTCCTATCTGGTAACATGTGCAAGATATTACTGCAAACTTAGAGCTTCAGGCTCAACCCCACAAAGGGCATATGTGCTCAAGCTGGAAATACCAAAATAGAAAGCCAAAAAGCCCTCACTTTGCTGCCTCCCAGTCCTATAGTCATCAAGTCCCTCCCTTCTTGAGGTGCCTGGATTTCTATTGTGCACCTCCAGTTGGAGCTTACATTTCTGGCTATGCTTGGGGTGGTCCTGCAACCCTCAGAAGGGATCCAGTGCAGTCAGCAAGCTGAGAGCATATTTAACCCACAGCCAATTGGGTCAGGCCTGCATAAACACGGATATGACTCCCTCAAAATTTAAATAATGCTCATTAGTACCATGTACCACTTACCACAATAAGCTGAGGGTACCCTTCCTAGACCAAAGCTCAATTAATTAAATATATATGCCTATGTATGTATGTATGTGTATATATGCATATGTCTGTTGTTTATTAAAAAGAAGCTACAAATGATCTTTGGCACAGACACCAAGACCAGAACTCTTTCCTCCCAAATGAATGCCCTGACCACTGAGATAGAGTTAAGTTCTGTCTTGGGTTTACACTATATGACTTGACTTTCCTCAACCTGAGGGAAAAACCGAGCTTGTACCTGACCTCCTTGGCCAGGTACTCCCAGAAGCAGCATGGCCTGCTATATATCAATGCAGTACTGCATGGACATCTGACATCCTGCTGCCCCCGTTCTTCCAGGTTCACAGGTAAAAAACCTGTCTGGGAGCCAGGATGGCTGGAGGATGCTGTGGGACATGTGGCTCTGAAGGGGCCAGATCAAGTCATGATGGGCTCAATAGCTCTCCTAGCATGCTGGTCTCACAGGGCAGCTCTGAATGGACCTTGGCAGCAGGCTCCCAGGTATCTTGCTGTCAAGGGTCTGAACATAAGGAGGTGGCAGCAGCTTTTACTGCTGCCCTCAAGCATGAAAGCTCCTAATTTCCAAAAAGGAAAGATCAAATAGTGCAGTTACAACATTTGAAAGTGGGAAAGAAGGGGAACACAGTGAAAAATGGGGAAATTATCATCTCGTTGCATGTGTGGATCAATCTGCTTGTTTGTTTTCAACCACTTAATTAGAAAAGGACACATTAAAATTGTTCAGTGATTCCAAGACAATATGTTCTTCTGTTTTCAGTGGAAGTTTGGAGAAGTTCAAGTGACAAGTTAAGTTTGAATCATAGCCATGTGGATTGAATTCAGAGGGTTTTGCCTCCTACAAGGTAAGTTATCACATAGCATAGCATTGTCATTTTTCTAGTAGAAATGGGACTGTTTACTTGGGGACCTCGGCTTTGTGTGTGCATCTGCAATGTCACACATCTGGTGTTTGTCTCTGCAATCACTTTCTGCTAGTTTTGGTCTAACGTGTCTACTGATAGCTATGGTATCCACTGTCCTGTAGCAGGGAAATAGGTAATATTTTGCAGTTTGCTAAATCTATCTCCTCTTCTGCATGTTACTGCTTCCTTTGTTAGTCCTTTAGTGCAGCAGCATTCATGCCAGTAGAAAATAGGAAAGCATCAAAATTTCCTAGTGCAGGCAGAGACCCGCACACAATGGCTAAACTGGATTTGTCCAAACTTTTGCCATTTCATTCTTTCTCAGATGTTTTGTGGGGAAGTTGTTTGTGCTCTGACAAGCAGACTATTGTGTTTGTTTGTTTGTTTGCTTTTTAAGTGTTAGATATTTTAAAAAGTCCTTTTTTATGCTCCAGTGACTACACAAATTGCTACTATCTGTTAGTATTTGCCTAGAGGATTAGGACTAACATTTAGAATAATGTACCCTGCATGTCTCTTTGATTATTACAGAACTGCCGCATGAAGTATTATTTGGTGGCAATTTTATGATGTGCCCAAGTGGAATAAAATGTCTATTTTATTAAAAAAAGAATGTACCCAAGGACAGTGCAATGGGACCCTGATACAAATGTTTTGCAATAGGACGTATTCTCATGAAGCGATTTAGCATCTCAGCTGGGATTTAACTCCCAGAGAGAATTCCAGAATTGTCACTTACTGACACTGGTTTATTTTCAGTGGAGAATGCTGACTTCTCAGAAAAGGAGGAGGGGAGTGAAGAACCATCTCGTTTGTTTTATCCCTGTGTTTGGTGGGTCAGGGCAAAGTTATTTGGGGGCAATTCTGCTGCATTCCTTGTCAGATACTCTATCCTCAAGTGCTGAGCAGGGAATTTTATTGCTTTCACTTGGGGTAGTTAAAAATAATAAATTGTATTTGAGAATAGGAGATACATTTTATATGACTCTTGTAAACTTTGCCCTCAAAGATCTCCATCAGCTGTGCAAATGCACCAGCAATCCTGTTAACATCTGGCAAGCAGCAAACGGGGGGGAAAAAAGCAGTTTAAAAAAAAATCTTCAATATAGTATCCCAAAGCAAGTTTTCAGTTAGGGTTTTTTTTCCCCCTTATTTTGCATAAAGTGATCAGCAATTTCTTAGTCAGAAAATACACTGCTTCCACTGATCGTTCCGATTCTGGTATAACTACAACTACCGGACTGTCTTGTTCGAACCGAATTGTCATTGTTGCATTTTGGAAAAATGAGTTCTTAAGCTTGACAAGAGTGGTGCTTGCAGGACTGTGTGTGACTACATGTCTGCAGTCAGCATGTGCCAGTAGGAGACATAAAGCTAAATGACTCCTTGGATTTTAACTGACATGGAATGTAAATCAGGTAAGTAATAGGCAGAAACACTCGTTTCATGAGGGCTGTGTCCATAACTGGAAACCACTTGAGTTCTAATTAATGAAATGGAAAAAGCCACTTTCAGCATTATTTTCTCATAGGAAGATTTTTTTTAATGATAAAACATGCATTATGACTGCTGTTCTTGTACGTAGATGTGTCCCCATATATATATATGCCTATCTGTGTGCCTATACATAGGCACAGAGGAAACTGATCCATTTCTTCTGTTTTTAAATCATGTCTGAGAAAAAGTCAAATTCTAATGTATAAGATAGACACACAAGTGCAACAACGTGTGTTCTGTTTTGGTCTGCTAGCAGAGGCTTTCAGTGCTTCATTTCTTGATGAGAAATCCAACTTAGTGTTAAAACATACTTTGAAATATTTCAATATCTGTAACATTTTCTGAGAAGCTGTCCGTGCTTCATGCTCAGAAAATTCAGAGATTATTTAAGAGTGCTTTCTCACATGATAGAAAAGACTTTTCAGGTAGATGATCTGTTGCATCTCAGCAGCCCTGAAGATTGCCAGTATCTATTTTACATGTGTGTAGGCCTCACTGTTACCCAGAACTATCCATTCCTTTCTTTTCAGTGAATTGATGTTTAACTTTAAGCCCAGCATGGGTATGGCAGGGCTCAGGCTGGACACTCTCCCAAGTGACACGCACACCCATGTGTGAGGTAACACACTGCAGCGGTGCCAGTCTTTCTGACAGGAGTCAATGGCTGTGACACACAGACGGATATTTCTGGCAATCCTAACTCACCATATCAACGTGTAAAGTCTCTGATATTTTCTCTTTACATAGCGATGCTTTCTCATGATTTTAAAGAATGTACTGACAACATGAAGATCAATCAATTAATAGCATTTTAAATGTAATATAATTGCCAAATGCTATGGGCAAGATTATCTCTTGCATCTGTCCTTGAAGGAGGTCTACAAGAAAGGGATGATTTTGGTTTCCCCATTTGCCTTGTCTTCCCTTTTCAGCCCTGCAGACAGACTCTCTTCTTCTGTCCCTCTTGTATGGCTGCACAGGGATGGCAGAACTGGTGACTGCATGGTGGAGTGCAGAGAGGTTTGAGCAGAAGGGCAAAAGAAGAGGGGGGGTGGGGGGGAGGGATTGAAGGAAAGTGAGCATTACTTCCACTGCCTGCAACCCTCTGTGGGACGGGAAGTGTTTTGAGAGGACCCCAGCTCCTTGAAGAAGGTGTTTGACTTCTCTGAAGTCTCCCAAGAGAGAAAGGGAGAAATAGAGAAGACCTGCACATCCCTACCTAATGAGAGGTCTGACCTTGATCTTGGGGAATATCTCAGTTTTGAGTCTGCCTTGGGCAGCTTAAAGATGCTGGGAACTCCAGTGTATGGGCATTAGGGTTTATGGCTTTTGGGTTTTGGAGTAGGTAAACTCCAAACTAAGCAAACCACATGGGTACATGAGTAGCATCTTTCTTCCTTGATGGTGAACATGTACCTGAACACTCTGATTAATAAGGAGCAAAATCATCACAAAATTAATCAGTGATGCTCTTGTTTCACTGGAATGGAATGTGGTATGACAAGTTCAACGTATATTGTGATACACAGAGTAACTGATGGACTGGAACCGCTTAGAGTCAAGTGCTTAAAGTGGCAGAATGCAAAAAAAAAAAGTATTTGGGAGCTGCAGTTCTTGGAAGACAACACTCTCCAGTGTGTCTCTCTGTGTTTGGGCAATTTCTTTTCCCTTTTCTCTCACCATCCACAAGGTCCTGCTGTGATAACTGTAAGGCATTGCTCTCCTTTATTGTTTGCTGCCTTTCGCAGAGCCTTCTGAGCAAAAAGATCACGCAGGTATATCTGTGTCAAGTCACAAAATATGAGGGAGTTTAATCAGGACATTCTAAAGATCTTAGCAGATGCCAGGCAGTCATATTCAGAATTGCCAACACCTTTATTTTTATCTTACTTGGTTTGTTTTCAAGCTTGAACATGTGTGTACACTAAGATTAGAATTATTTGCATGCCAGGTTTCAGAGTTCAGTTATTTTTGTGTTAACTCCACAAAAATAAAAATGAAAAAAAAGAAAGTGGGCGGCATTTGATCAGGAGGAAAGGGAAGATGATTTTATTTAAGGCAGAAATAAAAGAATTTTTCTTTCAAATCAGTTAATAAAACAAAGAAAAGGCAAAGCTATGCATGGAGATCAAGCACAGGAAAATCTGATTTCCTGAAGAAAGTACTCACTCTTTGCTTCCTTCCTTCTCCAAAGACAAAAATTAAACTAATTTCTGGATCCATGAGGTCTGGTCCTTACAGCCCGTATATGGGAGGTCTGCTACATGAGGAATCTGCAGCACTTCAAGGAAAGTTACGGGCAACTACACTAATGCCCCATGCTCTACACCAACACTTATCTATTTTTCTTTTTATTATTTTTCCAGTTCCCAGCTAGATCAAAGTGCATTTGAATCAAATATCCAACCACATTTTTCTGATATGTAAGATATTCAAGTAGATTCCATATGCCTTGCAGTTATCATCCACTTGCAAACATACATTGTATGTTTGTGCATGTAAAAACGGGGCTTTCCACACAACTAATAGGTTGCTTAATAAGACTACTGATGGCATGATCTAGCTTTATAAAGTCCGATGGCTATTAATTCTTCTCAATTTATGGCTTTTCTATATGTGAAGGTCAGAAACAGGAAGAAACCTTCTCTGAATTCAGAAAAGCAGTAAAGCCACTCTCTGTGGCTGCTACTGCGTTAGCCAGACTGCAGTTACAGCCAAGACCCTGTATCTTTCTCTTGGTAGAAAGGGGTCTCAATTTCTATTTGGCTATTAAAAGCAGTGGTCCAGATGCAACGTCTGGCTCAGGAAATCCCTAAACTGCTGATTGTCGGAAACACAGAGGATATTTGGGCGGGCGGGGGAGGGAGTGGAGAGGGAATCACTCTGCACACACCCTGTTCTTACACTATTTTCCGAAGCATCTGCCTCTGTCTGCTGTCAAAGGCAGGATGTTGGGATAGATGGATCTTTCACCTGAACTGGGATGGCAGTTCCTGCGTGTTTGGGGGGTGGAGTGGGGTGTAGCTGTGAACCGCCACCTTCCAGGATCTGAGGATCCCAAACATGACCTTCCCCTCCTGCCTAAAGCTTTATAGCTGTAGTGCTTCATCTACAATCCATTTTCCCCAAATCCTGCTCAGAGCCGAAGTGCAGCATAGGGGGAGAGTTGGCCCCCTCCTCAAAGGCTGTGTATTTTTATGTGTTTATGTATTTATTTTGGCTTGGGTGGCCATTTTTTTCTTCCCCTTCTGAACAGGGAATTCAGAAAAGTGACTTCATTTTTAATCCTTGACAGTTTATGGGCTTTGAAAGAGATTCTGGGTAACACTGAGCAATTAAGATGCCATTTTAATAGTTCTTTCAAGTGAAATCAAGTGAGTAATTAAATAAAATTGAATGAGGACCATGTCAGGCCACCCACAAGCTCTCATATCCGCTACAAATAGATGAATAAATCCGGGTGGGGGACAAATGCCTAAGTGGTCCTATTTATGTATTATTGGGTGACTCTAGGAATGAGGCTTTCAGCTGAAAGATTTGTTTTCTTTGTACAATGTTTCCAAGCAAGAACATGCAAGACTGTCAATTGCTATTCAAGCAGCAGTAACTTCCCGATCTTTTTAAATTCTCTATGGTAGTGTTAATGCCATTGGTTTGTATAGATGGCCTACTGTCAAAGTCACAGAACATAAACAGGACTTTTTACGTTAAATGCTGGATTAGAATTTCTGCTGCCTTGTTATTTATATGATTATATATGGATGCTTGTCAAAAGTTGCTTTAGAGCGCAAGCATGGAGTATGGTATTACACATGCTTTGCATTCATTTTACACAGATAAAAAAATGCAGGCAAAGGAAAAACAAGTGCTTTTGAGATTTACAGTACAGTAACTAAGTAGGTATTGATGAAAAGCGGTATTTCTCTGTTGTATATCAGTTCATTTTCCTATGGGAAAATTTTTATTTCTTTACGCTTTTTCGCTCTTTTTGTGCCAGAATTTCTCACTATAATTAGAAGTATTAACTGGAAACTCTATTTCCAAAGTGTATTCTTTGTACTGTAGCTGGCATGCCTAACCCTGTCTTAGATCTATGCAAAATGTTGATAAAATATTGATGATTGAAAAATGTCCCATTTGAAATTAAAACAGGGATATTAATATGATGACATTCGATAATAGTTTTGAAAACTTGACTTGCAATGCAAAAAGCATTACTTTTCCTGAAATGAACGTGGGGGGAGGCATTGGTTCAATACAACAGCCAAAATAATCTCATTGTATTTCACATACAGATTCACAAAAAACCTCATTATTCCCCAAGCGTTTCCTCTGTAGGATACCTTCTGGGCACAGCTGAGGGAGTGGGTACCAGGCAGCACTCCCTCCTCACCCCACATAAATTTGTTTTCCCTTCATCTTGTGTGTTGCAATCAGCTGATCATCACTCAGTGCCTGTTGATGCCACCGTAGTACAAATACATACTTGCTGTTTTCTTCCTCTCCTAAAACATGATTTTCTGTTTTTACTGTGAATCTGGGACAATACAGGCCCCCTCTGGTGGTCAAAACAACATCTGTACATTTCTACAGGGTTTCACTCTTAAAACTCTTTTGCTGAGGGGCCAAAATGTCTGCTTTATGTTTTAAAGTCGTATGACCATAGTTTGTTCATTTTTCTAAGAAAACCACAGGAATGAGCCAAAACTGAAGGAGAAAAATGCGTAGGAGAGGTGTTCCAGCGTGTGTCAGTTCCCAGGAATGTGGTCGGTGACACTGACGGGTGCACACAGAGGGGAGCTGCAAAATTCATCGCACCAATCCTCCCTGCTCAGCTGGCGCGCGGGAGTAGGGATGGCGCTCGGGATGCCAGGGCTGGGCCCACTGCTGGAGACAGGGCAGAGCATTAGGGAGAAATAGGAAACAAACTCTTACTGCTGAGAAAAAATACCTGCCTAATGTCACAGGCTGCTCTTTCTCTGATCACTGGAAACTACAGGGATACTGGATATGGCATATTGATGCACAGAAAGCAAGTATAGGTTGATTTACTGGTTTCTATGGCTCTCTTTTAATTTGGTAGGGTTGGGCTCATGATAACAAAACTATTTGGACTCACACAGAGGATTATGATATGCAACTCTTAAATTTAGAGGAAGGCTCTCCTGATCACTTCTCCTTTTCCTCTAATATGTTTGCATGTGAAAAAGTGGCATTTCCCTTTGCTGTTGTGAGGATGTTTGGTGGTGTCCTTTCTGGCAAGTTATTTCAACAACATCCGACTTCCTGAAGGTTGAGGTGGTTTCTGAAACTGCTGGAAAAACCAAAAAATGTTTGAAATCACTATGGCATCTTTAAAAGTAACTATCAGCCATGTCATCAGGAAGATAATCTGAATGGCTGTCCAAAATAAGTCCTACAGTCACTAGTTGTGGCTTCTCCTTCCCTTCTGAATCTGGCTGATCCTCACACATTGCACAAGCTTCCACTGGCATTTCTTAGCCTGTCCCCTAAGCCCTCAACTTGACTTTCTGTCTGCTGCCTCCCAGCAGCAACACATACCATCCGCCACTCAAAGGATAAAAGAGTCCTGTCAACACAACAGCTGACCAAGAAAAAGAGTATTTCACCAATGTGTTTATTCACTGAAGAGCACTCGATCAATCCTATCAATGGTGACAAAGAGGATTTAATAGTAACATACAATAATTTTTTTTTTTGGCAAACCCCCCTTTAGCCACAATAATGGCTGCTGAAGCACTCATCGTTGTCATGTGATTCTTATCAGCCTAAGGAAGCTGAGAAAGAGGGTTTGTGATGTGTCATAAAAATATATTTAATGTTATTTAAGGGTTTGTAATTGAGAATGTTGGCTTCCCAGAATCCCCTGCTTTTCTTCGTCTCCTAGTAGCTCTTCTGCATACCTGTGAACTGCAAAAAATGGCTCTGTGCCATAATACACTGTGAAGTTTTAAAACTCTGCTAGCAGCGGTCATCCTGGCCAAGGGCTTCTGAATGTTTGGGGTTTTTTTTTTTTCTGTAATAAGTCTGAAGGCCCTCTGCAATTTGCTGGTAAATGTACACTGCCGGCAGCTACACACCACCATCAGAAAAAAGGTGAGCTGCCAGACTAGCTGGACTGCTTAGAGTTTAGGGTGTATTATTTTATTCAAGCTTATGAATTCCTATGTCATAAATAAATATTTCCAAAGTAGAAAGTTAGAAATGGGTATGAGGATTTTTATTTGTTCTTTTCAATATAGCAAAAAAAAAAAAAAAGAGAATAGTTTTCAATGAGATTTCTTTTAGTTATACAACTACATTCATTCACCATGTGAATAAGCAATACTTGTGCACAGGGTTGTGCAGAGGAGAATGGCTTTAAGAGGGAAGAAGAGGAGTTTATAGCTGCCTCAAGCTTTCTTTTTCAAAATGCCAAATGCTGGATTACATTCAGAAAGAGTTTGTTCACCTTAAGAAATGAGGATACTATTCATAAGCAACTTTCAGCATCCTTTTCCTTTCCTTTCCTGTATCAGTCTCTGAACATGTCAGTCCTTAATCTTCTTTTTGATGAACTAAGTAGTCCGAATTCTGAATATGGTCTTCTCATACATGACGTTTATTTTCCAGGTGGTTAACCAGCAGCACTTGAGCTACATGAAATGCAAGCAGTTAAGGTGCAATCTCATGCCAGCACCACAGCATGGTTACAGAAGAAGGTGAGTCACCAGCCCATCTTCTATCATGGCCTTGTCTCATCTTTCATACAGCAAGCAGTGGGACTTGTGGGGGACCAGTGCTGTCTTTTACTGATCATTCCTGGAGTTCCCCTTTCCTGGCTTTTGATCAAACAAAGCTTTTGGCACAGGGCTTATAGGACAAGGAAGATTGGTCATGTTTGTGTTAATCACTGTTGTGGCTTTTCTCTGAACTTTCTATAAATTATCAGCAACCCTTTTGAACTGCAGGCACTAAGCCTGGACAGGATTCTAGCAGTAATTGCTCAGGACCGCAGGGAGACATACGATAGCCATCCTACCTGATATACCCTTGGGTATATGCTTGTGTATCCAAGGGCTGCATTGTCTCTTTTAGCAGCGTGTCACATCGGGAGCTCTTGTTCAGCTGACAAAGCAGCATGACTCCAATATGTTTCCAGCGACCTAAAGCTCATGAAAGAGATCCCTTTTTTTTCCTTGCTGCAGTTAATCATGAAGGGAAACAAGATTACATTGAGGTCTTTTTAACCTTTTTTTTTTTTTCCTGGGGACCAGATTCATTCCTGTGCCCCAGAAACAAAGACCTTAGGTATGAATTGCTAAATGGCTGAAAAGATCCATTCTCTTTCTTTGTTCAGGCAATATACAACAGATGCCAGCAAAGGCATTGAAAGAACTTTTGGTATGGGCATGCATTCCTTCGACTGGGTGCTTGCATGCACGAAAGTTTATATAATTATAATAGTAAGAGCTGATATATGAATACGATCCCTGGCAAAAACTACAAATTAAAATTGAATGGGTCTAAGCTTTTCATCTTGCTGCTAATACTGAGAGCCGCTCCAAAATGCTTTTCAAAAGATCAGGAAAAAATACTAAGAAAAATACAGTATGCAAGCAAGTTGTGGGCAGGTGTAAAGGGCATGTATATCCAAGCGGCTATGAGGTCCCTAATTACTCTAAGTATATTTGTGTGACCGAATTTGGCTAAGATTCTTCATCCTTCTTCCTCATTACTACCGCTGGCAGCTACCAGGCTTCTGCCAGGGAAATCCAGCCCCAAGCTGCTGCATGCTGTATGTTCAGCAGCCTGAACATCAGAGGCTGATAAAGACGTCAGGTTATGACCACAGGACAGAAAGAACTAAGTGAGGAATTTCACAGCCACACACAAGGGTGGTGCTGAGGAAGAGGGGATAGAGACAAACAGGATTTGTCAGTAGGAAGAGCGCAGTTTACCTGCAAGATCAGCTGAGGACAGAAAAGGAAGATTGAGCTGGTAGATCTAACAAAACAAGCCAGGAGCTGGGCCATAAAGTGAGGATGCTCCTCTGTAGCACCAAGAAAATAGAGGCAAAGAAGGATGTGCAGCCTTCATTTCTTCACTGCAAACTCCCTCATAGTGCTCTGTACTTGGCAGGCTCCTGGCTCACCCTGTGTGCCAGAGGATTTTCCTGGCTAAAGCAGTCTGCTGGCAGATGATCCCCCACCTCAGACCCAGAGATACCATCTCTCAAACAGCCTGTGCGTCTAAGAGGAGGCTGACTATATTATCATTACTATATCCTGAAAAATATAGATAGGGATGTGGTTACAGAAAAAGCTTTAAACGTTGCCATGCTTGCAGGAACAGAATGCTTTATTGTGTGAGGTTACTTACAGTCAGATTTTCCTTTAAACTGAGGCTAAAAGAAGGGGCTTACTTCAAACCACTGATCTGTAATACAAAGGTAGGAAAAAGTAAAACAAAATCCACTATTAAAACCACATAAGCATCCTCTCTAGGGTCTCCACGGGCTCATGAGGCTGCAGGCCACTGTGTACCGTGTACCCCAGCCACAGTGTGCGCTGGTGGGCACTCGGAGATGTTAGACGTAGCTTTTAGACCCAGGCAGAGCCACTGCCTCAGTGGAGACAGCTTTTCCCAGACAGGACGGCAGGACTGCTCTCTTCCTGTCTGTCTGTCCCATTTGTCAGGGTACTGGAATATAGCATGGTACTAAAGATATTATGTCCTGTCTTTCCCCTTCCTCCTGCCTCCTTCCCACCCCTAAGGTCACTTGGTTAATATTTCTATTGTATGCTTTAATTACCACATTCCTGGCTGCAGGCTACCTTCTCCTGTTCCTGGCCTCTTTAAAGCACAGCAGTTTATATCATATATATTATTTTTTGAATGTTAATTGTGCAAGGACCTTTTAGGAATTGTAATGTTTAGCTTGCTTTGACCTTTGCACAGGATCTGCCCATGACATATACACAGCAAACACTGGCTTGCGGCGGCAGGCTGCCAAAAATCCCCAGCCTCTTATCACCTCGTCCCCTGCTTACAGTTTGTTAGATTTCTGGGGAACCCTGCCACACGTGTTAATGCAGCGAAACCCTGTTTGTATCTGTTCCTTAACACCTATCCTGTGGTGTGCTAAATTGAGACTAAAAGGTTGCCTTTGATTGGCATCTGAAGGAGTCTGCATTTATGGCACAGCAGAGCCTGAGAATAAGGATGGGCCCAGCAAACTGGAGCAGAGGTTTCCATTTCTCAGGAGGGCTGCTCAAGAGGGGCTCACACACTCCGAGGGGCTTGCCAGCCCCTCAAAGCAAGAAGTGTTTCTGATGACTTTCTGCTGCTAAAACTCTGGACTCCTACAGCAGCCTTAGCCATGCTGGTGGGTGCAGGTGTCAGCAAGCCCACCGACCAAGCTCACTCTGCTTCACTTACCCACCGTGAAAAACTAAAAAGCCAATGACTACCCCTGACCTATGAGAGATATAGGTGGGATGTGATCTGCAAAGTGGGTACCTATTGAGCGGTATCAATGATAAAGCAATCGTGACAATGGCAACTACATAATTTCACAGTGTCAATGTAAGCATGCAGTGACAGAGGCAGATCTCAGAGGAGGGTAACCTCTGGCAGGGGAAAAAAAGAAAAAGCAGCAGTGAGCAGCTGGGAGGGTGCCCAGGAGCTTCAGTCTCTGACCCAGTTCAGCTGCAGATACAGCAACACACCCAGGCAGAGCCTCATTAACAGCTTTATAAATTTCTGCAATATCTGGGTGTTGTCTGAAGGTTTCCCTTGAGCACACCCACGCGATCTGAGCCTCAATCAGTACAGCTATAGAATATACAGGAAAACGTAACAATGCTTCTTTTTAAGAAACAGATATCAGCATCTGAAATAAGTCACTGTGCTTGACTTAGCCAAACGAAATTCCTGATGTCTGGAGTTTTGTCTATCTAGCGATAGCAGGATTAGATACAATATGCGTGAATATACTGCGCAACCATGCAAAACCAAATAGTGCTGCAAAGATAATTGTGGTTTAATTAATACAGTCTGCTGCTCCATGCTCCAAAAAAAAAAAAAAAAGTATCTTCCCTTCTATTTTGGAAGTTTGGCTTGTTTTCAAGCCATTTCATTCAATAAAATATATTTTTTGGTTTATTAACAACACATTTGGCATGCCCATTTTTCAAAACTTTTTGAGATTCTAAAATTCTGTGAATTTCACAAGTGTAGAACATGAAATATTTTTACATATGGCATAAAAAAGTAAAGCAAATTGGAAAGCGTGTTTTAGTTAAGGACATAAGCATGTTCCTGAAATACTAAGTTTACTTGTTAACTTTGTTCAACAATTTCACTTTCATGTCTCAAACTGCAGCTTTTAAAAACGTATCTCTCTCAACTACAGGATGGTACTTTTGCCCACTCACAGCAGTTGACACAGTTTTGGGTTGGTTTTTTTTTTCATGGTTATTCGGTGTAAAAGACTAAAAATAAAAACATATTGTTCTGAGCATTGTGGACAACTTTTCCAGACAGGGAAAACAGAGGTTTTTATGACTTAGGAAAGCAGAGTTCCCAGAGGGCTGGTCTGCTTTTCTTCCACTCTTCCCTTTAGGATTTTCTGAAAACATTTAACTTACTTTTGACTCTGCAGTACATTTATAGCCTCTTATTTTCAGGGTTTTGTGCGTACCTCCCGTGTGCATGTTCCAGCCCTGCCTTCTGCCTGCTTTCCCATGCACACATAGGTATCACAGCACACTTGATTACGTTCGTTCACTCAAACGTGACCAAAGATTCAAAGTGGTGGGGGTGCCTGGTTTTGGTTTTCCCCTTCCCAGCTGCTAGGCAGAAATTTGCTCTCTGCTTATAATGGGTTAGGCTGAGTGTTCAGTCTCCAGGAGACCAGCCCTGGTGCGGAGGGGAGCCTTTGGAGGGGCCCTCTCCAGCCTGGGTTGTTCCCTCATGCAGCAGGCCAAGGGGCAGCAAAACTGGGCTGCAGCCCCTGGCTTCCTTGCTCCACACTGTGATTCTGTCCTAGACTGTGCCCATGTGGACGAGTGGGCAGGAGCTTCAAGGAAATGGGTATCTCTGCCCATCAGCTCCCAGGGGTATCCCCCAGTCGGCAGCCCGTGCCCTCCCTTCATTTCCTGAAGCAAGAGCTAAGCAGAAACATTGCAGCAAGGTCTGAAAGGGCGAAACATGCCTTTGTCTACTTCTTTGTTATCCTGAACAGCTGGGTTAGAGCCACACACAACCCACGGCTGTGAATGGCAATATTAACTTTAAAAAGAAAATCCTATTTTTGATTGGCTGTGCCAGCTGTTTGACAGCACAGCTTTCCAGCAACTCAAAATTTCTTTGTAAATAGCGAATGGTTACAAACTAGGGAACAACATTATATGAAGACTGAAATTTAAACTGGGATGGCCAAATTTACCTTCTAGTTGCACCTAAATTAATAATCTAATTTTGAAAGGAAATCAGAAACTAGCAGCTGCTGGTGACTTTCTTTAAACTGTTTTAGAAAGAGTCAGATTATGTTTTTTCTGAGCACTTGGGTGCATATGCTATAAAAAATTGATAGCCTATTCTTAGAATATACTTCTGTTCATTGTAGATTTTTTTTGACCTAGCAATCTAACTGGTAAAGGTACAAATGCCTTAAAACTTAAACCACATAAGAAGTATTTTGTACTCAACAGAGGGGCCCAGTGTGTATTTCTTGTTCAATACATAAACCATGATGAGGTTAATTGTCAAGTAACTGTATGCTTCACAATATTTCATCTTTTTTTAAGCCGATAAGCTTCACAGTCAGATTAAACTCTATCATTTGGTGTTTTCTAAAAAGTTATTTAAGTGTGTTATCTCTAATGCCTCTAATTATTTAAGCCTTAATTCCGTGCTATTTAAATATTTTGTTAAGGCTATGTTATTTAAATGTTTTGTTAAGGCTAAAGTCTAGTTATTTCACTGATAAATCTGTTAGTCTGCTTAATAATTCTTAAACATCATGTGTTTGTTAGTGATTTAAGTCAAGACACTTCTGTAAAGGAAATTAATGTTTTATATTAACAATTGCAAGGTATTAGGAAGTAAACTAGTTATATAGTCTTTCTCTTACATCCAGAACTGGGATCTTCTAATACAGAGTCCTGTATTAACATAGCAGTTGTTATTAGTCCATAGGAGATGTGCTAATAGGCTTGCAGTTAACTCTGCATACCTGTTATCCACCCAGGAAAAGCCCTGAACTTTGCTGAGATGGAAAGAAAATTTTCACATCAGACTCAGGGAGTCGATATAAAGCAGTGATGGATACATTGAGACTGGAAATTAAAACAGGGTGTCAGCCTTACAGAGAAGTGGTGGCGCAAAAACTCTACAGGCTATGAAAATGAAGCTTGATATACCCCTGCACCATGGATGATGGGATTGCTCCTAACAACGAGGAGTGCACCATTGGCCCATCTAACCCTGGGATCTTGCCTTAAGGTCCATTTTGTTCTCATGTAATGATAGGGGCTTGGTGTTCTGTTCTGTTAAGCTTTCATTTACTTGGGCATGGTAATCAGGAGAACTGGACTGGAAATCTGTGAATGTTTCCGTTACAGGACGGGAACACGGACAGATGTCTATGCAGAAAAATGTTAAAACTGCAGAACTCAGGCAGTCAAAATAGGGAACTCCAGGCTTAAATCTGTCTGCACACTCTAAATTCACATTTTGCCAGGTGCAGGTGCACACTGTACGCCACACCTCATTTGTATTCCAGCTCCCCAGATTCAAAGGATGCTTAAGTGATGCTTAGGTTTTTTGCTGGATCAAAACTTGAGTGTACGGGGTGGAGAGTGTCCCCCCTCTCCTCATTCCTTGAACGCATTTTTCCTCACCAGCCTGGAAGTTTCAGCAGTGTCCCCCCTCCTCCTTACACAGTCTCCTTCTCTCCTTCGCCTTCCCCCGACCCCATGCACCGATCTTTCCAAGGCTGCGTGTCTCCCTCCTCTTTAGTTCTGCTTATCGTTGTAATGTGGGAGCAGGCTGTGTTTGGGTGTAGCGGATGTGCTGTGCCCCGGGGCTGCGGCGGGAGGGTGCTGACACACTTTGGGCTGAGCCCCCGCGCCCAAAGCACAACCAGCTGCGCCTGCGGGATGTGTGGGAACCCTGCAGGGCCTTCAGCCCCATAAATGGCTGCACACTTGAAGTCCGCTGTGGCTAATTAAACCCTTTTCCAGCACACCAGAGGAAAAAAACAAGTAATATCTGTCGGCCTCCTGCCACCCAAACTGCAGCATGCATTAGAAAGTCCCGTGTTGGTCTCACTTTCCTTGACTTTTCCCCTGTGTAAACTGGGGGTGCAGCTGTGCCAGTGTACTGAAGTCTATAAATGAAAAGTGTTGCATAGGTGTGAGTATTATTAGCTGCTTAATAGAACTAGACAGCATTAGAAATGAACCTGAGGCAGACAGTGAGCTGTCGCAGTGTCAGTTTAAACACAGATAGCTGAAGTTTTTGCTGAGAACTGCTAAAGTGTGAGGAAAAAAATAATTGCTGTAGCATTCCTGTAACCCTGTCAAAGGCTTCTGTCTAGCTGAGTCAAATGCAGGAGAGACCGTGGAGGTCCTACAAGGCTACAAATATCACTTTTTGGCTCACATTTTTCAATGCCTCTTTCAAAAAAATGTCATTTTGCACAGCTGAGCTGCCTTCTCCTCCTCTTAGAGCCTTGCAGAGAGATTTCCTGACAGGCTAGTATGTGCTCTCATACTACTGGCAGCTCTGTGCTCAGTGTGATCACCCCACATAGGTGCTTTCCTGGAGTCAAGATGACAAGGTCAGTTTTGCATAGCAGGAAAGCAGAGGGATGACTTCCCATCGAGAAATAAGCTTAGAATGGACATGTCACCAAAATCTTTCTGTCTTACAGCCGCTCACTGAGGAGTGGCCGTATGCAGATGTGGCTGGACTGTGATCCCTGCAGTATCATGGAGGGAAAACCTCTGAGACTAAGCTGGGAAAACCTTTGAGGTTTTCTGAGTGAACTTCCCTGGGCTGAGGAGCACCAGGATGTCCGTGGTTATGTAGCATATATTGCAACTGCACCCAGCACAAGGAATTGTCTTCTAACAGGGACAAATGTGGTGTGGTTTCTCCCCTACCTTGCTCTGTTACTTTTTGATACAGTCCCCCAACCCCTTTTCCTCTGGCTCTGTAACACCTCATAAAACAAAGTGCTTGGTTGACTTGGGGGTTTATAACAATGAAACTGGTATATGTAACTTGGAGATTTTTTTAGAAAACCTGTTTGTTTGTTTGTGTTTTAGTGTTCCACCTGCAGCTTCTGAATCCACAGGCTACCGCAGCATTTCCACTGAATTTCAGAGGTTTGGCCCCAAGTGCCAGTGGGTAAGTTGTGCCTCAGCTTGAATTTGAAGATTTTTATTTTTTTTTTACAGTTATAAGTAACAGCTATATTCAAAAATAATACACTGAATACTTTTCTACAGTACCTATAGAGGTAATATCGTACCAAAAAATCTGTACTGATTTTTCCTAAAGAACCTGGAAACAAAACAGTGTGGCCATTGTATTCCAAACATTAGAGCAATTGTTCAGTACATGTGGTGCAACCTTAAATTTCTATGTCAGAACACAGTGCCAACTCTGAGTCTCTGTAAATTACGGTACTGTGGGCACACGCATGTTTAAACAAGTGCTTTCCTATCTCCAGGTTATATAGTCATATTTATGCATATGGTTTGGAAAAGCCAGACAACACTCTGAAGCGATAAAAGGGAACCTAAAACATGTGCTCATTTTTCACACCATTGTACTTTTAAAACAAAGCAAAACCTGTTATGGGGCTTGGACTTTTCCTCTAAGTACATTGGCATTTGTTATATATAAATCCTAATGATGTTATTCTTGTATACCATAAAACCTGTAGGTAGAAAAAAAGAGACCTAGTAAAACAAATACAGATAAACAAAGAATAATTAATTGCCTGCAGTTGAAAGTGTTTTGTGCTATAGTTTGTGTTACTCCAGTATACTCATAAACCTGTGATTCTAAACATCTTTAAATTAGAGGTTTAGGCAGCCAAAATATTAGTGTAACTCCTTTTGGATTCAACAAGCTACCTAGTGGCTTAACCTACTACTGAAGGTCAGGTGAATATAATTCATCTTCCACGATGCCTAGACATCACCAGCTACATTTCTGGAGATATCCTGGAAAATGAAACTGTGAAAACATTCCAGTGGGATTATTGTCTATGACAAGATCCTCTTGGACAATACACAGAGCCTTGTGCAGGTATGGCCATAATACCCAATAAAAATCAAAGCTCCCCCTCAGGACTGCTCTGCTTGCTGTGCACAGTATTTCAGATGGGCTGGTAATATGCGGAATCCACCCTATCAGTGACAAAAACTAACTCATGGCTCCTCATCCACATTCTCAGTTTAAGCATTCATTGTTCTTTTGAATGTGTTATTTTCTTACTTTTGAAGAAAGCTTTCCCGTGTACCATACATGACACCTAGCCCTGGAAGATGCTGATCACTATGCTACATTGCCCTGTTTGGACAAAACAGGTTGTCCTCTGAGACGCTATTTCTGGGTTTTTTTAAGTCAGAAAAGTAAAAACATTTTCTTATTTATGATTCTTACTGGAATTACCCCATGGAAACAATAGTTGTATAGAATAGTTAAGACACTGTGCAAGATTAATTGATTACAGGATCAGCCAGTATGCTCAAAGAGCATTAGCTTTTCCCAAGATAAGAATCTTATTACAAATCAGAAGTGGACTGTAACAGGCAGTGTTAGCCCTTGAACTCGGGCTCGGTGTCCACCCCCACACTGCTGCTGATTTCAGTCTAAGCCTTATGCACTGGAGCGCTGCGAAGAATGATCACATGCGAGCAACGTAATTTCCTAATGCAGATGTGATCAGAGTATACGAAAAGAAGAGCATCTCCCTGACTGAAAAACATTAGGAAGACTGGTGGCTGCTTTAGAAATAATCAATATGAGAAACCTAAAAGGTAAGTATGTTGTTTTGATTAGAGAGCCAGACCTAGGAAAACAGCAAGAGGAATGGGAAAGTGAAGAAAACTGCAGAAGGAAAGGCAGCAAAAAGTTAGGTCTGTAACTACAGAGGGCTTTTATTCTTGTTAGTATTAGAGGTTAGTATTCTTTTTGGCTATAAAGGATAATTTGGGTTATGCTGATCTTGTATCGCTGAGACAAGGAGCTGGGCAGATTCTGCAGAAGAGAAGCATGTGACTCATGGAAAGAGTAACTAGTGAAGAACTTGCTCAACTTGAACTCTTGCTTATAGGGATTTTATTTACCCTGGGGAAGGGTGAAATTTTCCAGTTTGGCATAGAGCTAAACTACTTTACCAGTGATAGAGAACTTGAAGCCTCCTTTGCTGAGAAGATAAGCTTTCATGATACAGGCTAACATACTGGAGATTATTGCACAGCAAGAGAGGAAAAAGATGCCTTAAAGCAAGTTTTATTTTAACTGTGAAAACTAGATAATGGAATATTCAACACATATGTCGTACTTAACTAGACGGTCACATTAACTCTTTTTCAATACACAAGACAAACCATCATACATTTCTTTACACCAGACACACTTACCAAAAAATAAAGAAAAATGCTCCCTGCTTTGAGGAACTGAGAATCCCTAGTAGCTCTTTCAACAACCCATATTCTCATTCACAAAAAGCTCCATTAGAGAATTCAGTCAAAACTCTTTTTTGACTTTTATTCCTAATGTGAACAATAAGCCACCTGCCTGGTGACAACATTATGGACACTTAAAAAAAATTTGCTGTGGAAACATTTGGAAAAAGTTACATTCAAGAAAACTACTTGCTAAAGAGGTTTAGTTTAAATGCAAATTCAGCCTCAGCTCATCTGTACAAACATGTTTTAAAAGAAAGGGAGAGAAAAACCGCTTCCCTAATGTGTTGAGCAGAGCTCTTAACAGCAGTCTAAAACATGCATAAGTTAAGCAAAACTCTCCAGTTTCTCTAGAACAGGGCAGAACTTAATCCTCAGGCACTGCTTGCCTGAAAACTTGAAGATCATGGAGAGGAAGAGAGATGAGATAAGATTTGGATGCAGATTCCAAACCAACATTTTTAATACATGATTTATGAATATGGATAATCTTTTTTTTTTTTTTACAAACCTTACATCAAATTATGAGGAAATGTTTAAACTGCTGTTGTGAATCTTTTGTTCGGAGTAACCATTTATACAGTTTTGTAAAAAGACTTTGTTCTACCTAATTGTGTTGTCAAATCACCTAGATCCTCTCTGCAATAAAACCAAATTTTACCTTCTTTCAGAAGGAAAAAACACCTCATTTTAAAACTAATAAAACACAGGAACAGGTAGTAGGAGTGAAAGTTCGATTTATCAGCCCTATCTTTGAGCAGAGCTAAATCATTTAGTAGAAATCTATTCTAGTCTTCGAAAGATACGTGATAACGTAGATGACAAGAGAAGACTGAAGAACTGTAGGATTGTGGCTTGCAAAAGCTGCCTTAAATAATGAAACACCGAAGTTGAAAATGTCAGTAGTTGATGAACTGGACTGTAAAGAATCACAAGAGATTCCCGCAGACCCTGAGAACATTACACAGTGTATCTTAGGCAAAACTGGCAAACGCACAAAAAACCCACTGGTGTTTTTGCCAGTCAATGCTAAGGACTTACATATGGTCTTTGTTCAGGTTCTTTCAACTGGGGAAGGTTTCCCTCAGTTTAAATAGTTGGCAGTCATAATTTCTAATTTTCATAATTGCAGTTGCCTTTAAATCAACTCTGCTTGAAAAACTCCTGCAAGGGACCTTGCTCGAAGTCATGGAACTTACCGTCCTGGAGAAGAATCCGATCCGTGTCAGCCATGGCTACAGCCCCACAGAAAATGAGGGGCAACACAGGTGAATTCAGCTTACAGAAGGAGTATAGGAATTACTTGATCTTGGGTCAGAGACAGCCATCGATGTGCTTTGAATAGGAATAGACGAGAAGCTTCTGTACAGAGGTGAAGCATTCTTTTTGTCTTCAGATTACATCTTTTCAGTTCAAGATTGTACATACTCTGATAGGTCAAAACTGTGGTTCTTGAAAATGCTATGCTTGTTTTGAAAAAAAAAAGGATGGAAATCTGCTATTTTTTTTTTTCCTGAAAATTTTAAACTTTAATATGAACAAAGCTAGAAAATTCATCTACATGTGGATCCTGAATCTAGCAAATTGTCTGGATTTTCTGTGTGCTGCTGGCTAAAAGTCAAGACAAGTAAAATGAGAAAAGGAAAAAAGGGCTACATGAGCTGAAACTTCTTGCTACAAATGCTTGCTTTCCTGCATGACCCTAGTCCGGACAGATAATGGCTCTACTCTTTACACCCCAACTACATGTGATTCAAACAAGAATCTAACTCACAGACAGACTATCACTGAGGCACATCTTCAGGTTATTTCCAGGTAGGAATACAGATGTGTGTAGCTAAAAGACTCTGTGCATGCTGTTCCTATCTGCTGCACGCAATATTATACTGCCCTGCAAATCTGTCTATTCTAACAAATCAGCCTGCAGATGTGTGGCGGGAGTGCCTGCTTTTGTGTGCAAAAGGCTTCTGAAGAGATCATCAGCCAGCCTCTGCGGAGACATCGCCTATGCCGGAGACTGGAGCCCCACTGGGAGAAGTGAGTGAGTGCCTGAACGAAGGAAGGAGTGAAAGGCTGCCCCTCAGGTGGGCTCCCTTTGCCGGCAATGAGGAGCTGCGGTTGCGTGACTCACCGGCTGGCCGTCACGGGAATGTCTGAGAGGAGGACGATGTTGTGGGCATGCTGTGGATGGGCCACAAGCTGTGCACTGTTTAGATTCATCTGCTACTGCTTTAGGGAAGCACGGTAAATTATGTTGGCAAGCTTAAAACAATCTGACAATTATAGAGACTTATTTTAAACACAGCTGTGAAGGGAGGATACAAATTTATAATTTTCATAATCATCCTTTGTTTAGACTCAGTGTCCTGAGCCCAACAGGCAAATACTGCAAAACTGACTCTAACCAACAGGAGTGGAAAAAGGATCTGGTGATGTGACAGACTCTGAGGCAGGTTAAAGCCAGTGCACAAAATACTCTACCCTCCACATATGGGCTTCAATCCAGAGACCAGCCAAATGAGTAGGAAGTCTTTCCATTGACTGCAGCTCACTGAGATTGAAGCCTTTTGAGAAAAATAGCATATCTACTTGTGTACGACCACGTTCCATCCCTTTGTGGAGGGTGGTGGTCCACTGCACACAGTTTAGGATCACAGTCCTTGTTGAGAACTGCTAGGCAGGTCCTTCCCCCATTCTTCTTCGTGTGTCCTGGGAAGACCACTCTGGAGCAGGGCTTCTCACTGCTGTCCCTTCGCACAGGAATGCAACAGCATCTGAACATACTTAGCCTGCCTCAGAAAAAAAGCCCTTAATTAGGAATCAGATGTGAGGCGAGTGTGATAAGGACAAATCGAGTCACTGGCTTTCTCTGACCTCCCGTGCTTGTTTTGCTCAGGATCTCACAGGCTATTTGGGACGGCTACAGTTCATCTGCTTTGGAAGTAGTCACTCCCATCACTTTGACTTGGTTGTTTACAACCCATGTTTTAGTTATCTGGTGTTGTCAGCCCCTACCCGGCCCTTTTTGGCTAAGCCCCTTTACTATAAGGCCAGACTGAATTTCTGTTCTCTAAATATAGGCGAGGCTCTGTGCTGGGCTGGCGTGTCTCTCTATGGTACTCTTACGTTACAACCTGCCTGGTGGCAAGACCAGTTCAGGCTGTGCCTGGCATCGTGCTTGAGCCCAGGTGCTTGGCCTTTTTCTGGGGTCTGCTTCATCCCTTCTGGTATGTCCTCGCTCTTCCAGTCCTCAAGCTCCTTCCCACCTGCAGCCTACACCAGGAAGCCTTGTATGTTATTACCCTGCAGGCTTACTTTCTTGAAACTGGTTTCTGTCCCACCCAAAATGGGCATGAGCTGTGCCTGTTTCCACCTGAGGCTGGTTGCTAGACACAATGGCACACCTCATCACAGATTCACATGATAACTGAGGGTGGAGGGGACCCTTAGAGGTCCTCCTGCTCAGACCAGGGTCAGCGTTCAAGCATCCTGATGCAAAATACAGACAGACACGCTGCAGACTGACATTAAACACCTCTGCAGACACCTTTTGCTACTAGGGAAAAAGAAAGCCCAGCATTTTTCTCCCTACCTACTTAAAAAAAAAAAAAGCTTGTAATTTTAATTTCATCACCTTCTACCACAAACCTTGAAAGAGCAGCAGACAGAGGACCTATACACATACTCCCAACCTCTAACATTGGTGTGGCTGGGAGCTGCTCCAAATGCATCATTAGAAGTAGTATTCTGCCCTTTTTTTTAATCCAGAGAGCCAGGATCTGCTGCTCTCTGTTCCCCAGTTAGTCTTTAAACAATTGTTTACCCTGACAGTCAAGCTCAGATACTAGTTCTTAGTACAGAAGTCTTAGCAAGGCTGGGTTTCTCTCTTTGTGACATGGAGAGCAAGGTTAAAGCAAACAGTAGGTACCCAAGCCACCCAGCCAACATCATCCCAAGCTGTCAGAGGGGGAGACCAAGCACAGACAAGGAGGTGAAAACATTACCTTTCAGGTTATTAAGCAGCTGCTGCAGGGGTAATCATAGGTGGTGTTCCCACGAGCCGTGGCTCCTCTTTCCATAGCCTCATACCACTTCTGTCTGCTTCTCTTCCACTTATGCCGATGGGCTGGTCTGCCTGGATTATGTATAATTATGAAATCTTTAAAACATTCTTCGATGCTAATTCAATTCAGGAGGGGCTTTATTTTACACAGACACTTTTTCCTTCAGCTTTCTTACGTCTGAGCAGCACACAGTGCAACAGTGAAAAATCGGGATCCACCGCTGAAGTTTATTTTTGTAGAGGTTAGTATTCTTGGCACATGACATAGCCATGCTGCGAGAGTTTTCAAATATTAGTTATAATATTTACTTTGCTTTTGTGAAGAATGTGTTAGTTTAAACATGTCTTCTCCTAAGGTAAAGTGAAATAATTAAATGTATTTTGTCATTTTTGTGGTCCTTTCCACCTAATTTCCTCTGCAGTTTATTTATTTTCAGTGTACATGGGGGTTGTACAAAGAAAAAAGCAATTGCAAGGAATAGTGTAATAAAAAGCTCAATGGATATTTTAGTTGTTTTGTAGACAAGACGTATTTATTTCCTTGAGGGGAAGAATAATTGCAGCAGCCTGGTGTGGAGATTTTCATATCTTGAAAAAAATCTTGCATTTCTGAATCAGTTATTTTATGTATGTGAGGATAACTGTGAAACTGCCAAATATTCTTGTAGAGATTTCTGCTAGTTCAGGAAAACTGAATTCAAGATTATGCAAATCTACACAACTTCTGTTTCAAGAGTTATGTCAGTAACTTGAAAAGAAACCAACTTCTACTTACCTTAAGCATGTATTTGGTTGGATATGGAGGTGGTCAGTAGTGATAGACTGGCATCAGATTTTTGCCAAATGGATCTAAATTTTATTGTGACTTAAAGTAAAAAAAATACAAGTCCTTACGGCAATCTCTTTTGGTAGCAGTCCGAGGGGGGTGGGGGGTGATGACCATTACCCCAGCTATCATTAGTCTGTCTTCTTTTCCCATCCAGTCTTGAAGCTCTGGACTATCTGCATGCTAATTCGACTGCTTCAGACACTCAGTGCCACACAGGACCCGTATTGCTCCATTGCTGAATTCATATACAGACCAAACTCTAAGCCTCATCACAAAAGTTCCTTCGTCCCTGAAAAACTAGCCTGCTTCAGGACTGTGTGACTCCCAGTCAGAAAAGCCAGTATGATTTATCTGCTGGCACGTGTGTATACTGCCTAATGCAGCGGAGCCCTGATCGCAGTGGCAATAATGATGCATTGGGAGACGATGACTTCTTTCAGAGGAGGTGCTGGGGAAGGCGCTACAAAGATGTATTCATGGTAGCAAATCCAAGGAGGAGGAGGCAGAAGGTTGTTTACCCAAGGTAATGTAGTGTGAGCCTGGAAACACTGAGACGTGCCAGGGTTGATCATTACAGATCTCCAAGTCACAATGTAAGGCCACCGGTAGTGAATGGGTTCAGCAAAGCTAAGCCACATCCTTCCAAGCCTCACACGAGAGTCCAGACCTAGCCTGACTATCTGAGTTCCTTGGAAGTGAATTTAAGTGCCTACATGAATAGAGTGAGCAGGACTTGTCTTTTTGTGAAATGTTATTAATTATATTTATACTGTGGTAACGCTCAAGAACCGTTGAGGCCTCAGGATATTAGTTGCAAACCATAGAGTAATTACAGTTTCTGCCTGAAGGAACAAACAGTCATGGTTGGAAGGTACAGTTTTATTCAAAAAATACTGTATAGAAATTATATTAACATTGACACAGTCTTACTCTGCAAATCTACTTCATGTTTTGTATTCAAAGCCACGTGTGCTATATACTTTAATGACATAATAAAGGCCAAATACTTCTTTTCCCTACTCTGATGACAATGAGACTAAGCTATTCTCTTTTGTTCAAAAAGAAACACTGGAACAGGTTGCCCAGAGAGGTAGTGGAGGCCCCATCCCTGGAAACATTCAAGGCCAGGTTGGATGGGGCTCTGAGCAACCTGATCTAGTTAGTGGTGTCCCTGCTCCTGCCAGGGGGGTTGGACTAGATGACCTCTAGGGGTCCCTTCCAACCCAAAACATTCTATGATTCTATGATTCTAAATACCTTCTAATTTAGAGTCATGTCACCTGTACAAAGCTGTGGCTAAAGGTATATAATTTAGCCTGCAAAATGCAGGGATTTTTTGCAGATACTTGTATGGTACGGAAATGGAAAACAGCAGATACAGGTCTCCAGCTGATTCTCAGCTTACAAGAAATTATAGAGACTGCTTTTCTTCCTTCAACTCAGAAGAAGTTTGGAGTAATATTATTGGAGCTAATGGAGCTACACTACTGTAAAAGTGCTCTTCTATAGCCAAAAATGGGGCTGAACACAGAATTCAGCCTTGCCAAACTCTAATGTGTTAACTGTGAGCTCCCAATCCAGCTTTCCCTGCAGGCTAAGGCTTGCTGCCTGGTGGATCTACAAGAGCACCAGGGCCACTTGCTGCTAGCCCTGTAGCCCGACATCAGGCATTGCCGATCATTCAGCTTGCTGCCTGGCTAACCTGGACATTGGGTCACAGGGAGACACTGTGGCACTATGCTGCATAAGGAAGGCTGAATGATCACCCACACTCGGATGACTTCACCTTCAACGTAATGTACATCTTCCTGGAAGCGTCCTGCAAAGGCCCCTTGCTTTGCCCTGCGAGCATATGCACCAGACACACCCTCCATGGGACGTGGGGACACAGTCCTGTCACAGTCCATTTGCTGAAAAAGAACTGTGGAGGTCTGAGTACTGCCAACGGCTCAAACCCAACTGTCCTTCCTCACTTAGCTCATGGGACTGGCCCCAAAGTCATGAGACTTGAACGAAGACATATACGGCAGTTTAGT
The DNA here is from genome assembly GCF_000687185.1 of Egretta garzetta. Taxonomy (NCBI): domain Eukaryota; kingdom Metazoa; phylum Chordata; class Aves; order Pelecaniformes; family Ardeidae; genus Egretta; species Egretta garzetta. Next base: position 739,847 of record NW_009259313.1, on the reverse strand, counting down.
TTTTGCTTTCATTTTGGTTTGAACCTGTGCTATTTTGGTTCTTCTTGCAGCTCCTCACACTCTCAGAATGGCTTCTGCCCTGTCCGTTAAGCCTTTAACCCTTGAAGCAATCCTGCCATCTCATCCTGCTCCCAATCTTCCAGCCAGTTCTGCCCTTCTCAGCCTCAGCTACGCCCTTACAGCAGAGCACCCAGAGGGCTGCACCTCTAGTGGGAGCTGTACAGACAGAGGACCGAATTTCTGTGTTTCCCTAGATTCACCCTTTGGTCACAAACCACAGGGGAAAGGAACAGAAACAGTGTGAATTGCTTTCCCAGCTCTTTCAAAGGGTGGTGGGCCTGGAAGGTGATGTGAGATCCTGACTCCTGCTTCTAACTGCAAACTCAGTCGGTACCTTTTCCACGGGAGTTGGGGAGGCAGCCAGAGGAGATTTCTTATGAGCAGTGATACCATTGACTAGAGGATCCTCAGGAACTTTAGTAGCCACTTGGCTTGTAGTTGAAAGGCCAGCATCTAGCTGTTTGGGGCTGGACAGATGAGCTTTTTGTCCTTTGGAAGCAGGGATCCTATGTGGGAAGAAATTTTGAGACTGCAGCTGCGGTTCACTGAAGTTCTCTCTCAGCTGTTGAAACTTCTACAGCCAACCCAAAGTGTTACTGCAGCCAAACTAGGTCCCTAGCACCCAAGACCCTCCAGACTGGGGGGGAAGTTAAAAAAAACAAACAAACCAAAAACCCCAAACACAAACCTGACCAAAACCAGACAGGAACAGAAAATGTGGATTTCCTTGTTAGAGGTAAAAAAAAAGACCACTGAAAGTCAGATCTGCCATGTAAATTTGTGAGGAGTGCTTGACCTCGACCAATTAATCTGAGCTAATGCTTAACATTTTTTTCAAGAATGTTTTTGAACCTAGATCATTTTATGCAAGGCATCCACCTTTGTGGCTGTATTTCCCTTGAGGTCCCTTACCATTTGCTGTATGGTAGCCAGCAATACGCCGCATTTGCCCCCTGCTTGACGCGACTTAAACCCCGCATTTCTTAAAAGCAACCAGCTTCTGCTGTGGAACGATGCAGTTTTTGCCCTCTGTTCAACAAGCCCAGCCACACACGTAGCTGTGATCTCATTCTGGAAAACTTCTGAAGGACAGCGGCCTTGTGCAGAGCAACGATCCCGAGTACCACATCAGTTTCTCTTTACTTACTCAGTCCTCACCCCACCTCTCTGGTTTCAAGGTATTTTTTTTGTTCCCTAAACACTGCAAAAACATTTAGCGTACTCAGGATTGACAATAATCAGCCTTCGGAAGACTGAACAGCTCAGTTGCTGAGAATGTCTTCCAAGTTAAAAAAAACCAACAGATGCATACGTTTTCTAAGAGAGGAGGCAGGGGTCTCAGTTAACTTCTTCGTTATCTTCAAGCCGGAGCTACTTGCAGGCTTTATCTCGGTGGGTCTTTTTCCGAACCACCCCAGAGTTTCATTCTAGTTTAACCCACTGTGGATTTCCAAGCCCCCAGTGCTAGTGGCATTCTCTTTTCAACACTGGGTTTTGACTCGAAGCGCTGGAGGCACAGGAGCAGAAGCCTTTAATGCTAATGTGTCTCCCTTACACTCTTGACTATAGAAAGCTCCAAACTCTCATCTATTTAAAACCTCTATTTATTTTTGAGCAGTTTTAAATAGATGAGAACTAAGGAGGAAGGGACCGTTGTGCTCCTAACACTGGAATCCTGTCAATGTAAAACCCTCCTGCTCCCCGTGCCGACTGCGTAGCTGCGCCAAGAGCATTTAAGAACAAAATCTCATCAGTTTGGAGCCAGGGTCAGTGTCCTTAAAGTGCTGGAAAAGAGCAGAGGAGAACCCAGGGAGGAGGACGTGGATTCCAAGCTATTGGATTTGCAAACTGATTCTCCGCAACGTTTCTTGGAAAGAGCTTGGGCACATCAGCTTCTGAGTATTTTAAAAGATGTAACCTTCGGGTTATTTTGTGAACTTTGCTTTTTTTCTTTATTTACAATGCTAAAGAGTGACATTGGTTAAGACACACCGGAGAAAAACTTAGGCAGATTTGCTTATGTATTAATTCCGAGTGTACGGTTGTGGTTTGTGTTTTGTTCTTTAGGAATACATAGTGCTTCACAAACATCAAGAAAAACAAGAAGGAATGTGGTCCCTCCTAATCCTGCTAGGATTTCTGCTAAGAGCAGTCTCAAACCTATAGCCCTCATCAGGCAGAGACTGAGGAATGTGCTTACCTTTAACGTGTGTAAGAGCTTTCCTTGAGTTCCCACCTACGAAGTGAAGCATCTGTATAAATCTTTGGGGGGTTTACAGCCTTACCTCCATCTGACATCACTGCTCTACCCAGGCGGACCCTTAATCTGTTGCACTGAGCCCCACAGCAAGAGGCAGGCAGCGTGTAGGGTATTACCCTTGTCCTCTTCAACTCCCCATATCCAACGTTACCCCAAATGTGTGGGATAGCAATGCCCATGCCACAGGCAGACAACACGTTAGAATCATAGAATCACTTTGGTTGGAAAAGACCTTTGAGATCATCGAGTCCAACTGTTAACCTAACCCTGCCATCCCACCACTAAACCCTGTCCCTAAGCACCTCATCTATCCTTCTTTTAAATACCTCCAGGGA